>NC_048598.1:106628727-106945988 GCF_003668045.3 Cricetulus griseus | reverse complement strand
CACACTATTCTGGTCTACAGAGTGAGGTCCAGGACATGCATCTCTTTAGGATTTTGATTGTGAGGACATAGATGACTGTAAAGCACTGGTCCACACTGAGCTGATGTGATTGTTTTAAGAAAGGCATTAGTGCCATGTCAGCTTGACACTAGAGCTGGAGTCATTCGAAAAGAGACCTTGGCTGAGAAATTCCACCCCAAGTTGGCCTGTGGGCAAGGCTGTGGGGCATTCTCTTGATTGCTGTGGGAGGGACCAGTTTACTGTGGATGGTGCCACCCTTGGTCTGGTGATCCTGGGTGCTTTAAAAAAAAAAAAAAAATCAAGCAGAAAGCCAGGCATTGGTGGCACATACCAGCTCTCACCTTTAATCCCAGCACTTGGGATCTCTGAGTTAGAGGCCAGCCTGGTCTACCGAGTGAGTTCCAGGACAGACAGGACTACAACGATAAACCCTGTCTTGGAAAACTTAACAGAAGGAAAGCAAGCAGGCAGAGCAAGCCATGAAGCAGCATTCCTCCATAGCCTCTGCATCAGTTCCTGCTCCCAGATTCCTGCCTTGAGTTCCTGCCTTCAAGTTTCTGGATGGTGGACTATTAAGCTGTAAGGTGAAGCTTTGGTCACAGTATTTGATCACAGAAGTGGAAACCTTTTTACCTTCTAAGAAGTGATTAAACAGGTTATGTGCACTTAGGTATTTGGTAGGCAGGAAAAAAGCCAATTGTTTTTATTGTCATTCACATATTGAACTTTCAGATGAAAATTAAAACTTTGAAAGTTTGGGTTTACCTCTGTGAACTTGAGAGATTCCCAGAACTGAAAGATTTTTTGATAAAATTATGGAGGTTCTAACAGCATGGCTTCATATAATGAAATGTATCAACATGTCCTTGGTTCACCAGCTCAGTGAACTAGTATTTTTCAGTCAACCACTGCACATTAAATTATGCAAAAGTTAAAAGATGTACAGGTGGATTTTCTTGTAACAGTACAAAGAGTTAATTGGTGGTGTAGTGGATTCTATATTGCTAATAAATTGCTGCTTGAGTTTTAGTATGTTATCACAGAAGGGTATCCATGAGATCTGGAAAGGCTGTTAAAATACTGAGTACATATTTGGAGAACTAGATTTTCTTTACATTCCCCAATATTAAATAACTGACCACAGATTAGATTCAAGAAACAGATTAGAATTCATTTATCTTTTGGACCAGATAGATGCAAGTGAGATTTATGAAGTAGACAGCAAGGCCATCCTTAGTTAGAGCTATGTTTTTTGTTTGCTTGGGAAACTGTGATTTCTAGAAAAGCTATTAATATAATTGGGCTACTAGCATGTAACTGGTACATTAATAATTAAATCCTATAAAAATTGTCCATTTTAAATTCATATGGTTAATAATAGTAGATACAGTTCACATCAACCAGAGACAGACGGTGAGGTTCAACAGACTAAGAATTAGGTGGATTTCAGATTTGTTTCAGGATTGTTGTAAGACTTCTCTGAGTGTGAAGGATGAAGCTGAATTTGGATCTTGTTAGTTTTAATGGCTTTTTCACGTAACTGGTGACAGCTGTGAGAGGCCTGCCGCACATGTGGAACTGTTAGTAAATGGCAAACGTGAGGCACAGGCATGGCTTCATTGAGATAAGTTCGTTCCTGTCACAGAAATTCCAAAGCAGACTTTCTTTTAGTTTTTTAAAACATTACCTTGTAGTTGCATTTGTTTCTGAAAATACTTGTGGGATTCAGGCAGCAGTATTGCTCTGGGAAAGTGCTGCACTAGAGCTGTCAGCAGACTGACGATCAGAGGCTCAGGTTTGGGGGTCTTTGGTGCTTCCAGTATGTTAACTGTATAGAAACGACTTAAGGACGAATGGTGTCGCTTCCCCCCTTTCTCTTTACTTGAACCCAGGACTTCATAAATTCTTAACACCATCATACTCGAAATTGGAAATTCCTTAAAGCTAGCGGTTTCATGATGGGTTCCAGCAGAGAACCTGGTGTTTATTTAATACCTGTCAGGAAGAAAAACAACAAGTACTCATCTTGTAACTAAAAAAATAAAGCAAGGTGTTTTTTATGTTTGCAGTTAGTTACCTTGTTATTTATAGATGTATATACCTCACTGTCCAGAACAGGGTGACTTGTTTTCTTTGAGGTGGAGTTTCATACTGTGTAGTGCAGGCTGGCCCTCCACTCATTATATAGCTTGTGCCAGCCTCAAACAGATCCTCTGATTGAGGCTCCTGGGTGCTGGGGTTGCAGTCACACACTATTACTTTTCCCAGCTTTTCGTATTTCTTCATACCAAAAACCTGAGCCCCAGAGCCCTGGAAGGTTAGGAAAACAATTCTTCCAAGTTGGGTGGGGTACAAAGACGAAACAGCGTTGTTTAAAGCAAGCTTTAAGGGTCTCCTCTGTGCAGATGTGGGACAGGTGCAGCAGTGACAGCCCAGTTTTCACACCCAGAGTGAGAGTGTCACTCAACCTTCCTGCATTCCTGCTGTCTTCCAGCCCTAGTATATTGATTAAGATGCATTTCAGAGATCTGTCTGGACTATGGAAGAATATTTTTTGGTCATATGCTAATTTTTCATTAAATTTTTAATTTCCATTTTATTGTCTATTCAGAAAACAACATGAATCCTAAAGGCTTTGCTGAGAAATAATTGATAGTTTAAATTGCAAGTGCTTGAAGTGTATGTGTTTGTTTCTCAGTATATTTGGGTGTCTTGATATGTAGATACACCCAAAACCATCAGCAGTTAATATGGTAAATCTACTAGACTGAATGTAGCTCATTGGAGACTGCCTAACACTGCACAAGACCCAATGCTTGAACCCGAGTACCACTTTAGAAAAAGAAAAAAGAATGAACATACTCAATCTCTTTCTCTCCTCTTTCCAAATTTCCAGTTGCTCCTTTGGCTCTGTAACCCATTCATACACCTTTCCTTGTTCCCATTCTACATCAATACAACCACTGATCTCATGAAATTTTAGAAATATAAGTTGATACAGTGACAGTCTTTTCATTGGCACTGTGGGGGGGGGAGGCCTGTCGCCCCTAGTATCTTAGCAGTCTTATCTATTCACACACACTGAGTTAGTAGTGTTGGAGCATAGTAGGAATGTCATAAAGATTAACTTATTTATTGCAATTGCAATAGGAGCTTTTTAAAATACTTTTGCAACACAAAAAAGATTGGCCACTTTTAATTTACATTTTCCTTGTTTCAATGAAATACTGCCTTCTCTTTTGTCCTGCTTCTGTACTAGAATTTGGATGTTTTCTTCTTCTTCTTCTTCTTCTTCTTCTTCTTCTTCTTCTTCTTCTTCTTCTTCTTCTTCTTCTTTTTTTTTTTTTTGGTTTTTCGAGACAGGGTTTCTCTGGGTAGCTTTGGAGCCAGCCTATCCTGGCACTCGATTTGGAGAGCGGGATGGCCTTGAACTCACAGAGATCCACCTGCCTCTGCCTCCCGAGTGCTGGGATTAAAGGCATGGGCCACCAATGCCCGGCCCTGTTTTCTTCTTTTTTTAAAATGATTTATTTATTTTATGTGCATTGGTGTTTTGCCTGCTTGTATGTCTGTGTGAGGGTGTTGAATCCCCTGAAAGTGGAGGTACAGTGGGTGCTCAGACATGTGGGTGCTGGGAATTGAACCTGGGTTCTCTGGAAGAACAGCCAGTGCTCTTAACAGTTGAGTTCTCTCTCCAGTCCTTAGATGTTTTCCTTTGAAACAAGTGTCTGGCAGATGAACCTTTCTGTTCATGTGGAAATTATGAGTATTTTTAGTTACTAAGGAAATTTTAATAAAAACATGTTTGAAGCTGGGTGTGGAGGTGTATGACAGTAATCTCAGTATTTGAGAGGGTGGAGGGATCATGAGTTTTTAGACCTTCTCATGGGTCATATATATGGGTTGGGACAGACACACCTAGTTTTTTCCAAAAGAAATTAGATTTCCTCATAATGCCTTTGCGTCCTTATGGAGTGTTGTTGGGATTTTTGCCTGCAGTTGTTGTATAGGGTTACTGCTGAAAGAAGTTGAGCTGCCTTTTCATATTTTTCTCTCCTTTGGTATTAGCAGTTGAACTCCTGGCATTGTACAACCTATAGAGTTCTGTGTAATTTTCATGTATGTGATGTTGCTGGAAGTTTATTATGTGGAGTAATCAAACTTGCCTTTACTAAGTCAAAGCATGTTTTCTATTGAAATAAGTACTGCCTAAGAACAGAAAATAAAGCAGAAGTGTCTGATGAGCATTGAAAAGATTTCTTACAAAAAACAGCACATTCTCTCAGTGGATTCTGTGCCTAGGATGTCTAATATTATGACTAGAAATGCCAGTTTTTCCCAATTCCTGGCCTTCTAATAATGGACATATTTGTGGAGTAAAGGGGAAAATTGGAAGCTGAGCTTTCTTGTCCAGCCTGTGTTAGAGTGAGGTACAAATTCTCAAGGCTGCTTCTGTTTTTAAGCACATTGATTTTGAACAAAAGCAAATATTGAGGAAACATTTAAAAGTTTGGTATACTTTTCCTTTTAAATAGATGAAGAACTTCCTGATTACATTATGGTGATGGTGGCCAACAAGAAAAGTCAGGACCAAATGACAGAGGACCTGTCCCTGTTTCTAGGGAACAACACAATTCGATTCACCGTATGGTATGTTTCTGAATGTCTGTGCCTCACAGCAAAATCAGAGTTGGTATTCTGTCTAGAAGGAGGTTCTCCGCAGTCTTGTGAGGTTCACTGTGGAGAGGCGCTCTGAGCTGTGCAGAGCAGGCCTCTGGAGGTTTCTCCATCCATAAGTAGAAATAGTAAGTCACCTGCTGTCTGTACTTGTGAGGATAACTTAGCTGGGGCATCTGAGTGCTTGCAGATGTGCTTGCACCGTAGAAGCCTTGATGTATGCTTCTGTATTTGCTGCCTTCTACACTTCATCATCCTCCCCTCACCTCCCCCGCCTTTCACCCCCACCCCAGCACAACCACTTACAAACAGTGAACTCCACATTTTGAGCTAGGCTTGCTTTTGACCTATGGGGAAAACTTTTTTCCTTTTGTTTTTGTTTTAATTTTTTTTCTCTTTTCCTAACACATGCATGTCCCCTTTGACGAACATCCCAGTCACCTTTAGTTTGGAATTTCAAATAAGCAACTTTATTTTTCATATAAATTACTCATGATTTGAAATGCCTCTTATCAAAGCACATGTGCCCTTAGTTGAGAGTAAGCATACGATTCATTTTAAGAAGGCCAGCTTCAGTTATCAGGGTTAGGGTAGAGTGAAAGTGGTAAAGGATAATTGGTGCTTGTCTGACGACAGGTAGGAAATGCTCAGGAGGGCCCATCGACTAAAGACCCATCGGTGACAGTGACAGCTAATGGTGGAGCAGCGCTGAGAGAGCACTTAGCCTGTTTAGTTTGAGTAGGAGGCACTAAGGGAGATGGTATGTGTTCACACCTCGATTCTTTTTTTGTTTGTGTTTTTTGAGACAGGGTTTCTCTGTGTAACTTTTTGTAGACCAGGCTGGCCTCAAACTCACAGAGATCCACCTGCCTCTGCCTTCTCAGTGCTGGGATTAAAGGCTGCACCACCACTGCCTGGCTCACACTTTGATTCTTAAGGAATGAGTGTCTTCACAGTGGTTTTGTCAGCTGTCTGCCTTATGGCTCTTAGGACGGCTCTTTGAAAATCCGTGCAGAATTTTCTGCTTTATATTGTACAGTTTTGGAGCATATGATTAAGAGTCCAGTGATCCTTACATGTTAACACACTGCTTCATTGTGGACATATACCCTACTTAGTACAGTTTATTCTCAAATGCTCATGCTGTTTTTGACTGAGGAAATTATACTATGATTGTGAGTACTTCTTTTTTAAAGTCATAGTAGTTCAAGAATTTGTTTTGTTGTGACCTGACCTTTGGCTAAACCTTTAGATCACTTGGGGTTTGCAGTCCAGCTGATCTAAGCCAGAAGACTGACCTCATAGGTTCTTTTTCAGATGACTTAATGACTGTTTAAGACAGATTTCATAAACCAATATACCGTTAACTGAATATGAACTTAAATCAAAATCAGTTTCTCATCTTCCTACAACTATAGTTTCACATGTTCTCATACAAGAAATTGTGTCTTCTCTCTGGGACTTTACTTTCACAGTTTACTGATGTTAAAAAACAGACTATCCTGATTTTTAGTTGGTTTTTGTTTGTGTATGTGTGCATGTTTGCATATGTAGATAGATATACATGGATGTGTGTGAGCATATGTGTGTCTGTGTGTTTGTATTTGTAAGCCTGAATTTGATGTTGGTTGTCTCACTAGACATTCTCTACTTTATTTATTGAGACAGGGTCTCTCACTGAACCGAAAGCTCACTAGTTACTTTAGTCTACTTAGACAGTTTGTCCCCGGGACCCCTGTCTCTGCCTTACAAGTGCTGGTGGCTTCCAACACCCAGCTTTTACATGGCTCTGGGAATCAACTTCAGGACTCAAACCTCAGCCCCTTCCAGCCCAGCTATATTCTGGTGCTTTTTGTTTTCTGTTTTTACTGTCAGTTTTATAACTTTACACTCAGGTCTTTTTGGTTTTTTTCTCATCCTAATTTTTTTTTTAATCCTGAAGTAATTGTGTCTATTAGGAAACTGGCATGTGAATGGAGTCTAAATGAAACAATAGGAAACTTGTGGTATTTGTAAGAGGATTTGGGTGGATTGCTGTGCAGATATGCCTTCTATAAAGCTATTAAGATGGCCTTTGTGAAAGCAAGGTTGTAGCCTGTTTGCTTAATTTTGAAAATAATAGTTAACAGCACAATGTGATAGCATGTTTTAAAATTCTTTTACTTTTTTTTAACCTCAGAATTATGTTGTCCAAGAAGCCATGTTAATAGTTTAAATATTAACTGCTGGATTAAGAGCGTTTATAGCTCAGTAGTAGAACATGTGCTTAGTAGAGCATGCTTCTTAGTTTAACCGTGTGGAGAGGGCAAGGGAGGAGGCCAGAAAGAAGCACACACATGTAAAACGACACACAGGTAAAACAGTTGTGGCAAGCAGTACTCTATGTTTGGGAATTGGATACTTTGGGATACTTGCTTATTTTACTCTTAACTGTATTGGTCTTTAGTCCTTAGAAAGTACAAGGCTTTTTTTTTTTTTTTTTTTTTTTTTTTTTTTTTAATGCAGACTTGTCAGATGATGTCTTTGTCTTTGTCTTTGGTGCTGGGGGTTGAACCCAGGGCCTTATGTGTGATCTTAGCATTCTATTCTGGATTTGCTGATGCCATATAATCCTAGCTACCTGGAGACTGAGTTCAAGGCCCGTCCGGACAACTTCTACCCTGTCTCAAAAAGTAAAAGGAGCTGTGGGTGTATGTCAGTGATTTTAGAGTGCTTGAATGGCATGCATAAGGCTATAGGGTGAATTTCTAGGATGTAAGGAAACTGCTCTGCTGCTGAGCAGTCTCCCCACCCCTGTCATAAAGCCCTTTAAAGAAAAGCATAATGTAATTGGAAAATTCAGTTCAGTATTATTAAATGCCTTTAAAAGAACTAATCTGAATGTAATGTCATCAGATATAGAGTTTCAATTGAAATAAAATTTTTATTAAGGGAGGCTTTGTTGTTTTTTGTTTTTTAGGCTCCATGGTGTATTAGATAAACTTCGCTCTGTTACAACTGGTAAGATTTGTAAAATTGAGGGCTCTTTGAGATCTCTGCTTCTTTTTTTTTTTTTTTTAAGATTTTATTTATTATATATACAACATTCTGCTTCTATGTATATCTCCACACCAGAAGAGGGTACCAGATCTCATTATGGATGGCTGTGAGCCGCCATGTGGTTGCTGGGAATTGAACTCAGGACCTCTGGAATTGCAGCCGGTGCTCTTAACCTCTGAGCCATCTCTCCAGCCCGAGATCTCTGCTTCTTACAGCACGTGATCCTCTCCTTTCTAAAGTCATTTACTCTGCTCTTGGAAGAAGAGCAGTCACTTGAAGAGGAGCGGTTCATGTGAACTTGAAAACATTAAACTAACTGTGATTTGACAATCATGGGCAAGACAGCGCCATGTAGCTGAAGGGAGTAATTATAAATGTGTGCAAACGTTAACCTTAAAGATACTTCACTGCTTTATAATTGAAAGTTATCTAATAAATCAGATAAATTTTGTGATGTATAAGAATACTATTCATCGACTAAAAGTAATGTGGAATGGGATGAGGATACACAAATATTATCCTAGTATTTAAAACGTGTGGATTCTCTTACAAAATAATAATGATAATTATTGTCATTTATTACTAGTAGTAGTAATAATAAATACTCACTTATATTGAGGCAGTTCTCCTTTAAGAAACCCATGCCCACATTTTCAAGTGCCTTTTATCCCCTAGTGCTTAGAATTTCAAACACCACTGCTTTAAAAACTACCACCTTTGAGGAACTAGAGATGTAGCTCAATTGGTAGATGCCTGCCTAAGCATACAAGAAGCCTGAGTTCAATCCCTAGCACTGGGAAAACAAACAAACAAACAAACATGCACGACAGCACATGCCCTGAATCCCCAACACTCTAGAGGTGGAGGCAGGAGAATTGGAAGTTCAAAGTCATCCTTGGTGGCATATCCAACCAGCCTGGGCTTCCATGAGACCTGTTCTTGTTTGAAAAAAGAAAACTTTAGCTGAGTGGTGGTGGTGCACACCTTTAATGCCAGCACTCAGGAGGCAGAGACAGGAGGATCTTTGCGTTTGAAGCCAGCCTGGTCTACAAAGTGAGTTCCAGGATAGCCAGGGCTGTTATGCACTATCTCGAGAAACAAAAAGAAAAAAAAAAATGTTTGAAGTTATTAATTTAAAAACTTTTCTATATCGAATGTATTTCTTTGGTGATGAGGGAGGAAAGATAAGAAGAAGATGACCAGGGTCATGCATTTTCTTTCCAGAGCCCTCTAGTCTAAAGTCATCAGACACCAGCATCTTTGATAGTAACGTGCCTTCAAACAAGAGCAGCTTTAGTCGGGGAGATGAGAGAAGGCATGAAGCTGCAGTCCCTCCCCTTGCCGTTGCTAGCTCTAGGCCTGAAAAGAGGGAGTCCAGAGTTTCTGCAACTTCACAGGAGCAGAAATCCACTCACGTCAGGTAAAGTCCAGTGTCTGCCATGGCTGGGTAGGCATGTGGATGTGACACGATAGTCATTATGTCCCTCAGCTCCTGTTTTCAGCAGGGCTTGGAAGTGGCGAAGTGATCGTGGATTAGTTACTCTTCTTGTCATTTGTTGCTGTTACAAAATTCCTGATGGGACATCTTGTGTTTGGCTCAGAGTTCAGAAGTCTCTCAGTTCATCACAGCTGTGGGAGCATGCCACATAGAACTCATGGTAGCAAAAGCATCTGAAAGAGACTACTAACATTATAGGGGATGAGGGAGCAGACAAAACTAAGCCAAACCTGGGCTGGATTATTATCAGCAAAAGTCTGTTTCTAGGCACTAATGACCTATGTTGGCCGATTGGGCCCTACCTCCTAAAAGTATCATAGCCTTTAAAGTAGCATAGTGAACTAGGGATCTAGTGTTTATTAACACATGAGCATGTATGGGACATTCCAGGCTCATTATTTCAGTTTTATTTTATTTTTTTTGTGCATGGGTGTTTTGCTTGCATGTATCTGTAAACCCTGAACATGCCTGGTACCTCTAGAGACCAGAGTAAGCATTGAATCCCTTTGCATTAGAGTTAGAGATGGTCAGTCATAAGCCTGGGTGGGTGCTGGGAATGGAACCCAGGTCCTCTGAAAGACCAACTAGTTAGTGGTCTGGCCATCTCTCCAGCCCCCTCCAGGTCCCGACCATAACAGATGGTGAGCATGTTTTTGAATAAACTAATGGTGATCAGAATATGATTTTTTATTTTAAATGTAGTAAATAAAAGTTTAAAGTATGAGGGCTAGGTGTGGTGGTATAAGCATTTAATTTGTTTTTATTTAATGTGTGTGGTGTTTTGGCTGTATGTGTATCTGTGTACCAGTCCTTCAGAGGGCTTTTGGAGCCCCTGGAACTGGAGTTGCACATACCTGTTAGTTGCAGTGTGGGTGCTGGAATCAAACCTGGATCATCTGGAAGAGTGGCCAGTTTTCAGAATCACTGAGCCATCCCTCCAGCCCTTGTGCAAGGCTTTAATCCCAGCACTTGGGAGATAGAGGCAGGTGGAAGGATCTCAAGCCAGCCAGAACTACATAGTAAGACACTGTCTTTAAAAAAAAAAGAAAGAATGACTATGATTTGAAAATAGCTTTGAATATTTAAAAAGTATCCATACTTTCTCAATATATTTTTTGAGTAAACATTGTTTGAAATTTTGAGGATATTGCTTTAATTTTATTGTAATGCTTTGCTTATTTTGTTTTGATAGACATTCTTATGATGATGGAGGTTCAACCCGGCTAATGTCAACAGTGAAACCTCTAAGGGAGCCAGCACCCTCTGAAGATGTGATTGATATTAAGCCAGAACCAGATGATCTCATTGATGAAGACCTCAATTTTGTACAGGAGAATCCCTTATCTCAGAAAAAACCTACAGTGACACTTACATATGGTTCTTCTCGCCCTTCTATTGAAATTTATCGACCACCTGCAAGTAGAAATGCAGATACTGGTACTCATTTAAATAGGCTGCAACTTCATCAGCAGCAAAACAGTACTCACACTGCCAAGCAGCTAGATGTACAGAGCAGCCAGGTATATGAAGCAGGCCGTTTGTGTGAACCAGAAGTGCTTAGCAGCGTAGATGACACTTACAGCCCCTTCTTCAGAAACAACTTGGATAAAATGAGTATTGAGGTTTGTATAGATTTTATATAGATTCTGGCTTACGAGGCTAGAGACTGACAGTTGTTGATTCCAATGTAACCTAAGTAACTAAACACATTGCGTGTTTATTTTAAGTAGTGTCCTCTCTCAGACTGGCTCTTTGGGGATTTCATGTCATGCTCATGTGCCTGTGAATTTAACAATTTGAGTTAGTTGTACCCTTCCTTTTCTTTTTGGGCATCTATGCAGATGTGTCTGCTTTAGATTTAAGCAGCCAGATAATTCACTTTAATACTTTCCCTAACAGTGCCGTGTGCAACCATTATAAATTTAATGTTCTTTTGAGTTAGCTATTTGAGGAGGTATTTTTCATTTGTTTTACAAGAGACCCAGCCGTTTTGGATCTTAAGATCATCTTAAAATGAAAACAAATATTTTTGTGATAGAACTTTGTTTTCAATGCAATGTAAGCTTAAATTTATCTCATTTTAGGATGAAAATTTTCGAAAGAGAAAGTTGCCTGTGGTAAGTTCAGTTGTAAAAGTAAAAAGATTCAGTCATGATGGAGAAGAGGAGGAAGAAGATGAGGATTATGGCTCCCGGATAGGAAGCTTGTCCAGCAGCGTGTCGGTGCCAGCAAAGCCTGAGAGGAGGTACATGACCATAGCTGTAAATTCATCTTAAACTGCTTGATATGGCTGCAGAGTGTTTGTTTGTTTGGCAGTGTTGGGGAAGAAACCTGGGACTGTGCATGCCTATGCTAGGTAGTGCCCTGGCACTAAGCTATCCTACAGCATCACTCAGCTTTTTAGAGATATACTTACTAATAGAAAACAACTTGCTTAAAATTGGAGAGAATTGCAAAGACTAAAAATTAATGAGGGAGAAAAATGTTAATGCAGAATCTTTTTTTTTTTTTTTTTTAAAACAAAGCTGTAGGGTTCCAGTCAAATTGACATGTTCTAAAAACTGTAACTATTAGGTTTAAAACAGAAGGAGATCTATTACAGCATAATAGATGGTTAGCATGTAAAGAACTGAAATTTAAAACATTATAAAAATACCTTTTCTTAAAACTCTTTTAGACCTTCTCTTCCACCTTCTAAACAAGCTAACAAGAATCTAATTTTGAAGGCTATCTCTGAAGCTCAAGAGTCTGTAACAAAAACAACTAACTATTCTGCAGGTAATTTCTTTCTTTTTTTTTTTTTTTTTTTGGTTTGGTTTGTGTTTTTTTGTTGTTGTTTTTGTTTTTTGTTTTGGTTTGTTTTCTTTCAAGACTGGGTTTCTCTTTGTACCCCTGGCTGTTCTAGAACTCACTCTGTAGACCAGGCTGGCCTCAAACTCACTGAGATCTGCCTGCTTCTTCCTTCCAAGTGCTGAGATTAAAGGCATGTGTCACCACTGCCTGGTGAAATTCCTTCCTTTTTACACTCCCTTTTTCATGTTTATGAGTATTTTGCTTGCATAGAGTCCAGAAAAGAGCATTGGATCCCCTAGTACTAGAGTTACCGATGGTTGTTAGACACCGTGTGGTGCTGCCCCATGGAAAAATTAAGCTTTTCCTGGAAAGAACCAGGACTTGATGGCAGACTGGGGCTTCCAGAGGGCTGTTACTTATTACCCTGTGCTTTCCTGTTAGAGCTGCTTTTAGAAACCTGTTCTTTGAAATGGGAATGGTTGTAAATAGGGACAGGCTGTAAGTTAAGGTTGTTTCCTTTTGGTTTTGTTTTGGAAACAGAGCATAACTGGCAGCATACTAATGAACAAATCTTTTGGGTGGTTGTTTCTGATACTTTGTTTGAAAAAGATTCTTCCTGTGTAGCTCTGACTGTTCTGTAACTCATTCTCTAGACCAGGCTGGCCTGGAACTCAGAGATCTGCCTATCTCTGCCTCCTAAGTGCTGGAATTAAAGCTATGTGCCATCACACCAGGCTCTTAGTGAACAAATAGTAATAGAACATTTTCTCAGCAAACCTAAATTTTAATTATGTTACAGGTAGAAAATTGTCCTTTCTACCATTTCTAACAAGTCTAGTTAGTATACCACTAAGTTTTGAGTTATATTGGTGACAACACTCCTTGAGCTCCTTTGTGCAACTTATTTCCCAAGCAAGTTTAGTAGATCCTTTATAACATCAATTTATTGCTACAGGTTATTCCTAGATCCCAGCCAGTCTGTTAACTGTCTCTCTAGCTATTTTAAAATAGAGAATATTGAGCTGTAGAGATGGCTCAGCAGTTAAGAGCACTGGCTACTCTTCTAGAGGACCTGGGTTCCCAATACCTACTAGGTTACTCAGCACCATCTATAACTCCAGTTCCCAGCAGTCCAGCACTCTCTTTTGACCTCCACAGGCACCAGGCCAGCACATGGGACATGTAGGCAAAATACCTAATTTTTTTTAATTAATTTTATTTTATGTACATTGGCATATGGGTTTCAGATCCCCTGGAACTAGAGTTACAGACAGTTGTGAGCTGCCATGTGGGTGCTGGGAATTGAACCTGGGTCCTCTGCAAGAGCAGCCAGTGCTCTAAACCGCTGAGCCACCTCCCCAGCCCCAAAACACATAATTCTAAAAAAGAAAAATTTAAAAGTAGTTGAAGATTCCCACATTTCAAGAAATAACATTAAACCTGATTGTACATGCTTATAATCCTAACACTTGGGAAATAGAGGCAACAGATTAAGGTCATTTTCAGCCTAATAGTGAATTTGAGACCACCCTGGTCTACAGTGATACCTTGTCATGAAAGAACTTTTTAAAAATAGCATTGCAGCATTTGTTATTTGCCTATTTATATTACAGTTTGAAATCACTGTAAGACCAGGAATCGCTACATCTGTTTTAAAATGACTACATACGCGTAAATTGTATCTTGACATACAAGTTTTGTTGGTTTGTTTTGGGATTTTGAAACAGGCTTTCCCTATGTAGTCCAGTCTGGTCCAGAACTCATTGCAGTCCCACTGCCTCAACCTCTTGAGAGCTGAGATTTAAGCTTTAGATGCTGCTTACATACAAGTAAGACAATTAAATTGAATGTCTTTTTCAGGAATGTTTTGAGAAAAACTGGAGTTTCTTTGTTTTGAACATTCTAATTATTCTGAACCCAGAGTTGGCATTTGTATTTAATGTGTATTTGTTAACTATGAAGATATGAAGTAGTAACTGATTGTATTTTTGTTTCTTTTGCTTTTATGTGAAGTTCCACAGAAACAGACACTTCCAGTTGCTCCCAGAACTCGAACTTCTCAAGAAGAATTGATAGCAGAAATGGTTCAGGGGCAAAGCAGGGCCCCCAGGATAAGTCCCCCTGTTAAGGAAGAAGAAGCAAAAGGAGATAGTACAGAAAAAATTCAAGGTAAGAGTTAACCATTTCCCTTACACTTTATCCATTGGATACTAAATATGGAAAACTTAATGTTCTCAAAAGTAGACTGTATCCTCAGCCTTATCATTAAAAACTTTGCTCAAGGTTAGAACAGTCCTACTTAAAGATGCATTCATTTCTATATTCAGTCTTCTTTGTTTAGTGTTTGTGTGTTTAATAAATGTGTAGGTGTGTGGACATGGATGTAAAGGTGTAAAAGGATGTAAAGGGTGGTTTTTCTCCTTCTACCATGTGGGTTCTGTGGCTCCAACTCTAGTTACCTGGTTTGGCACCAAGTACCTTTACCTCCTAAACCATCTCACTAACTTTTCTTTACATCTATTTGCCATTCCTACTCGTTTTCCTCCAACTTAAAATTTTAAGTTTTCTTTAAATTTTCCCTCCTGGCATCCAATTGCAGTGTCTTTTCATATTTGTCCTGGTGACCCTGGTTTGGCCTCGATGCCTAACACACTGGAAGCATTAGCGTTGAGCCAATTGTTCTACCTCCTTTGTTTATTTTTATTTTTGCCACCTCTTTTTTTTTCACCTCTTCTTTCCACCCAGCTTCTGCATACCAAAGTGCAACTCTGTCATGTGACTTTGTATGTCTTCCCACTTTATTGCCCAGTTCTGACACCATTATTGGATCTTTAGACAGCTGTGTTAATGATCTTTTGGGTGTGCTTGCTTTTCTGCTTCTTTCATACCTGTTATTTCCATTTATACCAGGAGAGACTGAAGTTTCTTGTTCCTTTTATCACTTTTTCTATTAAGATCAGAAATTAGAAACTCTAGGTTTCTTCTCCCCACCCTCTCAAAAATAAGAATAAATCTATTGTTTCATGGTTTTATAATTTTGTTTTTCTCTGAACCCCCCCCCTCCTTTTTTTTTTTTTGATTTTTCGAGACAGGGTTTCTCTGTGTAGCTTTGGAGCCTATCCTGGCACTTGCTCTGGAGACCAGGCTGGCCTCAAAACTCACAGAGATCCACCTGCCTCCCGAGTGAGTGCTGGGATCAAAGGCGTGCGCCACCAATGCCCGGCACTCCTTCCCTTAAGTATCTGATATGCTAACCTAATTTTTTATTCCTTCTGAACTGTTCTTAAAATTGTTCCAGGGTCTGTGAAATCCTTGATTCCATGCATTTAGTTATCACTCATTTCTTTTTGTCTTTTCCTTTATCCCCCATTAAATTCTGGGAAAGTTAAAATGATTTTTAAAGTGTCTAGGTACTATTCTAGAAGAGAAAGCTATTGCTAGAGATTTTATCAAAAGGATACTAGAACTAGCATCTAAGAAGTTCCTGTTGGCCAGAGATACAACCATTTCATCTTCATAAGGGCTTTCAAATGGGCTTTCAAAATGGGCTTTCAAAACCAATCCTAAGCACAAGCCTGCTCCCAAAAACACCCACAAAAAAACAAACAAAAACCGAGAAACTAATTGGTTGGCTGCAGGATACTTTTACATTATCTTGAAAACATGAATAAAATAATTGAACGTGCTGGGCAGTGGTGGTGCATGCCTTTAATCCCAGCACTCGGGAGGCGGAGGCAGAGGCAGGCGGATCTCTCTGAGTTCGAGGCCAGCCTGGTCTACAGAGCAAGTCCCAAGACAGGCTCCAAAACCTACAGAGAAACCCTGTCTTAAAAAGGAAAAAAAGAATATTGAACATTTATATTGGTTTTCCTATAATTATCACTGGTAACCAAATTATAGGAGTTGGTACTGTTTTTAAAAATAAAATTTCATTGAAACCAGTTGTACCAATTCATGAATGGATTGTTTGGCCTCTTGTACTACTATCTGAGTTGAGTACTTGCAATAGATTGGATATTCTTCATAGATAAAATTAAGTGTTTGCCAACTCCTCCTGGTATAAGAAATGAGGGAAGTTGGGGCTGGAGAGACGGTTCCATTTAGAACTCTGATTGTTCTTCCATAGGACCCAGGTTCAATCCCTGGCACCCACATGCTGGCTCACAAGCATCTGTAATCCCAGTTCTAGGTGATCCAGTGCCCTCTTGCCTCTGCAGGCACTGCCTGGACATGGTGCACATACATACATGCAAGACAACCATATACATAAAATAAAAAATCTTTTAAAAAAAAAAAAGGACAACTGTCAAAAAAAGAGAGAAATGAGGGGAACTTCTATTACAGTCATTTTGGTGACTAAGTGGGTAGAATTGGAAGAACAGTTACTGCTGTTGTTTCTGAAGTTTTATGCTTTCTGAGAACAAACTTAATTCTTGTGAAAGGATTTGAACTAAGTCATCAAGCCTCTGGTTCTATAGTCAACTTAGAAGGTATAGAGGCCAGAAGAATTTATCATTGAGCTTTATGTTGTGTTCCAGTGAACTGAGTATACAGTCATACAGTTGGGACATAGTGTATAGGTCATATGACCTAAGGATTTATTTTAAAGTATTGAAAACCTCAGAGGCAAGTTTAAAGCCGTAAGGTTGTATAAAGCCAGAGAACCTGATCAGATGAAGCACGTAAACCAGTCAGTGGTGAGGTGTCTGGGGGCTTATATTTGTTTTGAGGGTTTTTTTGGTGTGTGTGGTATGTGTATTCATGCTGAGGCAGAGTGCAGGTACAGTCCATTATCGGTTCTCTTTTAGAAGAGGGTCTCTCTCTGAACCCGAACCAAACTTTTTAAGCTATGTTGGCTGACTAGAGAACTCCTTGATCTACCTGTCATCTTTGCCTTCCCCCAACTCCTGGGCTACAGGCAGGCATACCCTTGCCAAGCTTTCCTGTGGGTGCTGGGTTCTGAGCTGAGCTTCTCATGCATGAGATTCTCACATAGAAGGTGCTCTTAGCAACCAAACCATGTCTTCAGCCCCAAACGTCTTTCTTTATTTCATGTTTCCAGTTCAAAATTTCAGTTGAAATGGCCTCATATACTACTGTAGTGAGAGCTCTTTTGAGCTGGGAGGCACTTTGTAGGAGCACACTATTTTCTATGCTCACACTGTTGACAGTTTTAGCTGACACACAGGTTTACATGAATTATTGACGGTATAATCTCATCTCCTTGGCCTCTTTTTACTCACCTGCTCATCTCCCTGTATGTGTGTGTTTTCTCTTTTTTGTCTTGGGTCAGTCTGCCACCATAGTTTAATATTATACTTTTTTTTTTTCAGATTTATTCCAACAACAGTAATTCTCTATTTATTGATTTCTTTTTTTGATGTCTGTTTTTTATATCATTGATTTCTGATCCAAAAATATCCTTTCATATTTTTCTAAGTTATTTTAGCCTTTCTTTTCCAATGTATACTTTAAACTGTATTTTTCTCTTGCATGCCACTTTTACCATGTATTTTTTCATTCTCAGAGTGCTTTTAATTTCTGTTCAAGTTCCCATCTTTCACAAATGAGTTTTTTGCAAGTGCTTTCAAACTACAATATTGGAGATCATTTGATCCTCTTGAATACTACATATTCTTTGAAGATTGTTGACAGTATACTTGTTTGGTATACAGTTTGTGTCTTTTATTTGTCTTCAAAGAAAATAAACTCTGCAAATTATATCTCTGCAAATTAAATTTTTTTGCTTTGATTCCATGAGCTTGTATGCCTGATTTCCTTCTGTTTTTGTTTGTTTTGTTTTTGTTTTTCAAGACAGAGTTTCTCTGTATAGCCTTGGCTGTCCTGGAACTCAATACCAGGCTGGCCTCTAAGTTGGAAAGCTGCCTGCCTCTGACTCCTAGTGCTGGGATTTCAGGTGTCCACCATGCTGACTTATGTTGAAGTCAGTTTAGTCTGATGGTGATAGAGCCTTTGTTTAGAGTTGGCCCTGTGCTTGTTTTCCGTGCTTTTCTCCACAGACTTCCTTCTTTTTCCTTCCTTCCTAAAAGAAAGTTTTTTTAAAAAAAATAAGTAGGGGTGTGAGAGTGTGTGAGTGTGAGTGTTGGTGTGTGTGTGTGTGTGTGAGAGAGAGAGAGAGAGAGAGAGAACAGTTTGTGGGAAGCTGGGTAGCACTCAGGAGACAGAGGCAGGCAGATCTCTGTGAGTTCAAGACCAGCTTGATCAACAGAGCGAGTTCCAGAACAGCCTCCAAAGCAACACAGAGAAACCCTGTCTGGGGGGTGGGAGGGGTGTTTGTGGGAGTTGGTTCTTTCTTCTTTGTGCCCACATAATAGACTGAGGAATTAAACTCAGATTGTCAAGGTTAGTGGCAAGTGCCTTTATCTGCTGAGCTATCTCAACAGCTTTCAGTTTCCTTTTCTGTGCTTCATATGTAAATGTCTCTTAAATATCAAAAAGTTTGATTTAGAAAGAAAATTTTAGTTTATTTTATATGTCTAGGTGCATTGGCCTGCACTCATGTCTGTCTGTGCACCACATAGTGCTTGTGTGGGTGCTGGGAATTGATCATGAGTTCTCTGCAAGAGCAATCACTACTCTCAACTTCTGAGCTAATAATAATAATACTGTAGCCTTGACTTTAAGAAAAAGTAGATTCCATGTTTGCCCTTTTTAAGGCAGGGGTATTTAGATCATTTATTAGGATCGCCAACCTATTTGAAGTAGTTTCTATCAGTGTTTTTTTTTTTTAATGTATTTCTATTTATTTGTTTGTTTGTTTATAGGGGGGTCTTGTAAGTTCAGGCTAGACTTGAGCTTGGTTTATAGCTGAGGATGATATTAAACCTCTCTTTGATCCTCAGTGGTTCTCGACCCCTTTGGAGGTCCCATAACATATCTTGCATATCCGGTATTTACATTATGATTCGTAACATCAAAATTACCGTTATGAAGTAGCAATGAAGCCGGGCGTTGGTGGCACACGCCTTTAATACCAGCACTTGGAAGGCAGAGGCAGGCGGATCTCTGTGAGTTCGAGGCCACCCTGATCTCCAGAGCGAGTGTCAGGATAAGCTCCAAAGCTACACAGAGAAACCCTGTCTCGAAAAACCAAAAATAAACAAACAAACAAACAAACAAATAAATAAATAAAGTAGCAATGACATAATTTTATGGTTGGGAGTCACGACAGCATGAGGAACTTGTATTAAGGGTTGCAGCATTAGGAAGGTAGAGAGCCAGTTTTAGGTAAATTTCTGAAGAAGAGGGATCCCTGACCTGGAGTGACAGATGGCTGGTTGTGAGTTGCCATATGGGTACTAGGAATTGAACCTAGATACTCTTGAAGAACAGCTAGTACTCTTGATCTCTGAGTTATCTCTCCAGCCCCTTTTGTTTGTTTTGAGATAGGGTTTCATGTATCTCAAACTGGCCTCCACCTCACTATGTAGCAAAGGATGACCTTGAACCAGGAATCCTCCTGGTTACCCCTCCTGAGTTCTGGGATTGCAGATTATGCCACCATATACAGTTTTATGCTATGGTTGGGTATGGAACCCAGGGCTTTGAGTATGCTGGGAAAGAGCTACAGTCCCACGCCTCTTGTGCAGTACTTTTTTACTACATATCCAAATCTAGTTTAACAGGTTACTTGACAGGACATAAATATGTATCTGTCCATTGTCTTCTGATCTCCATTGTTAATTATCTGTCATTCCTTTGTATGTGATCAGTCCTTTCTCCCTGGCTGCTTCCAAGATCTTCCCTTTGTCTTTGTTCTGAAGTTTTACTACAATGTGTTTAGGCATGGATTTCCTTTTTACTTTACCTGTTTGGCATATTTCATATTCATTTAAGTAAAGTATTATATAATATAAAATATGATAACCAGAGAATTTTAGAAAAACAAATGAATACCTGCCAATATATAGAAAATAGTCAAATAATATAGAAACTTTTGAAACAAAGCAACATTCTGCCTGTAAAATTCTGTACATTACTTCCTCTCTCCAGATGTTGCCACCTTTGAATGTGTCTGCTTATGACTTTAAGACAGAGTCTCATAGCATAGGTTGGCCTTGAACTTTCTTGATACGTAGCTGAGAATGACCTTGAGTTTGTCATTATCTTACTTCCAGAGTACTGGGATTATAGGCAAATGTCATTACATCCTACTGTTTATGGCTTAATTTTCTTTGTGTCTGAAATAGGTTTATTCTACCGTTTTTGTTTACCAATTAAAGGTGATACCATTGGTTTCTTGCTGTAACATTTTCCTGTTACGAAATTCATATACTAAGACCACTGTTGTAATTACTTGGTTATAGCGTGGTCTACAAGAGCTAGTTCCAGGACAGCCTCTAAAGCCACAGGGAAACTCTGTCTGGGAAGAAGAAGAAAAAAAAAAGTATGAAATGGACACTTACTCCCTCTTTCAATTCTTTTATCTTCTTTTTTTTTTATTAAAGATTTATTTTTTTATTTATTATGTATACAGTGTTCTGCCTGCATGCTAGAACAGGGCACCAGGTCTCATTATAGATGGTTGTAAGCCACGATGTGGTTGCAGGGAATTGAACTCAGGACCTCTGCTAGAGCAAGCAGTGCTCTTAACCTCTGAGCCATCTCTCCAGCCCTTCTTTTATCTTCTTGACCACTGTCTGAGCTGTATTTATTTTTACAGGAGTTGATGATATTTCCATTTTTTTGTTTTCGTTGATAAGGCTACTTGATTTATAAATTCCTTCTAAATGTTAAGAACCAGTAAGTAGCACTTTACACCAATAAGGTTACATAAATAGTGTGTGGTGACTTGGGAGCTGGAGGCAGGAGGATCTGAAATTCAAGGTTTGATGTCAGCCTAGTGTACATGAGATCCTGCTCAAAGACAACAAGATTATTCGTGGAAGTACCCATTACAAAGGCAAATAGATATTTTATTTCTTGGCAGATATTAGGGATTCCCTAAGAGTCAGCGAGCAAGCCAGCTAGCTTGCTTTCTTACTTTTGTTTCGTTCTTAGAGATTTATTTATGTTGTGTGTCTGAGCCTACATTCATGGATGAGGAGCACCTCATGCACTCAGGGTTCATCCAAAATCTAGAAGTTGGCACTGCGTCTCCTTGAACTGGCGTCACAGGCTGCTCATAATGGTGTTAGTTCTGGGAACTGATCTCTGGTTTTCTGCAAGAGTAGGAAGTGATGTGTGTGGTGGCACACACCTTTAATCCCAGAACTTGGGAGGCAGAGGCAGGTGATTTCTAAGTTGAAGTCCATACTGGTCTACCTACCGACTTCCAGGACAGCTAGGGCTGTGGAGAGACTGTCTCAAAGTAAACAAATAAGTAAATAAATATGAGCAGTGAATACTCTTAACTGCAGAGCCATTTCTCCAGCCCTTTCCTAGAGTTTTGGAATTTGCTTTTTTACATTTATGTATGTATGTGAATTGTTTTGACTGCATATTTGTATGTATACCATATGCTTGCTTGGTACTTGCCGAGTTCAGATCCACTGGGACTGGGGTTATATGATCTCTAGCCCAAGAGTAGCAGATATTCTTAACTGCTGAGCTATCTCTCTTGCCCCTCACTTCTACCCTCAGGTTTTTTTTTTAAAAAACATTTTTTTCCTGTGTTCTTTTGTTTATCTGTTTTCTTCTCTAGGGTTGCCTACTTATTGCAAAGTTTCACTTTTCTCCAGGCTGTTCTGACTGGAGTGATTTTGCCTCATCTGACAGATGTGCTGGGACTATGCCCCTTTTCTTGGCAAATTCTTGGAAGTTTATCCTCCCTCTAAAAGGTTTTTTCTGGGGGGGGGTGGTTCTGTTAAAGTCTAAAATTTCACTGTGACAGATGTAAACACTAATTACTCATATTAGTCACTTTGGGGATGGGTATTCTGTATATCTTTTTATTTGAAAATCTGTGCTCTTGGGGGTGGGGGAGGTGAAATATTTTTGAAAATTTTTCTTTGTTCATTTTTATTCTCTGTCAAATGGGTTTCCTTCCTTTGGATTTTGTTTTTGAGACCAATTTTCACAGTTTAGCTCAGAATGGAATTGGAGTAGCTGTGTGGCCTTGGCTGAACTTGAGCTTGGCACTCCTGGTACTTTGCCTCCCTTCCAAATGCTGAGATTGCAGGTGTACATCACCATCCCAGGTTGCTGTTTTCACTTGCCTCATTCAATCTCCAAAATATTTCTGTTACAGGTGTCCTTGATTTATGATTGGGTTACTGTCAGTAAAGCCACTGTAAGTTGTCAAATTGAGACTACATTTAAAGTACCTTATCTGCTTTCGTAGCTTAGCAGCATCTTGTACTGTAGAGTATCAGTTGTTGACTCTTGTGATCATATTGCTGAGTAGAAGCTGTCACTTGGCTGCTTTTGTTCCGCAGCATGGAAATAAGATATTGCATGCCTGAATTTTTATAGCCCTTGCACCATTACATAATAAGTAAAGGGCCATTTGTATCTTGAGTGTCTCTACTGAACATTTTCTTAAATATATTTTTAGAGTTGCATACATTGTGTTTTATTGTATTCAATCCCCACTCTTTTCTCTAACATCTCCCAGATCCAACTCCCAAACACTCCCAACTTTTTTTTTTTTCTTTTAAATAGCCCACTCATTCTAATTTGTGTTGCCCATGTACTAATAGGTGTCACATTGTCCACTGAAAGGTGGTCAGCCTGCCAGGGTCATAATTCTTAAAAGTGACTCTCCCTCAGAAACCATTAACTTGTCAGTAGCTCTTTAGTTAGGAGTCAGGACTTGTGAACCACTCTGTGTTTCTTTCAGGAATAGTCATTGAGTTAATCTTGTGCAGCCAACCACAGCATCTCTGTGGGTTCATGAGTGCAGCTATCCTGACATGTTCAGAAGATAGTTTTGTCCTGGTCTCAGTCTTTAGAATATGTAGAATTCACCACTACTTACTATCTCTGCAATTATTACTCTGGTCTAAACCACAGTCTGTGACTTGCCTAGGTTATTGGGGAAATGACCTTCTAAATGTATACTTTCTTTCTCATTCCCTTTACAATTTTTAAGTAGTAAAATAAAATCACATCATTTATTTCTCATTCTTATGAACAGAAATCACACTTCTCCACTGAGACACCAACACCCCCCACCCCCCCACCCCGTGTTCCCTATTTCACTCCAAGTATCCATCAGAGCTTTCCTGGTCTCATCAGATATTTCCCTGCTACTTGCCTATTGTACCTTGTTTCCCCTGTAATGTGTGTCTTTTCTAGTTCCACATCTTCATACTCAACACCTACTCAAAAAAAAAAAAAAAAAAAAAATCCCTCTCCTCCAGCAGTTACATGAAAAGTGCCATTGTTCAATTTTGAAGTCTCTGATCCTCAGTAAGTTCAGTTGAGGCTTTTTGTGTAATGTCTACAGGCAGTGTTTGTCCGAGTATTTTCTACTTTTATTTTCTACTATTTTCTACTTTCCCTCACCCCATCTTTAAATCAATGATCGTATTTTAACTCTACAATCAATATCTGTGGTCATTTCCAAGTATATAGACAAAGTCTATGTATCTTATGTGTATACATTGTGATACTGAGCATAGTAATCTTAAGAGTGATAGTATTATTATTAGTATTATGTATTTCTAATTTAATTGAAGCTTTGGTATTTTCTTTGGTACATTAGTGGATAATGTGCAAACCAGTGCTATATTTTGAGAATTGTTCATTTTTTTTAAATGCTTTGCTTTTTTTTTTTTTTTTTTTTTTTTTTTTTTTTTTTTTTTAAATGAGCTCTCCAGAGGGGAGAACCGTAAACACATACAGATGCTCTTAAATATGTGATAGGTTCTCTTCCAATAAATCCATGTCTTGTTTTTGTTTTCTTTGAGACAGGGTCCCACTGTGTACCTCTTGGCTGTCCTGGAAATCATTATGTAGACCAGGCTGGCCTTGAACTCATAGAGATCCCGCCTGCCTCTACCTCCCCAGTGCTGGGATTAAAGGTGTACATACCACTGTACCCAGCTAAACCTATGTCTTGAAAATATTAGTAATAAATTCCTCCTAGATAACAGGCTCAGTGGTGCATGCTTTCATACCAGGTACTTGTGAGGCTAAAGTAGGAGGAATGCAATTTAGGGCTTACCTGACCAACTTAAGAGTGTCTCAGAATGAAAACTGAAAACACTGGGGTTACCTCCCAGTGGTGGGGTACTTACATAAGGCCTTAGGATCAGTCAGTCCCACATACCAGAAACAAGAATAGCCTAGCTTACTTTTAATCCACTTAGACAACTATTCATTTTTAGTTGGACAACATTATCTGATATGAGGTTTCTTTTTAGTGTAATTTAGGGTAACACTAAGTATACAGTATTGACTGCCTACCCTTGTGATCAGACAGAGCCCTTAATAAAACACATGGCTTGATGCTGCAGCTGCCCAACATTACAAGAGATTATCTTATACTTAATACTCAGTACTTTCCTAACAATAGGTTAATAGTCACAGTGCAGTGTATTCTAAGTGTATATCACTTTCACAACATGTATAGTTGAGACATGGAAGCCATTGACAGTCATAATGTGAGTGTCCATGTCCTTGATGTGTGTCATGCTGACAAAAAGCACTATGGCAGATTATTAGTGAATGGAGTGTTATGTTCTGAGGAGAGGAAAATCACACCCACCCCCTTTCCCACTGCCCTCCTTAAAGGTGAGCATTGAAAAGTTTGGTATTGGTAGTATTATAGAGACAATATCACATCTATAAACATTTGATATTTGGAGTGGTATTCTGTGTATGTTTATGTATGTACATGCAAATATGCATAGAACAGTAATTACCCGGCATGGAGTTCTGTAATTTTTTTGCTCCATTTAGCAGGTCATAAAGACAAGTACAATAAATAATATAGTGATTGTGAAGTTCTTGGGGTGTTAAATCCAAGCCTTGACCCTTACTAGCTGCTACAAACCCTTCTTTGCCCTGATTTCCTAATCTATAAATAGGTGGAACAGTCTTTCCCACTTCACCATTATTCTAAAGAATGTGTTAAAATACTCAAGTTTCTCTGTTAATAAATAGATCTGTTCATGGGACTCTTTGGAAGAGTTTTTCAGTTTTGCACGTAAAGTTGGCATGGGTACCACAAGCAGTTCAGGGGTCATCTGCTGAGCTATTGAGTGCCTTGCTTATGTGTGACTTGTTCTGTTAGGCCACCATCCTGATGTTGTTTTCTGGGTAGCTTGCTACTGTCTGGTAAACCAGCTGGTTTGCAGACAGTGCTTAATGAGGATATGCTGTTCTTTACATTGATTCTGGATGTATCTATCAGTTATGTGATGCTAAATTTTATTTGAATTCAAAGCCTTGTAAGTTTAATACAGTTTTCTGTTTGAATTAAGATTTTAAAAGTTAGATTAATTTATAGGTGAATAAAGATTGTTTTATATGTACTAACAGCCACTGCTGCTTGCCTCCCCCAACCCCCCAGGGGTTCTCTGTGTAGTTCTGGCTGTCCTGGAGCTCTGTAAACCAGGCTGACCTTGAACTCAGATCCATCTGCCACTGCTTCCCAAATGCTTGTGATAAAGGTATGCCCAGCTCTTTTTTTTTTTTTTTTTTTTTTCCTTTTCCCCTGGGTTTTTTGAGACAGGATTTCTCTGTGTAACAGTCCTGGCTGTCCTGGAACTCAATTTGTAGACCATGTTGGCCTTGAACTCACTGAGATGTGCCTACCTCTAATTCCCAAGTGCTGGGATTAAAGATTTGCATCACCATCTCCTGGCTTCTTTTTTCTATAATTATGATCTGTAGCTTTGGTTTGATTTGCAAACCAAAGACTAATTTTTTTTTTCTTATTGTTTTGTTAGATAGGGTCTCCTGTAGGTCAAGCTGGTCTTGAATTCATTTTGTAGTCAAGGCTGACTTTGAACTCCTGATCCTTCTTCCCATGGTGACAAAAGTGTCAACATGACCAGCAAAAGCTGTAATTTTTTTTTTTTTTTTTAAAGAATTGTTCTGGGCCATGGAGCTGGCTCAACATGCACCTATAATCTTTAGGATTGAGAAAATAGAGTAGGGTCCTAGGGGCTTACTAGGCAGCTAATCTGCCTGAATCAGTAAGCTCAGGGTTCATTGAAAGACAAGACTTGTCTCAGAAAGGTAGGGTAAAAAGTGATGGGGGATAACACCTAGTGTTGACCTCTGTGCTTCTCGAATGTGTGGACATGGACACGGACACACACACACACACACACACACACACACACACACACACAGAGAGAGAGAGAGAGAGAGAGAGAGAGAGAGAGAGAGAGAGAGAGAATTAATGTGTTTTAAGACGCCGTGGTGAGTCCTGACTTGATTTTCCACTAGTAAACCAAAGTGAAAACAGCTTTTTTAAAACTAAGACCAAGAATTTTTTTGTTTTATTATGAGCTCTTGAGAGATTCAAGTTTCATACAATGCGTGTTGATCATATTCCCTTCAACTCTTCCCAAATCCCCCTGCCCCAACTTTCCTATCCACCTAACTTTTTTTTTTTTTTTTTCCGAAATCAGTTTGTGCTGCACCAAACATTCTTAGATTTGTGGTCCTCTGCTGGAGCCTTGTCAACAGGGGCTATGCTCTTAGAGAAAACTGACTCTTTCTTTCCCAGTAGCTAACTCTTGCCAGAGGTAGGAATGAGTGCCTCACTCCCATCTCCATGCTGGAATTTGGTCTGGCTTGGGCTTGCTTGGTATCTCAATCACTGTACGAATGTAATTGGTTACTCCCATAATGTATGTTTCACCATTGCACTGATGGGCATGTCTTGCGGGGCATTGATTATTGTGTAGTTACCAGAGCTTACAGCTTGATACAGTTGATTACTTTCCTCCTTTGGTGGCCTGCATACCACAAGCTATGAAAGCTAGCCAATAGGGATGAAACTTCAGTTGTGAACCAGCTTGATTTTATCATGTCCTATGACTAAGAATGTGGTGTCGTCAGCTCTAGGGTCTTAACCATCAGTTTTTTGGGGGTTAGTTAAGAGCATTAGCAATAACCTGTAATGTTTGGGGGGGTCTTTGGGACCTCATTGGCCAATTAATTCCAAAAGAAGTAACTCATTCCTGGCATCCAGTTTTATTTGTTAGTCTGTGGTGTTGAATAGGGGCATTGTTGCTTTGTTACACAGTGACTCCATTTTAACCCTGAGTTAGGAAACATCTATGGTGATAGATTTCCATGTGTCTTTTTTGGAAGGTCTTTAGTGTCATTTATCTCTCCCATACTTACTCCACCTTACCATCCAATCCTTTATTCCACATTAATCCTTCCTGTCCCATTATTTCCTTCTAACCCTTTATACTAGTGCATTCTAGCTCTTCTTCCTTTAAAGTTTCTCTCCATGACACCTTAGTAATTTCCTGACCTCTGTGGGTATGAAACACATATCTGTCCACAGGTGGGAGAAAATGGACATTTGAGTTTCTAGGTCTGGCATACCTTACTCAGAAGGATTGTTTCCAGCTTGGAAAGATTTTCCATGTACATGATTTGAAAAACTTAAATACCAGTGAGATAGCAACTATCCTCAAGTCAATAAATAATTTCAACTCAGTCTCCATTGAAATCCCCCCCCCTTTTTTTTTTGTAAAAATTAGCTACCTGACCCTAAAATTCATAAGGAAATAGGATCTAGAGGAATCAAAACTATTGAAAAGGAATAATGTTGGGGAGGGGGTCTGTTTTTGGGTTGAAAAATATAAAATGCATAATGGTGATGACTGATGTGAAGTTAAGCTCAAGTAGCCATACATTCCTGATCAGTTTGGTTTTTTTGTTTGTTTGTTTTGTTTTTAAGCAAGGGCAATAAAACAGTTCAGTGAAGAAAAAAATAGTTTTTAACAAGTATTACTGGACCTTCTGGAGAAAAACAATCAAGTTTGGAGTCTTTCCTAATATACAAAAAATAACTCAAAATGAATCAAAAGACCTGCATTATTGAGATAATTAGATGACTCTTAAGGAAAAAAGTTAAGTATACATCCATGACCTTGAATTAAGGAGTGGTTCTTTAGAATACCAAAGCACAAGAGCAAAAGAAATGAATTGGACCTCACAATAAAAATTTGTTTCAAAAGAAATTGTCAAAAAATGTTAAAAGCACCCATAAAATGGGAGAAAACATTGGCGAATATTAAATCTAAGGCAACAGAGATTATTTTTGTTTTGAAATTTACACCATTTTGCTTGATTTTTTTTTTGTTTTTGTTTTTTCTTCCCTTAAGTGGTGTTAAGAAATAAGTCTAGGTCCTCTGTACTAGGTAGGTGGTCACTACTAAGCTATATCACTACTCGCCATCATTTTATAGTAATGTGCAGGTGAAATCCATTAATGGGTCAATTTTAGAGATTTGTTGTCTGTGATCATGAGTTTAGTCACCTTCATTGTCCTCTCCCTACAAAGATAATGCCAGTGCAGTGCTATCATCCTCTGCTATCAGAGGAAATGGAATTTAAGATAAAGCAACTCAAAATAATCCGAAGCTTCCAAATTACAGTTTAATGGACAACAGGGTGAACATACTTGCTTAGTTTATGGAGTAGCTCTTTAGGGTTCCTAACACATGAAGTAAATAATAGAAAGTTCTTTGGGTGTCATGTGTCTCTGCTCAGCCAATCAGAATTCAGGATTATTTTGTATGTAATAATAGAGTTTATTTTCAGAGGCTTTGATAAGTAGGTAGAACTTAAAGGACACAAGCAGTTCCAGTGCTCTGAACTGTCGAAGAGAAAATTGGTCTGGTGTGCTTAACTTTTCACAGTATGAATTCTTATTCTAGAATTGTATCACCTTATGTTTTCATTTATAGGCTTTAAAGTGTAGTTACTAGCACTTCTGGTGATTGCTTTTACTTTTGATGAAATAATTTAATGGGCTGTGAAAATGCCAGGAATTTTATGAAAATGTCTTCAAGATTTCCATCACCGTCATTACCAGTTTTCCTCTCACAGGAGCCAGCTAACTTAGGCTCTCTGACAAGTGATTCTTGTTCACTAAATGAGCTGGACCTTTTGAGGAAAATAGCAACTGATATCAATGAAATTAAAGGAATGAAAGCAGCTATTTTGACAGTGGAAGCAAATCTTTTTGATTTGAACGTTAGAGTGTCCCAGAACGAAGCAAATATTTCATCCTTAGCGGTTAAAATGAATGAATATTCAACATCAACATCTGAATGCAACAGACAGTTGGAAGATTTTCAAGAGAGAATAGAGTTTGAATCACAGTCAGAGGCTACTGATGTAAAAATAATTGGCTTCCTAACAAATACTGAGAAAGGTAAACTTTATGTTTTAGCTGCTGATCTTTGATCTTTCCACCCTATAACTACTAGCTCTGGTATAGAGACAGCACAGCATAGAGAAAGAAGTTGGAGTTTTCATTTGTTGAAACTCTATAACTTTACTTGGAAATCTAGAATGCATCAAACTTGAGCAGAGTTCTCTAATGTGTTTTTATTGCTGTTTTGAGGTTCTGGGAACTGAATGGAGTGCCTTGCACATGCTAGGCTTGGCAAGAGCTCAGCCAGTTATAACCTTCTTAAAACTTTGGGGGCCAGCTGTGTTGGCATACCTTTGATACCAGCACCCAGGAGGTAGACACAGGTAGATTGTCTTGAGTCCAAGGTTAGCCTAGTCAATGTAACAAGTTCCAGGACAGCCAGGCCTTATATAGTGAGACCCTGTCTCTAAAAATGAAGGGGGAAGTATTTTGTTTTGGCTAAGTTACCCTTGATGGTGTTAAATTTGTGATCCTCCTACTTCAGCCTCCATGTGCCACTATTCCTGGATTAGGGTGATGATTTGAAAAGATATATGAAAAGTAAAATTGAGAGGGAATGATTCTCTTCAAGTATTTCTGTGATGTTACTTTGCTATAAAACTTTAATTTTATTATTAGTTCTATATATAGCCTGTAACATGTTAGTAGGTTGCCCAACAGGAATACAGCTTAAGTAAATGATATATGATTTAAGGTCTATTCTCCATGATTGTTTGCTGTGGTAATTTTTTTTTTTTTTTTTTTTTGCACACATAGAAAATACCTTAATAAAGAACAGTTGGGAAAACGTTGAGTATACCTTTTAAAACTTAAAAACACCTTGCATTGATGTACTTGACAAGACCTTGCTGCTATTTTGTTTGCATTGTATAAGCAAAGCCTATCCCTGTGGAGCCACACACACTGGGTGCATTAAAAACTAGCAACAGTTGACTTACTGATAATTTTAGCATTTAGACCCAACCAATTTCATCTTCACATACTATCATGTGATCTTTTTGTTCTAAACTAGAAATCAGGTACTTAATACATGTGAGTTAATCATAGTGGAGGTTACAGTTAGATTGAAGAGTGACATCCCTTGTTGTAATTCAGGTATAGTTAGACAAAATCAGTTCATTGGATTTTTTTTTCAGTGTGGATATTTAAGAATATTAGTATGGGAGCTAGAGAGGTAGTGCTGTGGCTTAGAGCACTGCCTGCTCTTTAGAGGACCTGGCTTCAATTCCTAGCATTCACATGGCAGCTCACAACTATCTGTAGCTCCAGTTCCAGGAATCTGACACCTTCTGGCCTCTATGGGTACCAGGCACACATGCAGTGAACATACATTCATTGATACCTACAAAATAAAAATATTTTTTTTTAAAAAGCATTTTTTTTATGTGAATGTGGAGGCTCTATGACTGTGACATCTGTCACCATTGGTAACTAGGGTTGGCTCAGCTCATCTGACCAGCTAAGCAGGTATAGCTTTCCTCACTACATTTTACATCTGTCCCAAAGCTGCATACTCAGTTGAAGAGAACAACCTTCCCTGATAGAGACTACCTGCTAGAACCTTTCAAACAAGCTCTCAAGAATATTTGTATGAATTAGTTACTGTGAACTTAATATTAAAAATGAATTTTGAGCTATTTTAGAAAGAAGTACTTTATGTGATCAACTTAAAGAAAAATAGATGTATAAATCTAAAAATTACATCAGTGGTTCTCACCTGTGGGTCGAAACACCCTTGGGTCAAAAGACCCTTTTATAGGGGTCACCTGAGACCATCAGAAAATACAGGTATTTACATTAATATTCATAACTGGCAAAATTGCAGTTATGAATAGCAATGAAAATAATTTTATGGGAATGATATTTAAAGGGTCACAGCATTAGAAAGGTTGACAACCACTGAGTTAAGTTTAGATCACCACATCACTTGGTGTCAGGGACAGTCTCCTGAGGTGATGTCATCATTGGGCAGAGTCTGCTTTCAGGTCACTACCACATTACAAGGAGATACTCGTGGGGCCACTGTTAAGCAGCAGAGCGTTTGTTTTAAACTCAGGAACAATCTGTGCAGCCAGTGGAGGATCTGGATTGCAGAATTCTGAGTGTTAGCCTCGGTCCATTGTTCATGTTGCATCTGTCCATGCCAGTTTGTCTTTTAGGAATTTTATCGCACGGTAATTGTGGAATGTTGGTTTAAGTTCCCACATGCTTTTCTATTTTCCAAAATCAGGATGTCGTGGGGAAGGGGAAGCAGTGTAGGGAAGCAGTAATGACAAGAGTTCCAGAAACAGACCTTCCATGCCTATTGTACAGTTACTTGTCACCCTGTGGCTATGAATGATCAACTCCTGTTTACTCCACCATTTGGTTTTTGCCATATTCTCTTCAATCCAAGAAGACTGGCCACCCCACATTGGAACCAAGAGGGACTTCATTACTCTTTTTGGTTTAACCCAAGAACAGCTTTTTGTTTAACAAAGATATGCTTAAAGACTGTTAATATTAGCAGATTGTATTATAGAAGCTTTATTTGTAAGACTTTCAAATAAATTCAAAGATTAATTTCTGAGAAATAAATGTTGATATTTGTGTTAAGTTTAGTGAAGTTTTAAAACTTATATTCTAGGCACTCAACAGAGACAGTTATTATCCCGACTACAGATTGACCCAGTAATGGTAGAGACAATGGAGATGAGTCCAGGTGGGTGATGCTTACATTTTCACTGTAATGTGTCAGTTCTCTGTTGCCATTCCCATGCCTTACACCTCACTAAGTGTAGCATGTATCTCTTAGATCCTGCCCTAAGACAACAGAGTTAGATTGATGAAAAGTTTTCAGGGCTGGGATGTAAGATCTGCATTTCCTTCATGTGTGGTGTTTTTGCCTCATTCATAAGCTTTCTTTCTCCCATGCCTTGCTTCCTTGTCCCTTAGCTGTTCACTTTTCTGCAGTGACAACAGCTAGAGTCCCTAATCCACCTTCTCCCTCGGCTGCTCACCCTTGCTGTCTGGGCAGCTTGTGTCCCAAGCTCACCTTCTCCCAACTTTGCTGTTTTTCCAGAGCTGACTCAGCAGTTCCTCAGCGCCAGTTCAACTTCCCCAGTGTGCTGACGTCACTGTACAGTCCTCTTCTCAGGGACCACTAACCACTTGTCTAAACTTTCTGATAAGCAAGTCGACTCACCCCGATGCACTCCCCGTGGGCTGCTTCAGGATGGAGTTTGGTCCTTTTTTTATCTGTGTCTTTGGTTTGCTGATCCCTGCCAGTTTCACATTCAGTGCTTAATAAATGCAGGGAGCAGTTGGATACCTGAAACTTTGTTTTTCTTTTTGACAGAGTTTTATTATGTAGCCCAAGCTGACTCCAGCTTGCAACCCTGCTTTCATGTCCAAGTGCTGGGATTATTTGTATCGCCACTGTGCCTAACGCTTCTTTTTTTCTTGTGTTCCTGTGAAGCCACCCTTTGTCAGAAGTCCTGGTCCTTGATTCCTTTCTCTGCTTTCTGCTTCCTAAGTCATCTTCCCCTCTCTGAACTCCACGGTCATTGTTTCACTAGTTCTCTATGTCTCAAAAATGTGCCTTTGCTCTCAAAGGTTGGCCTCTATCTAATAGATTTCAGGTTCTACCCTACGTTCTGAACAGGATGGAGTCGCTATACTCCCAACCTTAACCTTGCTTCTCCTGCCCGTCTGCTCGTTGAGTGCTGAGATGCCTGACCTTGCAACATTGCTACCGAGTTTCCACATAAGAGTCTTGTTTTAAGTGTCGTGGCCAAAGTCTGCATTATTGTACCCACTTCATCAGCTCTTGTGCATCCCCCCCCTTTTTTTCCCCCATTTTTACCATCATTGTTCAGCCCAACTTGAAGCATTAGGTAGTTCTGTGAGGCTTATGAGTGAGTGAGCACAGCCTTTATCTGTCAAATTCTTCATGTTCCTTTGATTCTTTTTACATTTTGGTTTGTTTCATAAATGTAATACCTTTTTATTTCTTTGAGGATATGAAAAGTTGGTTTTGACATTTTTCTTTTCTTTGATCCTTGGCCTTGTTTTCTCTATGTTGTTGGTTTTGACTTCATGCTAGAGGCTTTCCCCATACAGTTCCTTGATTATCTATTTAAAAAGAGGGTCAGTAAAAAGTTGATTGGTATCCAGGATTTCTGAGTTGGGGCATATGTTTGGACTTTGTTTTTGAATGTAGATCCTTCCTATGTGGAGAATGATTTGTCATGTCAACCTAGTTTGGGGACACCCTGATTATTAATACCACTTAGGCCTTCTTAGTCTGATCAGCTTTACCAATAAAGGTCTCCCACATAGCCTGGTTGTCAGAGTTCAGATAGCTCAGTCAGTAGAGGAGGGCCATAATATTATTATGTAGTGTTTACTTAATTCCTGTCCCTGTTTCACTTTGGACTTACTTGAGCATGGCTGGCATTTCTGGAATTTATTGAGTCTAAAGCCCCATTTTTTCCAAGGGAGATGATATATAAAATGGGTTAGTATTTTCAGGAAAGCTGCCTTTTAAACAATCTTTCACACTGTTCACACTGCCATTCTTGTTATTTTGTTGTGGTATCTTTCTGTCATAGAGCATGACATAAGAGAGCACATACCTGGCCCTTCTAACATCTTCACTGCAGTGGTAGGTGGGGGTGGTAAGGTTCCAAACAGAAATTAGGCGCATGAACTATACTAAGCTGAGGTGAGCACTGTGTGGATATGTAAAGTAGAGGCATCTAGTTTCTTTTTCCATTTGTGTACATATGGGCATGCATGCATGTATGTATGCATGTTTATGTGGGTGTGGGTTCGAGTGAATGTATATGCATGGTTGATGTTAGTAATCATCTTCATTGCTCTTCCACCTTACTCATTGAGACAGGGTCTCAGTCAAACCCAGAGCTTGCTAATATGGCTAGTTTTACTCCAAGTTTCCAATCTCTGCATTCTGAAGCTTAAAGTGAGAGTGGATCATCAGTCTCACCTGATAATTATGTGGGATCTGGGAATCCAAACTACAGTCCTCAGGCCTAGCTCAGCAAGCACTTTAGCCCTGGCCTGAAACCGGATTCAGTGCACATTTCCGTAAACTCAGTAGCCTGTGGCAATCGTGTTCCAGTGTTCTTGCAGATTTTTATCCTTTTTTTTCTCATTGCCTTTTATTCCCCTTCGCTACTCCTTCTCCCGTGCTCTCCACAATGGCTGACTTAACCTGTGTGTTCTTCTCAACATTAGTTTTGTCTGTTCTGTGCTTTACGGAGGTAGGAACTGAAGAGGCCAGCTGTACCATGCAAAGTGCAGAGTGGTCGGAAGGCAATACAGATTTCTTAGACCAAGCTCTGGGCTCTGCTGTAGGTAACCAGACACTCAGTGGGTCATTGACGAGCTTTGGATTGCCTCAGTAACATGGGAGGAAAACTGCCAAGTCAGCTTCTTGGTGGGGTGTCCAGTAGCAGATGAGCTCATCCTTTCCCTGTATTTCCTACTTTCACCTCATGTCTCTTCCATCCACTTTCTTTCCCTGCTTGTGCTTACAGTGACAGCCCCTGTGAGTCCTGGTAGTTGATGGTGTGTGGAATGTGTGCTTTTTCTTAGTCAGGTGTTGGAGGGATGAAGGGGAGAATTTTCTTTTTATTTGTCGACCTATTTGAGACTGGGTCTTTGAAGTCCTGGCTGACATGGAACTCATTGTGGAGATTAGGCTAGACTTGGACTCACATATATCCTCCTGCCTCTATGTAACCACATCCAGCATGGGAAGAGAATGTTGTAACTTTTTCTAGAAACCTGTTGATCATGTTACTTCCCTGTTTAAGAACCTCTTCGTATTCCCAGACCAAAATTTAAAATATTGAAGTGCGTGCTCCGCCATACATTCTTTCTTACCATTCCCCTCATATCATCACAGGCATCTTTTCAGCTACTCCACATTTCTCACCTGTTCTCAGGGCCTTGTGAAAGCCCCTTCCTTGCTCCATGTGCTTTTCTTTGCCAGTATTGGCTTTCTGACTCTCCCTGCTCTCTTACTCATTGTTTTGAAACTCGTTTTATATATTCACCGTCAGCAAGCTTTCCTTTGACCTTTCAGTTGGAGGCGGTGCCTCACTTGAGTCTCTACCAACAGCTCCCTTTCTGGGCTTTGCTGTTCTTGAATTGTGTGTGTCTGATTTTCTTTTCCTTTGTATCTATGTACCTAGCACAGTCCTTAGTTGCTCCGTAAATAATCATTAAGTGAATTAATAGCCTGAATTTAGGTCTCTCTTTATTTGTTGGCTTTAAAAGAAGCAATTAACTTTTGTCATAGATGGCATACTGATAGGTTATCATATCCACTCAGAACTAAGTTCTTGTTACATTCATTCTGTGAAGTAGTAAGTCAGTCTGTAGATACTGTAGATGACTTGAGCTTGCAGCTTGCACCAAAGGTTAGTGTGACACACATTCATCTTAAAATTCCCTTTCAAAATAGTCTTCTCTGTACAGCTGGGTAGAAGTTATGCTGACTGAAATTCTTACCAGGCAGTGTTCTCTGTGAATATTACTGTGAAGAATGTATAGACCCTTTTGGAAAATAGTTCAAATGTTGTGAATCATAATGTTAGGAAACATTAAGATTCTTAAATCCCTTCTGGTTTTGGGAAAGAAATAGCTGTCCTTTGACTGTGTACTGTTTCTGTCCCAACAGATATGCTATAGGAAAGCCTTTCTCTGGTGTAGGCAGAGAACGTCATTTTGTAATGTGCTGTGTGAGGAAAAGGACTATGTGATTTCTCTGAAAAGATGTTTGGAATAAGATTTACATTCTTATTCCTGAGTAGAAATTAGTTGTAATTTTCTTTAAAAGTAATTGTAATGATATAAAAGATTGACATTCTTCTCACATGTATGATTTTGAGAATAAAAGGTATATTCAGAAGTAAACATTTATGGCCAATTTTTTTGGCTCAGATTACTATGACATGGAATCCATGGTCCATGCAGACACAAGATCATTTATTCTGAAGAAGCCAAAGCTGTCTGAGGAAATAGTAGTGACACCAAACCAGGAGTCGGGGATGAAGACTGCAGATGCCCTTCGGGTACTTTCAGGACACCTTATGCAGACACGGTAGATGGTTTCTTTTTCTTGTGTAGCTACTCTGTGTGATTAGATAGTGCAGGTCAACTGTTCGTTCCCAGCTTCCCTGTTCCTGTAGTTCCCACTAGATGGTGCTTTTATTGCTTCACTGGCTAGGCCATGAATTCAGTTTTCACAAATTCGAAATCATCATTCTTGTTTAGAAATCCATTAAGTAGAAATAAAAACTCAGTGTATAATTTAACTCCATTGATAACGGATTTAGTGTTCTGTTTTGTTTTAAATGTATACCCAGGCAATCAAACTTCAAAAGCTGGGTAACTGAACTCAGGAACTCCTTCTGCAGGGTGTTAATAGCTAAGGCTTGTGTGGTTCCTTCCTAAGAAAGCAGAGTGTTCAGTAACGAAACATGTGCAGATAATAAAATCAGCATAAAAGTAAAACTGATGGCCAGGATGCTTGGAGCATCCATGCTAATTGTTTTTTGGCTTGGTTTGGTTTGGTTTCTGCTTTATTTCCATAGTGACCCTACAGGGATCAAATGGACAATGGAGTCAAAGTTGAGAGGATATTGTCATTATTAATAAGTACAGGCTAAAAGGTCACTAGTGATGCTGCTGCAATTGCTGGCCATGGCTGTTGCTTCTTAGCAGGATGCTACTTATGCTATCAAAGGAAGTCATGCTAAGGCAATCTTAATGAACCAAATGCAAAGCAAGGGAGTGAGGATTCTGCTGAAGAGGACTTTAGGAGGCTCAGCATTTTGTGTGTGTTTCCCTAATTCTATGGTATTTTTTATCTGTCTGGCAGAGATCTTGTACAACCAGATAAACCTGCAAGTCCCAAGTTTATAGTGACGCTGGATGGTGTCCCCAGCCCCCCAGGATACATGTCAGATCAAGAGGAGGAGATGTGCTTTGAAGGAGTGAAACCTGTAAACCAAACTGCAGCCTCAAACAAGGGACTCAGAGGTCTCCTCCACCCACAGCACTTGCATTTGATGAGCAGGCAGCTTGAGGACCCAGATGGTAGCTTTTCCAACGGTGTGTTGAGAGCTCAGACTTTGCCTTCTCAGCCCACTGTCATTGAGAAGGGAGTCTTGGCCTGTCTCTCTGTCTTGAGTGAATATTGGTTTGAGGCCTCACTTAAACTTCTATTCAGTAGCTTGTTTTCTTCTATTACACAAACCACCAGTTCAATTTCATACTCTCCCTGTGCTTGTTTCGTAGGTGTTCTGTGGTGCTAGTGTTAAAATGAAGCCCAGTCATCATGGTCTCAAGTACCTCTTTATTGTGGTTGCTGAAAGATGAACCATCATTCTTGATGCATTGGTTGCCTTTTTCTTTAGAAACTTACTTTGCCCAAGTGCCCCAACCATAAACTTGAAAGAAAGATGGATTTGGATTTTGGTGTTTTCCACACCATACTACTATTTCTCTGGAAGGGATTTCTTACCTAATCTAACAGGATGCTTGTTTGAAGTATCAGAAAGACCTTATTAATCCTGAATAGTACTCAAGTGAATTCAGTTTAGATGGTGCCATACTTTAAGACAGCCATTTGTGTTTTGACCACTTGTTACCTCACGGATACCGGTGGCAGGTGTGGCACCATCAATCCTTTATGTTTTTGTTCCCTTTGTTTTCTTTTAGGTGAGCATTTTGCCTCATGTATGAGTGTATAGAAGCACATGCATGCCTGTGGCTGCATCAGATTCCCTGGAAATAGTTGTACACAGCTGTGAGTGCCACATGGGTGCTGGGAACTAAACCTGAATCCTCTGCAAGAGCAGCCAGTGCTCTTAGCCACTGAGACACCGCTCCATTCCCTACCAATACTTATCCTTCCTGATTTAGATACACTTCTTAAGCAGACAATTACTTACTAAATCTTAAAAATGAACAGATTCAAGAAAAAAAAAAAACAGTAAATTTGTAAGTGTTTTCTAAGTAGTAATTTTTTTTGGCAGAGACATAAAAATACATTGATATTTTTTCTTCAGCCACTGAAAGTATAGTAAACTAAAATAGATCATGAGTCCATGAGTGAGAAACTCTTTTGAGAGGCTTTCCTTACTGTGAGTCAGTGTCATGATGTATGTATGTGTGTGTATATGTGTGTGTGTATAGTCTTGGTTTGTGGAAGGAGTTGCAACTGTGACCCTAAGTAAAGCAATATTTTAACAGTGAAAAACTACAATAGGCAGTGCACATTTTTTTTTTCTTTTTGATCTGCATGCTTTGTTTAAAATAAGGAAAATTCAGTGTTACTGCTCTTAGTTGTCAATTTGATAGCTCAACACTTGGCTCTTTTAAGACTCAATTTCCTTTAAAGGTGAGTTTCCATGCTAAGCCTTCTTGGTATGTGGAATGAAGTAGTCACAGTGTCAGTAACAGGCTAGTCATGGGTATGCCTACCTTGTATGAGTGCCTAGGCCATTGTGGAGACAGCTGGGATGAGTAGAGCACCCCTTTGCTGTTGGGACACAGTTACTGTGTGGGGATGAAACACTAGTGGCAAGAACATGCTATTGTTTAAGAGATTCCTACAGATCCTGGAAGCTCTGGTCTTCACCTAGTGCAAGAAAAAGGAGTTGAAATTTTTGTGTTTGGGTTGGTATTTTGGTGGTGTTTGAAGGCACTAACCATCCACACCATCTATTTTAAGAAACCACTGCCCATCACATGGGAGCACTTTACAGCTTTCAATACAAAGTGAATTTGCCTCTGAAAATTCAGAGTTTAGTCACATGTGAAGTAAAATGTCAGCATGTATATTGCTGCTGTATATTGCTTCACATTTTCTTCATTAAGAGGAAGTTAGTTACCTTGTAACATACTTTTTAAAAAGTGTATCATTTTTGAGTAGCTACTTCACTTTTTCTGACTGCACTGCTCTTTCAGATCTAGTCTTTGCTTTGTCCTGGGTCTTCATGTGTATGCCATAGTTTTGTATATGGAGCAGTGCAGGGCACAGATCATCTCAAAGTGATCGAGGTTCCCCCATCCAGTGCTGTTAGGTTTTCTGTAGAAATTCTCAAAGAACATTTATATCCCAAGTCTAAATAAAATAACTTTCTATTTTTCTTATTTTGCTGTGTAAGTGATAAAGCCCAGGGCCTTACGGATGCTGAGAAAGCGTTCATGCAGGGCTGGCCTCCCAGGCCTGCTCTTTTCAAAGGAGCATAGGACTGTGTGTCAGACAGACATGAGTTACTGAGGCTCCTGTCTGCACGACATGACACTGCTGTGCTCTCTCTCATGTAGGGAGGACACAGGTGGGGTCGCTATAGCACAAGTGCTTCCTTCCTGTGTGTCATCTGATTCTCAGCAAAGTGACTCTCAGGGATGTTAGAGTTTGTCTAGGTGAGCTGCTGCCTTACAGGGCCAGATATGCCCTGCCAGAGCTTGGTACCACTGCTGCAGTAGAGCTGAGGTGAGAGTTGGCTTCATAAACAATGTGAACAGATAACACATAAGACCCAACAGTAGTATTTTTTGACTATGATGTCTCAGATCAAAAAAGCAGCAGATCATGGACTTCATGTATAATTTTATTTGGTGCCATAAGTTAGTTTCATACAGATATGTTAGGAAAAGTTAGAGATCCCATTCTCACGTGGCATACTAGTTGATATTGTAATTTGACATGACTTAATGCAGAGACAGTGAACTCCATGGGTGAAGCTTGTTTTCCAGGTCCTGGTCCCCCAACTTAGCATCTTACACCCAGCCAGACTTCAGACTTGCTCTGTTAGATGACCTTTTCCTTCCCCCAAACTCCTGCCCGGAGGCAATGCTGGTCTATTTTAGGTAAAGCTGATTTCTTTTTAAATATCAGGGAGAGTTTAGTTCCTTACTCAATATACCTCAACAATTGGGGTTACTTTTTTTATCTGGACACTTGTCATTTTGATGGAATATGAAAATTAATCACATTCCTTATCAGCTTGTGTTTTCAGCTTCAATGGTTTTTTTGTGTTTTTGTTTTGTTGGGGTTTTTGTTGTTGTTGTTTTTGTTTTACATCCTTCACTTTTATATTTAAGTTCTGAGTGAGACTGAAATTTAGACTTTGGTGAAAAATTGAGCTCTATCTACAGAATCCCTGTGTACTTGAGGTTTTATAATGACAACTCTGGTCTCCTTCCTGCTAACCTAAGGTTGCATTACTAAGGTTGGCCATATCAATTGGGGTTATTTTGTAGGGATGCAAACATTAAAGAACATACAGTTTTGAGACTTGGGTTTGGGACAAACTGCAACTATAATTAACAGAATACTCTTAATTCCTCTTTGAAGCTGAGATGACTGATCTGAGTGTGGCACAAAAACCAGAAAAGCTTTTGGAGCGCTGCAAGTACTGGCCTGCTTGTAAAAATGGGGATGAATGTGCATACCATCATCCCATTTCACCTTGCAAGTGAGTAGTAACGTCAAATGGATAGTTTGCAATATTAATCTCTACATCCTACAGCCTTTTCTTTTCCTTTGTAGAGAAGTTTTATAAATAAACACAATACTTGATACTTACCATAGCCCTCCCCCTTCAGCTTTGTGTGTGTATGTGTTTTGAAAATGGTTTGCATGGTACCTATGATCCTGAAATGTCTGGGTCCCTTGGAGTCCCTATATATCATGTGTAATTATTCAGTTACTATGTATTTGTTCACAGACATAAGCTGTTTATTTAGGTTGGGAGTAAATTGAGTTATGTGAGTAATGAAAAAATATTCTAGATTTGGGTTAGTTTTCCTTACCAACTGGCTAACATAATGCAGGGAACTTTGTGAGATTGTTTTTAGGTGGTGGTGTTTTGTTGGTCCCATGATTGGACTATGTCCATGTTTTGACTATAAGTACATGTAGCATAATTACATATGTAAGGACTATATGATTAATCTTTCTACAGTATCGTGCCTTGTACATTGAGATATGCTTACAGTTTTTTAATTTATTTAAGATTTGGGGCTGGAGAGATGGCTCAGATGGCTCTGCTCTTCCAGAGAACCCAGGTTCAGTTCCCAGTACCCACTTGGCAGCTCACAGAACTGTCTGTAACTCTAATTCCAAGGGATCTGACACCCTCACACAGACATACATGCAGGCAAAACATCGATGTACATAAAACTATATTATTTAATAAATGAAATTCAGAATTAAAAAATAAGATTTGGATATTCTGTTAAAATTGAATTACTTAAAAAAACTTCTATGAAGTCTTGCCTTGAGTTTCAACATGGTAGAGTTCCTCCAGATTTGAAATACAGTTGTGTTCTATTTTGGTATTTGGCTTCATTTGAAAAAGTTCTAATTGCCTCCCCACCACAGAGGACTGAAGCCAGAGTTTCATGAATATTGCAAGTGCTCTCCACTGAACTATGTTCCTAGTCCATTATTTCTGTGTGTGCATGTCAGACAGACAGACTAGATACCACATATGTGCAGGTGCCTCCAGAGGCCAGAAAAGGGCATTGGATACCCTGGAGCTGGAGGTACAGGCTGTAGTGTTAGTGCTGGGAACTGAACTCAGGTCCTCTAGAGGATCAGGAAGTGCTTGTAACTGCTGAGCTATCTTTCCAGCCATGCATGGTGTTTGTGAAGTCCTCTATAAAAAAGCTAATAGTCATAGAGAATGTTAAATATGAGTAATAAACTGTTTTTGTTTTGTAGAGCCTTTCCCAATTGTAAATTTGCTGAAAAATGTTTGTTTGTGCATCCAAATTGTAAATATGATGCAAAGTGCACTAAACCAGATTGTCCCTTCACTCACATGAGTAGAAGAATTCCAGTACTGGCTTCAAAACCAGGTTAGTGACTGTGTGCACTGTTGTATTTGGGTGAAAAAGTAGAAAATGGTATTTTCTGGCTGTAAGTGGAACAAAACAACAAAGGATAGCTTTAGAAATGAATTTAGCATTCAAAGAACAAATCTGCTCTTCTTACAGAGCTCTGCAGTTTTATCTTGACCGACAGATATTTTTGTTCTAAATTGAGTCTCACCTCTTTACAAAAACCAGCAGACTGCTTTTAAAAATGACATTGCCACATAGATTTGACCATTCTTCATTCTGATTCTTGTCAGTAGTCTCATCACCAGCACCATCTTCTAATGGTCAGCTGTGCCGTTACTTCCCAGCTTGTAAGAAAATGGAATGTCCCTTCTACCACCCCAAAGTAAGAAACTTTACTTTCCAAACAATGGTTTTAGTGCTAATCTGTCATTCTGGTGTTTGCATTTCTCTTTTGTATACCTTTTACTTATGTGTATGTGTGGGTTTGTGCACATGTTAGCAGGTGTCCTGCTATGATCCTGTGCAGATTTTGTGTCTGAGGAGGTATATTTTTTAAGGCTTTCAATGATCTACAATGGGCAGTACCGTATCTGTTGGTTTAGTTACAGTGGACTGCTTTTGCTTATCTCAGGTATGTATATATCTGTATTATCTTGTGGAGTGTGTTGAAGTTTTGCTCCTCTCTTGTTTCTGTTCAGCACTGTAGGTTTAATACTCAGTGTACAAGACCAGACTGCACGTTTTATCACCCCACCATTACTGTACCACCAAGACATGCCTTGAAATGGATTCGACCTCAAACTAGGTGAGGATTTAAGTTAGTTTTTTTTATTCTAATGTCATTTAGAATTATGTCCTACTATGATAAGAACATAATTCTGAGGGAAATTGAATTTTTATCTCCTTGTGCTTTTAAAATTAAAGAAGGATCTTTTAGCAAAAATGATTTACTAACTGAACTGCATTTACCTAGTGATGACTTCGTTTAACCGACAGCATCTCCAGATGAGTTCTGTTTTTTAATCCAGAGCAGAGCATAATGAATAAGCCACTGAACTCCACCCTTCAGCCCCTCTAACTTCTAAGCATCAACAATACAAACAAAACACCTAAGCCAGCAGATTGTCTGCGTGTGTGTGTGTGTGTGTGTGTGTGTGTGTATTTTAACACAACTGCCCAACAGTCTCAGATCAGGGCCAAAGAGACTGCCTGGTCTATAAAGAATTTGATCTCTAGAACCCATGTAAAAATATGGGACATGGTAGCATGTATCTGGAATCCCAGAAATGGGAAGGAGGAGGAGGCAGATCCTTGGGGTTTGCTAGCCAGCCAATCCAGTCTGCCACTAGAGACACGGAATTTAAAAGACATTTGAGGTCATCCTCTGGCCTACACATGCATAGAAAAATAAAACAAGTCCCAGTCAGCTTTGTTAGACTTTAGTGATGGCAAAATACTGAAGTTTCAGAACATTTTAACATGGCCTACAAGTTAAATTGCATAACTTTTAAACTTTTATCTCCTTTACACAATTGAATTCTTTGAAGACCAAACACCTGAGCTAGAAGTTAAGTTTTGTATTTACATGCAGTGCAGTTAACTTAAAAAAACTTTTGGTTTTATTTACTCAGCGAATGATGCCCTAGTCCTACCTGGCAAGAAGATCGTGCAGTTTGAACGCTTCCATCTTCTGATGAGAGAGATTCTACAGAACTTGTCACGTCTTTGAAATTTAGAATATATTGCTTTCATAATATGAATTTTATTGCCTAACTGAAGTGTCTAATTTTTCAAGTTTGTAATCTTATTAAGTGGTTTCAACATTTTTTTGTTTGTTTGTTTTGACTATGAAAAAGACAGTTTTAACTATGAAAGAGACAGTTTAAAGAAAAGCCAAATTCTATTAAAACATTTGCGGCATGTTTGTACATTGCTGTTTAACATCATTTTTGGTGATGGTACTGCAGCCTAGGGCTATAGTTCTGTGGGAAGGCCTCATAGCTGAATCACTTTTCCAAAGATGATGCAGTGTTTTCACAGTCAGTTACAAATATTGCATCATCTTTGAGGAAATAGGAGTGGCCAAAATACCGACGGAGGCAGCTTTGATAAACTAGTTTAAATTTTCTTTTTAATGTCTAAATGAATTTGCTTTGAAAAGCATAATACAGACCCTTGGTTTAAGTGCTACTCTGGTAAAGTGGACTGAGGCCCTTGCCTTCTGTGAAAGGGAGTAGTGACATGGTCACATCGGGTAAACATGGTTGAAAAGACAAATGCAAAAACATATGGACAAATCCTTGAAATGCTTCCATTTACTATCAGCATATAATTATTTGGGGGGACTACATTATCACAAAATCATACAAAAAAATTTTACAGGTATATACAGAAAGTTTCAGAAAACAGACTTTGAACTCACAAGAGTATAAATATACATATATATTACCATATTCTGAAAAATATTGTCAGAAATAACTCCACAGAAAATATACTTAGTCACTCCTAAAGATGGTTCTTGAAATGTAGAAGTTAAGATTTAAGTGGTGTATTTTAAATGACAGAACTAGTTACAGAGCTCATATGGGTAAACATCACAATAGGGAGAAACTTGGCCACTGTATTATGGAGTTTTATGTATGTGGTTCTTGAAACTGTTAAGGCAAGAAGTGTCAAATGTTTTAAATAACAGACAACTGATTTCAAAGACTTGATGTTTTTAAAAACTAAAGTGTAAGAGGTGGTTAGTAAAGGGAATAATGAAAGCTCAAACACTTTCAGGACCAAATTTAAACTGTTAAGATACGTAAAGGATGGATAATAAAGTCAAATCTATCAGAGTCTGTGTTTAACATTGTGAAGCCAGCCTTCTACTGCTGTGGTCATTGCTTTTGCATTGAGAAAGAAAAGCATTAGCTAATTTTTCAACCACTTCGTAAGTTGGCCTTGACCATGCTACTCCTAGAGAGTAAAGATCAGAAACAGCAAAAGGACAGAGGAGACACGGTCTAAAAGCTGCTTGCTGCATAGGTTCAGGTGAAGTGGCATCTCTTCATTCTATAAATGCATTCCATTAAATTGAAGGCATCCATCCTAGCTTTTCATCTCAGCTGAAGAATTCTGTTGATAATTGTGAATTTCCAGAACTAGGCTTTTAAAATACCACTTTCTAAAAATGTGTGTAGATGTCTTCTCATAACTGTCCAGTAAAGACCAGAAGCGGGGAACAGGGACTTAGAATGGTTTATAAGAAAAGTACATGTAACAATACAATTATTTTCTGTTATTGAGTAGATAGTAACTATAAACACACTTAAAATGTGTTTTTTGTTGTTGTTGTTGTTGTTGTTGTTGTTGTTTTTAAGGTAAGGTCTCACATACTGCAGGCTAGCCTCAAATGCACTATGTAGCCAAGAATGACTTTGAATTTCTGATTCTGTGCTTGCATCTGGGGTTATAGGCATGCCCATTTATACGTAGTGCTAGGGATTAATCCAGGGCTTTACAAATTCTAGGTAAGCACTCTACCAACTGAGCTACATGCCCTAGCCCCACATTTAAATGGTTTGTTGTTTAATTCTGTGGTTATAGACAGGCTAACTCTAACCCTAAAACAATTACTGGACTACTAGTTATGAATGAAGCCATGTGAGAAGTCACCCAGAGAAAGGAATGACGTGGTTGATGTTGATGCGGAGTGTGCTGCATGCTTTAGCGTGTATTTACAGAGGAAACAAGTGGGATGACAGTAACTGGTGGTGGGCTTGGGCTATAATTCAGGTAGTTCTTTGGACATTAAAAACTATAGGGCAGATTCTATATGATTTGTCACCCTTTTCACAGCTGGTGGCGAATCCAGCAAGGTGGCCATATGATGACTACTTAAGACGTCAGCCTGACTGCTGGTCTTTAGTCATGGAACTGACCACTACCATGTTAAAGACTGACTTACCAGGTTGGCCACTTTGGGGAACAAAAATACAGTGGAAGCAAGCAGTCTTTTCTTTATGGTTTACTTGCTTAACATGGTGGACTTCTATAGAACTGAAAATTTTCTATAACTAAAAGCTGCCAAGCTGTCCAGAAGGAAAACCTTAGAACTATATACCATGCTTAAATTTGAAGCATTTTTCTTTATAGGAATTCTTTAATGTATTGACTGCCATTTTATGTAATATTCAATACATTCTAAAACTTGACCTAACTTAGATGGACCATTTGGCGTGAGCATAAGGAAGAGCTACCTTATGCTTTAAGTTTCTTACAGTCTCCTTATCAGCCTTCCACCTTTAAAACCAGGCTCCAAGCACTACTTAGACAAAAGTTCTTTGATGCAAAGTGTTCATTCTGGTTTTAATAGTCACAATTTTTTAGCCATAAAAAAAAAAAAAATCAAATAGGAGTCCAGAAGCCTGACAGGGAGGATCTATGCTACAAAGATAATTCACACAGTAAAATAAAAAATGGAAATAACCGGTAGAGCATTCTCAGTGTCTTCACATGTAGAAAAATAATGTTTACACAGCAGTCTACTGGATTTTTCATCTTGAGGAAACTAGTGAGGCTAAACAGCAAAATCCTGGGCCGTAAGTCCCAATCTTTGGCAGCATTAAAGTGGAAGGATTCTGACTTCTCAGGTGAACCTGGAGTCATTCATTTTGGAAAACAGCCTTATAGGGTAGCATACATCTAGTTAAACAATTTTTCTCAATACAAAACTATAAAATTTATGCCCAGTGTTATTAGTGTATGAATTTAATGTTTTGTTTACACAATAAACAAATGTTTATTAGATCATACCTTTAAATATGCATTATCTTTCAGTTAAGAGCTATTGCTATCACAGAACCTTAAAAAACTGTACACTTGGAAATGAATGTTCATTATATTACTTTCCTATTAATGAGGCCATAATTGTGATTCAAAATTTTATAGAGATGGCTTTGAAACACAAAGAATGACAGCTCAAAAGTGAAAATGTAGCCGGCATATGCTGAAGACTTTGGACCTGTTGCTCTGTTCAGACTGTAAGAAGAAATATCCTTAGCAGAGAGGACTAAACTAAGAAACATTTGCCAAGAAAGCTTGTGTAAGTTCCCTTAAGAAAAATGTTTGCATTTTGAAAACTGACACTTTAGGGTGATGGTTGCTTATTACTTTCCTTGTACAAGGATGAAATATTTCTTTGAAGAAATGTTAGAAATGAGAAAATTTTCCAATATTTTTTTCTTTTTCTTTTCTTTTGTTTTTGTTTTTGTTTTTTCCAGGGGCCACTTGCTCTGTAGACCAGGCTGGCCTCAAACTCACAGAGATCTGACTGCCTCTGCCTCCGGAGTGCTGGGATTAAAGGTGTGAGCCACCAACGCCTAGTCCAATTTTTTTTTTTTTTTTTTTTTTTTTAAGACTGCTGTAACCTAATCTCCTGGGCAAGTCTGTCAAAATTACACACTCCTCAGTAAGTGGAGGATGGCTTTTTGTCAAATAATTCAGCCATTCCTTGCAGTGTAATCACTGGCAGTGATTATGGATTGGTACATATAGCAAGCATTTTGAACTGTCAGTCTTCTGCTGTGTGGTTGATTCTGCACATCCCTCCCTGTCACAGTCTTCAGTTAGCACCACTGGACCATGCAGAGTTTGGTTTTGGTTTTTTGTCGTGGAACTGGTCTCTTGAGGTGAGCTTTGTTTAGTCTTCTCAGCATCATATAGGAAGTTCAGTGAGGCATATACACACATTTCCAGACAAACAAACTGCAATTAGAAAAAGTGACAAGGAGTCCATCACATTCTAGATTTTTAGATTTTTGCCAACTTATCTTTCAAATCCCATGTAATTTATATGAGATGAATGACTTTGGAGTCACTGGTTATAGTACCATCTGATGAATGCTGGCTGTGTTGGTTACTGAAGCTATATAGAGGTGTTACTGAGTCTTTACACAAGGTGGCTGTGCTCTTCCTGCACTGAGAAACTACTGACCTGCAGTCATCGCCTCCAGCACTGACAATGTGTCGATCACCACTGGTAAATCGAATATTTGTCACATGGGGGGAGTGACCCAAGAACCTCTTGTGCTTTGCCTAAAACAGAAACAAAAGCTCTCATAATTTATCACAAGAGTAGGGAGGTAGACCCCCCAGCAATTATTGTAAAGTTTTACAGGTCTGTGTGCAGTCATAGGTTCAGGACCATGGGAGCTTTTCTCTGTAAAAAGGGCAGGGGTATGGGGTAGATCTTAGTAACTGATTATAGGTCTGATTTTTTTTTAAGATTTTATTTATTTATTATGTATACAACATTCTGCTTCCATGTATATCTACACACCAGAAGAGGACACCAGATCTCATAATGGATGGTTGTAAGCCACCATGTGGTTGCTGGGAATTGAACTCAGGACCTCTGGAAGAGCAGTCAGTGCTCTTAACCTCTGAGCCATCTCTCCAGCCCTATAGGTTTGATTTTTAAAAGCTCATGAGAACTTTACAAGTTTCCAAAGACTGTAGCAAAGATTTTTGAAACAGGGTCTTACTCTCTAGACCAGGCTATCCTTAAATGCAGAAATCTATCTGCCTGTGCCTCTGGAGTACTGGGATCAAAGTGGGGCATCACCACACCTGTCCTGGAAGATTTGTTTTTGATAGCTTTTACTTCAAGTGTTAAGGAAACCTTTAGAAATAAAGTTTTAACTACAGTATTTTCAATCAGGACCATAACATTTTAAATAAGTGGGGAAAAAGATGAATCATTTAACATACAACTAAAGTAATACAAAATATTAAACTTACAAATTTTTCTGGGCATGGAAAGTCATATAACTTAACCATGCCAAAGTCATCTCCTGTCACAAGACTGATTCCTGAATGAGATACACAGGCACAGGTGACATCCGCTTTCTCAGCATGTCTGGACCAGATTCCCATAACTTCATCACCCAGAATACTAGAGGGAAAAGCAAATGCACCACAGAAAGCACAGACATTTTAACCATGTTACAAAAAAGTAACAGTTGCCTCTGCCTCCCAGGTGCTGAGTAAAGATGGGCATTACCACACCTGACCCCAAAGCTGTTTTCAGTGCTGTTGACCATTTAGGAAAATGCCAGGTTTGCTATGTAGATCAAGCTTGCCTTGAACCTGAATCAGTTCTCTGCCTCCCACATGCTAGGACAACAGGAGATGAGAAAGCATGCTTCAGCTGTTTTCCTGCTTTCTGTCAAACATGGCCTTGTTCATGCTAGAAAAGCACTCTGGTATCCAGCCACATTCCCAGCTCACATTTCCCAACTTTCCAATCAAAAGCCACAAGTGAAATTTTTACCTAGTCCAAGTAGCCCACGTGATCCTGTCAATGGCAGCGTGATCCACAAGGTGTTTTCCTGAAGGCACTTCATAGACATGCCGTTTATAGCAGCCACTAGAAACCTGTTCCCAAAATGAGAGCAAATCCATTATTAGTAGGTATCTTTGTGTCACAATGAAGATGCAGAAATTTCAACAAAACATAGAGGAAGGTAATGTGATGCAGGTGAGAATAGCAGGTGCAAAATGAGCAGATAACTAAGGTCTAATGCCCAGCAATAAATGCTAGAGGCCATCATCCACTGTATTTGGGGCTCCTGCCGAATGATGAGATTCTAGGCATTTGCCACAAAATCTTTTCTGAGATAATGGGCATGGTAATCATATACATGGCCTATACCGTGTACACATCATAAATGGTAAAGTTTAATTTCACAAAGAGTGCGATACAGAATAAATACAGAAAAAAAAAAAAAAAACAGATCAGTGAGTTCAGGTGTAATCCCTGGGGCTTTAAATGCATTTCCTAAAATGTACAAGCAAGCATCTGTATAAACTGGGTTTGGTATTGGTACTGTACCTGGAGATGTCTGCTATCTGCAGAGAAGTCCATTTGAATGACAAAGCTTGGAATGTCTTTGCAGTAGCTGATTCTGTTAAGGGTGGGACCTAATGTTAGGTCATAAAAGTCCACTGAGTTCTCACTAGAACCCACTGCCAAATACCGGGAATCTGGACTGAATCTAAATACATAAAATGTTTTAAAAAAGAAAGAAAACTGTTAAGTCTCATGCATGTAATTGTTTTAACTGTTTTTAAGGTCAGGGACTTAAATCTAGCACCTGAAAATCAGTTGGTGTTTGATATGGCTTTAAGTTACCTAAAGACATAACTAAACAAGCACACAGACTGTATTTGCCTATTAACATTTAGTAAAGGTTTTTACATTTTGCTTATAAAATTTCTGTCTTCCAATTCAAATTTTAAGATAACTTTTGCTTGGATATATATATCTTGCTCTTTTTTTTAATTTATTAAGTATACAGTCTTCTGTCTGCATGTGCCCTGCATGCCAGCAGAGGACACCAGATCTCATTCAAGGTGGTTATGAGCCACCATGTGGTTGCTGGGAATTGAACTCAGGACCTCTGGAAGAGCAGTCAGTGCTCTTTAACCTCTGAGCCATCTCTCCAACCCAGTTTTGTTGTTTTGAGACAGTTCTCTATGTAGTCCTGGCTGTTCTGGAACTTGTTCAATTGACTAGGCCTAACCTCGGATTCAGAGATCCGCTTGCCTCTGTCACCCAAGTGCTATGATTAAAGGTGTGCACCACCACAACTGGCTTCAAAGTAACTAAAAATTAACATTCCAGAATTGCTAAATTAATATACTCTAGCCAGGCAGTGGTGGTGCATACCTTTAATCCCAGCACTAGGTTGGCAGAGGTAGGCAGATCTCTGTGAGAGGACAGCCTGGTCTACAAAGCTACACAGAGAAACCCTGTTTTGAACCCCCATCCCCCCAAAAATTAGCACACTTCATAAGATGGAAAAATGATGTATTAATATCCAAATACAGCCAAATTAGCTCACATGAACTGGTAGGGTGAAATAAAAACTTCAAGCCGGGAGAATATTTGTTAAAAGACAAATCCCAAAGGTTTCTCCCCCATCAGTCATGGGAAGCAGTAGGGGATAAACTCAGTCTTGAAAAATGTCCCATGAGTCCTGTTGAGTAACAGTAGAGACATGTAGAGGTGAAGGAATGACTTGAGATTTCTTTTATGAAAACAGACCTATTTTGACAGACCTGAACCCAATAATCTTTCCAATTCACAGAGAGTTCTGTGAAAATTAGTTTCAGCACTTGAAACAAAGGATCAAGAAAGGGTTATAGGCCACAGGGATCACTCACTAGGTAAAGTCTCCTGATGCCAAGCCTGACCACCTGAGTTCAATCCCTGGGACACACATGGCAGAAGGAGAGAACCAATTTCTGCAAGTTGTCCTCTGACCACTGTTTGTGCACCCTGTGGTATGTGCGTGCCCACATATATAGAAAGCAAATGTAATCTTTCAAAACAGGTTTTGATGAATTTGAATTCTGGGAAATAGATATTTAGTGAGTATTGGCTGAATGAATGAACCTGGAAGGCATGTAAAGGACAGTCCTATGAAGAGGAAGGCCACAGTTGAAGTCTTGCTGAAATTAAGCAAAGGTATTTTAACTTTGGTTGTCAAACTTCTGGATGGCTGCTGGCTCTCTTATACTAACAGCACAAAACAGTTCTCAGCAAAGTGAGTTTACTGTGCATGAGATTATGTGCATGGTATAAGATAGTACAGGTAATGTCCATTAGAATTTTACTTAGTAAGGAGAATTTAAATATAACCACACCAGCATACAGCTGATATAACATGTATAGGCGCTAGGGATGTAGTTCAAGAGATAGAGCCTTTGCCTCAAAGGCATGAGGCCATAGGTATGACCACCCCCCCCCCCATACTGCAAAAATAAATTGGGGATTCGCCTGTCAGGACCTATTCTGGATGATGGGCATTTTTCAAGTTCATGCTTGTCATTGTAAAAATCAACTAGAAACTATTCCATTTGTTGACTAACCTGATATCATGGATTGCACATCGCCTGTCTCTCTTCTTTCCCCATATTTTCAGAGAACTCACAAGTAATATAATAAATTCTCCATTTTTCATTCCAATAGCCACCATGTCGCCTTCAGGGCTGTAACACACTGTCCGAGCAGCATGTCCCAAATTCACTTTGTTTAGCATCTTCTACATAAGAAGCAAGAATCAAGGAGAATTAAAACCAATTTTCCCCAAACCTCAAAATAATAGCAAATTAAAGCTAGAAGTTGAAGATTCCCACTACTTAAAACCTGTAACCTCTCTTAAAGTGTTTGTACCTACTTTATCAGCAATATCCCAGAGTCTCACTGTCCCATCTTCTGCAGCAGAAAGGAAAAAATCCCTGGAAGGATGTGTTGCTAGTCCCCAGATTGGCCCATCCACATGACCATTAACTAAAACATTACATGCTGCATTTTTCTCTCCAACTTCAATTATCTCAGCATTCCTTGTTCCAACTAGTATCTTGCCCTGAAACACAAAGGGACCAATATACTTAATGTAATACAACAGGTACATGCTTTGAACTAATCTAGTTGCAAGGCAATCCTTAGCACATGCAAATGTTTCTCTTCCTAGCGAGACACAACGGCAACATCCCTGGGCTACTGCATGGTAGAGTTTATGTTAGCCACAACTTCTATGATGATGCATCTATGCTCTTCAATAATCAGAGTTTTGGTTTTGACTATGATAATGTTAGGACCTCCAGAATGGGAAATAAGTGCATTGAGACATAGAGAGGAAGAAATGGAATTCATTTTTTAGTTAAAAAGTAAGTAAACCTGTCGGGCGTTGGTGGCACTGCCTTTAGTCCCAGCACTCAGGAGGCAGAGGCAGGAGGATTTCTGTGAGTTCGAGGCCAGCCTGATCTCCAGAGCGAGTGCCAGGACAGCCTCCAAAGCTACACACAGAAACCCTGTCTCGAAAAACAAACAAAAAAGTAAGTAAACTTGGTGGTACTCCTGTAATACCAGCCTCTGGCAGGCTGAGGCCGATGACTGCAAGTTCCAGGCCAGCCAGGGCTACATAGCAGAATTTGTCTCAACAGAAGAAGAAAGGTTAAAGCAAACATAACTAGGATTTAAGGGTACAGACAGGACAACACATGCATTTGACTTATAGGCACACAGTGCAAGTGCATAACAGTTTTTAGAGACATATATGAGGTTTTGTTTCTTAAAGGAAGAATAGGGAAAATTAAAGGGACACTGAAAGAAAAATGGCCCTTCTGACTGCAAATCAATAAAAACAAACTCCCACCCCAAACTATCAAGAAAACTTTATTTTCTTTTATTTATTTTTTGTTTGTTGTTTTTGTTGGTGTTTGTGTAGCTCTGGCTGTCCTGGAACTCACTTTGTAGACCAGGCTGTCCTCGAACTCAAGAGATCAGCCTTCGTCTGTCTGCTAAGTACTGGAACTAAAGGCAGTGTCTGACTAGTAAGACTTTCTAAAAAGAAACAATAATCCCTTTTCTGAAAGACAGCTGAACTCATAGTGTCCAACAGCTGAGTTGAGGGAGTGGTGCACACCTGTAATTCCAGCACTCAGGAGGCCGAGGCAAGACCACAACATGGGTGGTCTTTGAGTTTAGTTTCAGCATTCAACCCTCACTCATAAACCTAAAGAGTGCACTTCATAAGCTACCTTACAATCTCATTTACAAAGGCAAATTCTTTAATAAGTAAACCAGCTCATCTTAAAATTTAATTTGCAAATTATAATTTGAAACCTTTGCTTAAGGGGCTAGAAATATGGTTTAGTTTAGCACTTTAGAGTAGTTGCTGCTCTTGCAGAGGCCCTTGGGTTAGATCCCATAGCTCACAGCCATCTGTAACAATATTTCCAGGGGATCTGATATCTGATGCCCACTTCTGGCTTCAGTGGGCACAAGGCATGCATACAGTACATAGATACATGTGTAAGTAGGTACAACACCCATACACACAGAACAAACATATCTTAAAGCAACAAGCTCTGTTTAACCTTGAACCTGGCTTTAAGTTACAACCTTTATATAATATACTGAAAAAAAAAAATCTCCAAATCCTAAGACCTCTCGTGCTGGGCCAACCCCTTTCTCTCCTTCATTCATTCTGGCTTGCCCAGGCATTCTTTTTCTTCATTACACATCAAGATCCAAGCTAGGGCTGGAGAGATGGCTCAGAGGTTAAGAGCACTGACTGCTCTTCCAGAGATCCTAAGTTCAATTCCCAGAAACCACATGGTGGCTCACAACCATCCATTATGAGATCTGGTGCCCTCTTCTGGGGTGCAGATATATATGGAAGCAGAATGTTGTATACATAATAAATAAATAAAATCTTAAAAAAAAAAAAGATCCTAGCCATATGTAAGCAGAGAGAACTCAGGCGATGGACCCTAGTACCATGGAAATCTGCTGTGGCTGCTCTAATAAAAATGAGTCAATGGTGAGGATTTTCAAGCCTATTTTACCATAATCCAATCAGAAGATTCAAGACAATACAGTGTTTAGACACTAGCTTTCTGTATCAGTAAACAAATAACAGCACCCTATGTACCACTAAGTATTGCTTATTAAGTCACAAAGTGCAGAGGTCACAGCACAGCTGCCCTACTTTCTGCTGCGTCACACTGGCTCAAGGAAAAACACCTTACTTTGCCTCTGCACACAGACCGAACACAGTCTGTGACTTGTCCTGTCTCCAGCCTGAAGGCCCGGCATCGCCTCAGTTCCTGGTCCCACAGTTTAACTGCACCTCCTTCCTTTGACCTAGGTAAATAAAAACAAAACACAAATAAGTATTTATAATTAACTACCACAATAATTTTCATTTTAAACACTAAGTTGCCAGAATATGTAAACACGCTATTTATAATTTCTAGTATTTAAATTTTCAGGCAACTTAGGTTTACAAATGTATTTTCTGTTCAATTTTATTTTGTGAAATAGTCATTTTATTCTGATACAAGCATAATTTCATTAAGTCTACCATACAATAAATGTCTCATAATAACTGTCTATTAAGAAAATGCATAAAACAGGATCATTTTGTTGTTTTCAGACCTTGTGTTTGTGTGTGCATACAAAGGTCAGACAGCAACTCAGGAATCTGTTGTCCCTTCCACCTTTACCTGGGAATTAAACTCATCCCCAGGTATTTATTCATGGCAAATGTCTTAACCTGCTAAGCCATCACATCAGCCCCACAAAACTTTTTTTCTTCCTTCCCTTTTTTTTTTTTCTTTTGAGATAGGGTTTCTCTGTGTAACAGCCCTAGTTGTACTGAACCCTAGTTCACAGAGATCCACCTGCCTCTGCCTCCTGAGTTCTGGGATTAACAGTGTGTGCCACCATGCCTGGTCCACAAAACCATTTTTTAACATTAGAAAGACAACTTTCTTCCAAAGCAAGAAAGAGGATTATGTATGCTATGCTGTAGAATTTACTTTTAAGGGTCAAAGGGCAGCACGTTTCTGCAATTGTTCAAATATCCTGTTGAAACAAGGTAAGTGGGCTGCTAGTGAGGAAACGTGCAAAATGAGGTGGTATGGGAAATACAAGTGTTTGGAGTAATATATAAAGGACAAAATAGAGCCATTTATGGATTTTTCTCTTGAAAAGACTGAAAATGAATTCCTTGATTTTGCTTGCCTTAAGAGAAAACACACCTTCTCATTACAGAAACAGCATGATCATTTGTGCTCAGTTGGTGACTGTGTGCTCCAATCTGTAGTGAAAGAACTGCACTTCTTAGTTACTGTGTATCACTTTTTAATTTACATATGACTGCACTGGTAGCAAATGGTTTTTATCTGGGATGTTTTGGGGCGGGAGGTGGAGATTGGGGTTTGAGGCAATCTTACTCCCTAGCTGTAGCAACTATGTATCTATGTAGAGAGGCTGGCCTAGAACTCAGAAATATGCCTGCTACTGCTTCCCAGGTACTGGGATTAAAGGTGTGTGTCACTATACCCCGCCTTAATTTGATTTTTTAAGAGATTTATTATAATTTTTAAAATTATGTGCATATGTGTCTGTGTGTGGGTCTGTGCATGTATGAATGTAGGTGCCTGCAGAGTCCACAAGAGGGCATTGGATCCTTTGTAGCTGGAGTTACAGTTGGTTATGAGCTGCCCAGCATGAGTGCTGCAAACTGAACTCAGGTCCTCTGCAAGAGTAGTACATGTTAATAACTGCTGAGTCATCTATATTTATTTATTTGTGTGTGTGTGTGTGTGTGTGTGTGTGTGTGTGTGTGTGTGTGTGTGTGTGTGTGTGTCCTGTGTGTGTGTTCCTGTGTGTGGATATACATGTGCAGCTCCACCAGGTGTCAGTCCTTGCCTTTCCACCATGTTTCAGACAGGCTTTCTTCGTAGCTGATCCAAACTAGCTGGATGGGCTTCTGTGGCGGAGGGGCGGGGGGAGTGCTGGGATTACAAATGCTTGTGCTACTTAGTCTGGCTTGTCCAGCTTCTGTGGGTTCTGGGATGGTCCTCAGGTCATCAAAAAAGCAAGCACTTTTACTCACTGAGCCCTCATCTCAGCCCAGAGATCAATTTTAAGTATCTGGATACTATTTGGATATTTGAAAGTAACTCAGACAAAGGTCTCTCCTCACATTTACATTTGAGGTCTTTTATGAATGATTTAACAAGGCTGTCTCTAACATCCTCTCATTTCTCTCTCGTATGGCTGTGACTTGGAGCCTCATAGGGAGACAACAGTGAATAAAGATGCAGCCTGGGTTCTAGAGTAAAGGTCTCCCTTCAGCAAGCAGGCTCACAAGGATTAGGGACACCATTCTTAATGAGAAGCCCAGCTGCTTATGGCTATCTCAGACAAGTAGCACTCTGGCTTCGATTCAGGTTTATCTAAAAGATCCGAAAGTAAGCTGGTAAGATGGCACAGTGGGTAAGGACGTTCCAAGTCTGATCTGGACTGCACATGGTAGAAGAACTCATTTCCACAGGTTGTCCTCTGATTTCTACACATGTTCTAGGCACATACCTTCCTCCACCCCCCATACACAAAATAAATGTAAAATTAAATAAATGAAAAGTAAAATGCAAAACACGATTTAAGATAAGAATTCAGAGAATCCAAAAATCACACATAAATAGCAACAAAGGAGAAGTAAATGAATAGTTAACCCGTGCAGCCTAGAAGAGGCCAGAATACCTAACTATAGGCCTCGGGTAGATCACAAATGCATAGTCAGTGAGGATATGAAAAAGGACTCACGGCCTTTCCTTGCCACCAGTCACGATGAGTCCATCTCGCAGGGTGGTATACATGGCAAACACAGGCCCATTGTGCGCTCTAGCCACCACTCTACACAACATGTGATCTTTCCACACACAGACATCACCACTGATGGTACCTGTAAACGTCAAGTTATTCTGAAAAGGAGTGGGGAAGGGGGGAGACAAACTCATCAAAAGTTCAAAGAGAGGTCGAACAGATGTCATCCTCTACTTGAGCGGAATGCTAGTTCACCTGCTTTGACAAAGCACATGCAAAGTGTGGTGGGTAACACTGGACCCAGGGCAGGAAGCTGAGTGACACTTCATTCCCTTAGGGCCTTCTTCCAAGTCTGTCCTTTGTTAGTGGGACTAGTCTTGGGCAAACCTCTCCTAAAATACTATAAATCCTCTGAACTTGTGCCCTCTAGCTGTCTGAGAACTAATCCAAAGGTCACTGGACACTAGGAGCAAAAACAAGGGGTGGTTAGGAATAGGGAGTGAAAACGAGTTTGGTATAGAATTTTGCCATGGAAAGTAAGTCTATTCTCGACAGCAAAGTTAGAGGCCTCACTAACTCCTGCAGATTTAGGAAGGTGGCTTCTTGGTGCCTCTCTGCAGCTAGAGCATGCTTCAGCTGTGAACACCAGGGTTCTTTCCTCCTTTCTCTTTCCCAGTCTCTAACATGGAATCACATGACTCCCTGTAAATGTGTATGTAGTTTTAAGTTTTAATGTACCAGTTTTAGCATTTGAAAAATGCTTAAACCGAACATAAACCTATCCTGTAAGCAAACATGCTGGCCACACTACGGCTTCACACATTAAAAAGCTACTTTTCTCCTGCAATAGCTGTTAAGTTTATTATTTACTTTTATTTATGTGTTTGTACCAAGAATGGGAGCTTGGCTATAAAGTAATTTTATGAATAAAGTTCATCTGCATGGACAGATCCAGTGCCAGGGTCATTCCAGTGGGGGTTTCCTTCTGGAAACAAGTGGCTGCTGTTATATTAATAAATTAAAGGTTCCATTTGTTTGATATTGTTAGTCATTTTTTTTAAATGTAAGTGTATTCTACTGTTCTAAACTTGTAACTTTCTTAAAATATATGGTGTTTTATATTGTGTTTTATATTGTAATATGTATTTTAAGAAAGAAACACATTTTTAAAAATCTACTTAACTTTCTGTAGAATTTGAAAAAAATCTGAAAAGCCTTGCCAGGGCAGGGCACTAAAGGAAGAGAGATGTGATTATAAACTACAGACCCAGGAGGATGGAATGAGAGACAGCAAGTGGCCCTTGAACACTCCACTGAGGGCTGGGACTGTGTTCTCTGCTCTCAGCTCTCTGCTCCCTGAATCAGGCATTGGCACTGAGTACTGACAGTGGTTCTGGTGACAGAAAGCAAAGGAAACCCTAAACTGGAGTCTGCCCTGAAGGCACTCGAACATTGTTTGCAGGATTTCCTTCTTTCACTATAATGTGAGCTGCCTGGGGAAGCATGAGCATGACTGAGATCGTAGCTTGTGGGGGGCAACAAGCACATGACTAATAAAGCTGTGGATAATGCTCCAAGGGTGCAAAAGTCCTACAGTAATTATCTCATTCACTTCTTCTGCCACTCCTTAATGTTTAAAAGGAGTAGACTTTTCAAAGATGACATATCCTTGGCCAGGACTTGCACTGTCAGGTTACAGATTGTCAGGTTACAATTCCTAGTCAGTATTAATGCTGCTTATGAATATACAGCAAGAAAACTTCAAGACACACCATCACACAGCATTTTAACAGACATACTGCACCAAATGCAACAGCAAGCATCGTCTGCATCCGGGCATCCTCCAGTGTGCTCAGAAGCCCCTTTTTGCTGAGAAGAGCCCTTCCTGCCAGGGTCCAGAACTTCACGTGCTTTATACCCACAGAGACAAACTGGGTATCTGAATCTGGTCGAAATTCTGCTACAAAAATACGCTGGTTGTGCCCAGCTCTGCTGGCAATTCTGGCCCCTAATACAGAAGACACAACAACATTTTCCAGGTTAGTATAAGAACCAAGCTAATCACCAGGACTGAACAGTTTCCTCAAATTGCATAGCTTAAAACAAAGCAAAAACTACCCAAACACAAATGCATACAAGAAGGCCCTGACACTTGCTCTACTACTTAACAATCACATGACCTAAAATCACTGGGTACACACATCTTCACAAGTGATACGTGTTTGTGGGCTGCTCTGTGACAATTTCGGGGCCATTTTAAGGACCATACCTTTTCCTGTGTAGCTTCACTAATTTCTTATTACATAAATTAAGTGTTCTGTCTATGGTGTGTTAAGAGAATTTATCCTATTGGTCTTCCATTCTCAAATCCCAGCATTCTTAGAAGGTAAAGGCAGGTGGATCTCTATGAATCTAAAGCCAGCTTGGTATCTATGCAGTGAATTCCAAGCCAGCCGGGCTACAAAGTGAGACCTTGTAATACCTCACACATTCTCTCAAAGCAGAATGTGTGTGTGTATCTTTTCATGGGTAAGGGGTGTGATTCAGAGCAGGTCCACTATGTAGTATGTGCTGTGGGAAGGGGGGTATATGTATTTAGGTATATGTACGTTTATGTGTGTATGTATGTGTGTGTATGGGTATGTGGTATTTGTTATATGTGTATGTTTTATATATGTGTTTGTAGGGATGTGTTATGGATGTGCATATTAATGTATTATGTGTGTATATGTGTTTTTATGTGTGTGTAGGTATGTGTGTATGTGTGTATGTGGTTCATGGGTAAGAGATGTGGTTCAGGGTCTAAGACCTAACACTAATGTACAAACTGACTTAGTGGAGCCCATTCTATATGGAGGGATGCCATGCCCAGCCTAGACACAGGGATGTGGGGGTGGAGAGGTGCCTTGGTCCTGCCTCAACTAGATGATGGGACAGACTTAACAGATTTCCTATGGGAGGCCTTACCTTCTCTGTGGAGCAGATGGGAGAAGGGAGTGGAGGGAGTGGGAGGGGAACCTGGGATTGGAATGTAAAAATAAATAATAAAAAAGAGATGTGGTGCAGTGGCAGATTACCTGTGTAGCAAGTGCCAGGCTCTGGGTTGGATCACAATATACTCTTTTTTTTCTCCCTTTATATTCTAGGTATGCCTTGAATTTAATATGTAGTCCAGGTGGGCTTCAAACTTATGGCAATCCTCTTGCCTTGTCTTCCTAAGTGCTGGGATTAAAAGCAAGTGCCCCAGTGCATGGCATTCTTCGTTTTTATTAAAATACCTCAGAATTGATCAAATCACTAACAAAAACACAGATTCTTACTGAAAGGAAATCACTGTGAATCATTTTTAATACTAACTGTGGTTTCATGTTTTGTGAACTTATGGCTTCACTGGACTTTTTAAAGGGGACACGTACAGTGCTACCAATTGTGTGCTATGTGTTTTGTGGGACTATAATGAAAAATGGTGTGTGTGTGTGTGTGTGTGTGTGTGTGTGTGTGTGTGTGTGTTGCTTTGTTTTGTGTTTTAATCACACAAAAGAAAAGAATCCTACCTTCCTGCCATCTCCAAATGGTAATGGTGTGCTCCGGATCTAGCCCCACAGATAGCAGCAGCTTCCCAGTAGCACTGAAGCTGACGGAGCACACCCCCTTTGAATGAGAACATCTTAATATAGACAACGTCTGCTTGTTCACTGCATCCCAGATGTGCACAGATGGGGCTGTTGCTGAATAAAGACAAAATCCAAGTGTTACAACCATCTCCAAGTTGCCACTTCAGAATCCAGCATACGCTGACCTTGGAAACATGTAGATATGTACTTAAAAGGGAGATAGTTTTTAATACCTCAAAACTGAAGCTAAATTCTAAAAAGGAAATAAAAAGGAGGGGAATGTAAAGAAAGGGAAAAATACAGAATCCTTCAGAATACATTAAGAATTGCACCTTCAAGAAAATAGCATTTAGGCCAAGGAATGAAGCAAGAACATTACACATCTCATACAAGGTATGCTTGAGTACAAGGGGCAGTGGTCAGTGAGAGGACCACAGGCTGCATGCATGGCATGGCTCTGGGGTGAAAAAATAGTTTTACATTTTTCAACCTTCATAGAAGTTATACAGAAACCACACACACTTAACACAGTACATGTGTTACATGCAAGTAAACACTCAGTAGTGACAGACTGTGAAAGCAATCAAATCACATGCAACTGACAGGCAGCAAGCAGCAGAACAGCTGGACAGAGCCCATGGGAAAATTCACTATATAGATGGCGACCTGGGAAAAGGCTACACACACTTTAAGATTTTTAAAAACACCATTTCACTGGAGAAATAAAACTGTTAATCTTAAGAGGTATATTACTTATCTTTTGCTATTTACATTCTTTTGTACCTCTTTCTGCTCCTGCTGGGAAATGAGTTAAGGGCTCTGTGCTTACTGAGTAAATTGCTTACTGCTGAACTGCATGTCAGCTTGCTGCTCTTTATTGTCTAAACTAAAATATCATAGTTTTGTGCTATCTGCTTTTCAAATTATACCCTAAAAGTGAAGCTAACCCAGCAGCTAGCTCAGTCTGAGAACATAAACACTCTTACTAAAACACTCAAAACACTAAAGTGCATTTGCTTTGAATTATAAACTGCAAAGATGGAAAAACATGGAAGAAAAAAAGCTGCCTGGAATTATTTTATACAGGAGGAAATTCTGGTCTTCAGAAAGTAAATTCTGATAAATTTGGACATCTTACCACATCTGCTATTTATAATACACACATGATAAATCTAAGAAACTTTCAAATAAGGCAGTTGGAGATGGCTCAGAGGTTAAGAGTACTGGTTGCTCTTCCAAAGGTCCTGAGTTCAATTCCCAGGGACCACATGGTGGCTCACAACCATCTGTAATGAGGTCTAGCACCCCCTTCTGGCCTGCAGGGACACATGCAGACAGAATACTGTATACATAATAAATAAATCTTTAAAAAAATATGTTAAATTAGAGATATGAAGCCTTTGTTCAGGTTTATCCAACTGTAAAACATCAAAATTGCAAGGAGATATAGAAGTTCCATCACTATGCCGGGCGTTGGTGGCGCACACCTTTAATCCCAGCACTCGGGAGGCAGAGGCAGGCGGATCTCTGTGAGTTCGAGACCAGCCTAGAGCCTAGAGCTAGTTCCAGGACAGCCTCCAAAGCCACAGAGGAAACCCTGTCTCGAAAAACCAAAAAAAAAAAAAAAAAAAGTTTCACCACTAATAAAATGGATTACTTATATTTGAAAACTTTGGGAGCTGGAATATATGTCAGTTGGCAGAGGGCTTCCCCAGTGTGCATAAAGCATGGCTTTTGATCCCCAGAACTACATAAAAGTCAGGTGTGATGGCATACACCTACATTCCTAGGACTCAGAAGGTAGGGACAAGAGAATAAGAAATCCAAAGTCATTCGGATATATACAAGGAGTTTGAGGCTAGCCTGGGATAAGTCAGCTCTTGACTTAAAAAAGTGGGCGGGGGGGTAAGAAAGAAAATTTTATTGCATTTATTTGAGTATTGAACTGAATCCCTCATTCATTAAGAGTCAAAGTACAAGCCAGTGACCAAGGCTTCGAGATGGCTCAGCAGGAAAAAGTGCCTGACACCGTGCCCAAGGATTTGAGTTTGATCCCCAGGAACACATGGTGAATGGAAAGGGAGCACTGACTCCCACAAGTTGTCCTTTGACCTCTGCATGCATGCCAGGACATACAAACAAACAAATAAGTGTAATTCTGTTTTATTTTGTTTTGTTTTTTCGAGACAGAGTTTCTCTGTGTAGCTTTGTAGACCATGCTGGCCTCGAACTGGTGAGATGGGAAGTATCTGGGATCTTCCTGAGTGACACCATGGAGCTACAGTCAGCAAACACAGGAGGCTTCTAACCTCCTCACTTTGCATATTATTGAATATCCTTATCTGTTGTAGGGAGCACCCCGAGGTCTCTAAAGCCATTGATGGACACCCACCTGCCACGACAGATACCATCAAGACCAGATGAATAAAAAAAATGTCCAATTTGCAGCTGCAATGGAGTCAGGCTATTCTAAGAGACAACATGTTTTCCTTAGTGTCCACTGAACACATGTGGTCAGTGGTAATTCTGTATCATTTCTAATCCATGAATTTATTGTCCTACATTCTAAAGTGACTATTTAAAACTTGAACCTCTTCAAGCTAACAAGCAAGATTTTCTTCATTCTGTAGGTTGTCTTCATTCAAATTGTTTCCTACTGCTATTTGTTAAGAGCTAAGCAGAAGCTTTTTAATTTTATACAATCTCATTTGTCAATTCTTGGTATTACTTTCTGAGCTACTGGTATCTTTTTCCTATGTCTCTGCCCAGATCTTGAAGTGTCTTCCCTATAATTTCCTCTAACAGGTTTTTTTTTTTATGAATGAAAATGGTATCTTTTTATAATATAAAATTGACTTTTTTAAATTGTACGTGTGTGTGTGTGTGTGTGTGTGTGTGTGTGTCTGGAGGGCACAGATGTAATGTTCTCTGGTGAGTTACAGGTGGTTATGAGCTGCATAATGTTGGTGCTGAGAACTGACTGACTCAGGTCCTCTGCAAGAGCAGTGTGTGCTCTTAGCCATTGAGCGTTCTCTCCAGTCCCCTTTAACAATCTAAGAGTTTCACATCAAGATAACCAATGCATTTTAATTGATTTTTGTACAGGGCAAGACACACAGGTGGATAGCCAGTTTTCTAGCAGCATTTGTCGAATCTTTTCCACAACAAAACAGACGCACGCACGCACGCACGCACGCACACGCACACACAAGCACATGAGAGAGAGAGAGAGAGAGAGAGAGAGAGAGAGAGAGAGAGAGAGAGAGAGAGAGAGAGAGAGAGAGAGAGAGAGAAACAGTAATCAGTAATCCAGGCTTGTTCAGATATGCCTGTAATTCCAGCATTCAGGAGGCAGAGGAGAATTTCTGTAGGTTTGAGGCTATCCCAGTCTACATATTAAATTCCAAGCCAACCAGGGTTACAGAGCAAGACTCTATGTCAAAGCAGCAAGCAAGCAAGCAAGCAAACAAAATGAAAACCAAGCAATATGCTACGTGACAGGCTTCTATGTGGCACTTATAATCTGTGAAAAATCACCATTGTGGAACCAGAACTTGGGCACAGTGCTGAAACGCCAAATGCAGTCTGCTGTAACTACTCCACTCTGCCGTGATAGCACCAAAGCTACTGTAGATGACATGCAGCAGATCACAGCTATGCCCAATAGTGGTTCATTTGTGCATACAGAAGTTTGAATTCCATGTAATTTTTATTATCATGAGTTTTCTGATTTTTTTCTCAACTACTCAAATTGGTTTAAATAAAACAAAGGTATCAGGCCGGGCGTTGGTGGCACACGCCTTTAATCCCAGCACTAGGGAGGCAGAGGCAGGTGGATCTCTGTGAGTTCGAGACCAGCCTGGTCTACAAGAGCTAGTTCCAGGACAGCTTCCAAAAGCCACAGAGAAACCCTGTCTTGAAAAAAAAAAATGAAAAAGAAAAAACAAAAGAGAGAGAAACCCTGTCTTAAAAAACCAAACCAAAACAAACAAACAAACAAAAACAAAAGTATCTTCAGCTCATGTGCTATAAAATCAAGCATGGGTATAGTAACAATTTGCTAATTCCTACTCTTGAGTGTAGCTAAGGGAGCAAGGAATTGGCTTGCTGTGTTAAATAGATTAGTAGTGGACTAGTCCAAGCACAAAATCATACTGTATTCTAATGAAGGCCAGAAAAACTTAGAAGTCTCTGGGGAATATTTTCTTACAAATTGCTGATACTTATTATATTACAAAAGTGAAAATATAGTTGAGAAGCCTAGTGATTATAAACCAGGCCATATAAAAACTATTAATTGAACTATTTTCTCAAGTTCATAAGGCCATGGTCAAATTAGTCATAAAAACTACTTTTAAACATTTAAATGTTTTCCTGATGTAATATGTTCAATAACAAAAATAACTTATAAATTAATAGATTTGCTACTAGCTAAATGATGTTAGCAAGTATTGACAACCATGAAGAATCTGTATGCTGACTACATAATTCGATGTAAGAAAAATCTTCAGAATACCTCCAGGCACACTTGAGAGGTCAAAACACGCGTATATACGCATGTGTGATTGTGTGTTTGTGTAGGCAGGTATATACTTGTGTTGGAGGCCAGAGGTCAGTGTATAACTTCACTCCTCTGCAGGTACTGTCCACCTTATTTCTTAGACTGGAGTTTGCCCATAAGGCTATGCTGTCTGATGAGCAAGCCCCAGGAACCATCCTGCTGCTGAGATTCAAGTGTGCACACCCTCATACCTGATATTTTCATGTGGGTTCTTAAACTCAGGTACTCACACTTGTGAAGCAAGCATTTTACTGACTCAGCTATCTTTCTAGCCCCAAAACCATTTTTTAAAAACACTATTATTTTTGAAGATAAAAAACGATGTTATTTGTCATTAACATTCTACAAGCCGTACATGGAGCAATAAGATGTTAGGACTTTAAGGGGGAAGTAATGTTATTTGTATGTACCTTATTACTTATACTTCAGCTATTACTGCTATATAATATAACTAAAACAGAAAGTATTCAAGTTTCCTTACCTGACATGTCTGGTGAATCACCTATAATGAAGAAACAATTTAAAAGGTTATCCACAAATAATATAATAGTATTTATAAAACACAACTATAATTTGGTTATTTAAATTACAAAATATCCTATACAAAATTAGGTTATTATATCAAATTGAGTATACTGAGAGAAGCTACTTTTCATTATCTACATATATTAACATTCTATGAATGATCATTCAGTCATTCTTGGGTTGTATTTAATGAGACACATAAATCTTTTTTAAAGAAGATTTATTTATTTATTTTGTATACATTGTTCTGCCTGCATGTATGCCTGCAGGCCGGAAGAGGAAGCCAGATGTCATTACAGATGGTTGTGAGCCACCATGTGGTTGCTGGGAATTGAACTCAGGATCTCTTAACCTCTGAGCCATCTTTCCAGTCCCGAGACACATAAAATTTTAATTATAATAGTTTGTAAAGTAATACTGAACCTTTTTGGGTTTACAAAATGCACTGCTAATTACACTTTGGAGGTTTGATGCATCTGTGGCTGCAGGAAAGAGTTAGATCTGAGGAGCATGGCAGCAAAGGCTATTAAATGACCCAACAAGCAAAAGTGGTTCTTCATCACAACTAAAGACTTTCCATATGTGTCACACTGGACTACCACCCGAGCCAAACAACTGCCCACCAGGAAACCACCACCGAAGTCGGACATGACTGTTGGCATCCCCTCACAGAGGGACCAGGAGGGAGGGCCATGAGACCTCACCTGAGTATCCAGCTACTCCACAGTACCCATTGTATGTAACTGGGCCCTAACTACACATGGCCTCCTAGAGGGGCTACAGTATCCAGATTGAGGGGGACTAGGGGAAGGGGACTCTTATCTATGCAGCTATGGGAAAGCCATCATCCCTGCTGGGTGAAGACTGTCAGTTGTGGACAATAGGAAACCCCTTATTTATGCTCTGTAAGTAACCCCAAGAGTGGTTTCCAGAGTGAGCTTGATGGAATTGTACCTTGGTTTATTGTTGGGACCTTAGGAGGAGGGACAAGTGTTGTTTATGACTCCCCTAGGAAAGAATTTTAGAAACAATATGTATGAAAGAAAAATTTGCAAGCTTATGTTCCTATTTATGGCCTATGAACAAAGCTTTAAAGTGCGTCAGTGTATAGCAAGAAAAAGAGTAGGGGAAGTTACATGCCCACTGAAGACACATGACAGTTTTCTAAATCAATCAAGTCTTATACCCACCCATGTGAAATGACGACCTCATTGATAATACAGGTATATAGGTATCTTTATCAAAATATGAGGAAAGAGAATAAAGTATTCAGCTCTGCCATTTTTAGTTCTGAACATAATCTGATAATCACCAACTGATGCAAAGACTTGACACTTGGTCGCATGAAGAAAAATTGCTAGAATGGGGGTGTTTGTCTTAGAGGTCAAGCTTATCCTTGGATAGGCTGAGATAAGACAATGGATGGCAGATGAAAGCTGCAACATGACAGCCTAAATGATTATAGGTATTTAGAGACATTCCTCTCATGACCTGGAAGGACTAGTATAAATTTGGAACTCACTGGAGTTTGGGGACATATAACACAACCTTCTCTCCTCAGCAAACAGCTACATCCCATGCTACAAGGATCTGTGGAAGCACAACGAATATAAAATTACCAAATTAATTATGTTCTAGCCTGTCATCTCGCTCCCCCACCCCATGGATGTGGCACACGAGTGCATTGTGTGTACATGCAGGTGCACATATGTTTGTGAGCATATGGAGGCAGAGGTTAATCTCAGGTGTTATTCCTTCTCAGGTTAAGTAAAGGGGTTCTTAATGACCTGGAGCTTGACTAGTAGGATAGCCTAGATGGTCCATGAGCTCCAAGGATCCACCAGCCTGCATATCTTGTACTGTGATTATAAGTGCATTCATTCCACAATACCAGGCTTTTTTTTTTTTTTTTTTCGAGACAGGGTTTCTCTGTGACTTTGGAGGCTGACCTGGAACTAGCTCTTGTAAATGAGGCTGGTCTCGAACTCACAGAGATCCTCCTGCCTCTGCCTCCCGAGTGCTGGGATTAAAGGCGAGTGCCACCACTGCTCGGCTAATACCAGACTTTTTTGCATGGCTTTTGGAACTGAATTCATCTTTATGCACTAAGTATTTTGCAAACTGAGTTATCTCTCCAGTCCCCCAGTTTTGTTTTATTTTGTTTTAATCTTGATAGGTATTTTCCTCTGATGATCTAGGAGGACAAGTATAAATTCATAACTCACTGGAGTTTGGGGACATATATCACTGCCTTCTCTCCTCAGCAGACATCTACTAGCCCCCACCACAAGGGACCATGGAAGCACTTATGTGAGGCTGTGATGGAATGAAATGTTAGTGTTCCTCCAAAACTTGCATGATGTTACTCTAATTTCAACTACAGTGTTAGGGCATGGGACCTTTGGGAGTGATTAGGTCATGAGAGTGAGTCCATAGTGAAGATCAGTGTAAGAAAAGATGATAGATAAATAAGAAAGACAATAGAGATACAAGGCCATCTGTAGCCTAGCGAGATGGCCTTCATCAGAACCCAATCATGCTGGCATCTTTAGCTTTAACTTCCAACTTCCAAAATGGTAAGAAATGAGTTTGTTTGTTTGTTTGTTTGTTTTAAAAGCACCGCATCCAAGTATTTGTTCTAGTAGCCAAAACTGGCTAAGCCCTTTTTCCCAGATTGAACTCCCCAAATTCAGTGAAAGCTGACCACCCCCTGACCCGCCTTTATGAGTACACATACTGGGTGTGCAATGGGCTACTGGATGGACACACTCTGAGAAGAGGCTCAGGTAAGCCCAAAAGCAGGTTCAGAAATGTTTGGTGGAGAATTCCAGGATATCAAAAACTCAAGACATAGTCCAGGAGAGAGCATTCCTCCCCTGGAAAGCAATTTCATTGTCCCAGGCATACCCCACTCCTACAAGATGCACAAAATGATCCCTCTGAAAGAAAACCACTAGAAGAAAGTCACTGAAAGAACAACTGTCTCCAAAGCTGGAAGGTAAAGTCATAGGAATACGTGATTAGATTTTCTATATGCCCAAGAACAAGGACCAATGAGAGAGTAACCACAAGAAACTGACCTCTGTTGTATGTGAAGGAGCACTTTATAAGCAAGCTTTCTAGGAACAAGTTGGATTACTTCATTAGATATAAAGCTGTGGGGTTCAATCCTCCAGTCACTAATTCCCAAGTGCCAGGCTTACAGGTTTAGCCACCAGGCCTGGTTCATAATCTATCCATGTAAGAAGCTAGTGCCCCACACATTCCTGTAACCCCAGCTCTAAGTAGGGAAGAGACAGGAGGACTGATGGGGCTTGATGGCTTCCAGTCTAACCAAGGAAATGCAAGTCCCAGGTTCTGAGAGACCCTGCCTCAAAGAAACAGATGTAGGGAGTAATCGAGTAGGACAATTGATGCACTCTTCTGGCCTCTACATGTCATGTGCTCAGACATGCTCATACACACACACACACACACACACACACACACACACACACACACACACACACACACACACAGACATGCATACAAATAAATAAGAAATTAAACTCTATAATAATACATATGCATGGCAATGCTATAACAAAATCTATCATTTTGTATGTTTACTTTAAAAGTTGGTTTTGTTTTGTTTTGGTGTTTTGTTTGGTTGGTTGGTTTTTCAAGGAGACAGGGTTTTCTCTGTGTAGCCTTGGCTATCCTGGAACTCACTCTATAGACCAGACTGGCCTCGAACTCAGAGATCTGTCTTCCTCTGCCTCTCAAGTGCTGGGATTAAAAGCATGTGCCACTACCTCCCACCTTAATTTTTTTTTTTAAAGAAAATTCTACAGAAGGGAAAAATGCAAGGATTTCATGTAGTACAGCTATAAAGCCAAACAACCCAGAGAAGAACAGATTCCTGAGTAACAAACAGTATTTGCTGGGATAACAAAGATACTAAGATACCAAGAAAGTGAGTGAAGTGAGTATAGCAATTGTGACTCCCTGAGATCCAAAAACCATGGTAATTTCTATAATGCTTACAAGTGTACTTGTCTGGCCACATCTGTGATATGATAGCATGGTATTTTTTTTCTGTTTTTTTTTCAAGATAGGGTTTCTCTGTGGCTTTGAAGACTGTCCTGGAACTCTCTCTGGAGACCAGGCTGGTCTCCAATTCACAGAGATCCACCTGCCTCTGCCTCCTGAGTGCTGGGATTAAAGGAGTGTGCCACCAATGCCTGGCGAACCTTGATTTTTTGATAGAAGTTAAAAACACTTTAAACCATTGGTGAATCTCATCAATACTAATAGCAAACCAACATTTTAAAATGCGAAGGGGTTTTCTAACATGAAACAGACATGCATTTTCTCTTATCCAACCTAACCTTTTCTGAACAAGGGCTCTATCCCATTGGTCTAGTTAATTTCTTGGCTGCCCTTTTATCCTTCCTTTAAGTTTTATATACTACTGAATGCAACCATTTGGCTGAACAGACATTCCTGCTAAGGCAAAAGGCCAACTATTTACACAATAGTCTGAACAAATTCAGATAATCAAAGTTAAGGAATAGAAAGCTACCTGTCAGCAAACATAAGGTAATCAGGCTAAGTTCTGTACATATACATTCATTCTGAGCAATCCACAACTTAATACACTTCAATTTTTCCTAGGGTATTGAAATTATTAGAACAGTAATGTTCCAAACTGTTTCTTTTTGAAATACAGAAACATACCTACTTGGCCAGTTGCCACTATGTTGATAAATTTGGGGTGCTGATTTACAGTGAGGCACAGAATGTCATCATTGTGTTCCTGATAAAAACTCTGAGTCCCTACAAAGAAATAATTTTGAAAGTTAACTTTGAAAACTTTAAGATGCAACAACCAAATGTACTTATTTAGTACAACAATTTTATTTGCCCATTCAAAATACGTTCTGAGCATTTACCATGTAAGTGATTGCTATCAAAAGGATGACAATGACTTGGTTATCTTAAAGGGACAGAGCTCTGAAAAGGATAAACCATATACAAGCTGAAGATACCATGAGAAACAGATAAACAAAAGGCTGGGGATGTAGCTAACTGTGCATATGCATGGTTCATCTGAATGAATCGGATCGTCATGAAAGCCAGCAATATGGACAGAAAAGTAAGCAGGTACGAGAAATCTGCAAGACTTTGAATACTTGCCTATCATCTTCCCCTTTTGACTTTGTAAAGAAAAAAATTTACTAGAGTCACAGAAAAAACAAAAGTAATTTCTCATTTATTAATCTGGGTGCTGTTTATTCATATTTCCCATTTATCTTGTAAGCAGTGGTTTTTTTGTTTGTTTGTTTTTTTGTTTGTTTTATCAGAAAGCTAATATGGTTCCTCTGGCACTACTGACCATGGAGGGATCCTTCACGGGCTCCAACAGCAGTCCATAAAGACAACAACAAGACTAAATAAAATAGGAGGTGAACTAACTCAGTATGGAAATGGAGTCAGAGCAGCAGGCTGGATATAGATTATAGAGGACCATATACAGCAGGTTCTCCATGACCCCAACAATACACTAACACACCTGGGTAACTTACTCAAAGCCCTTGGGTGTGGCGGTACACACCAGCAATCCCACAGAGGCTGGTGGATCTTTATGAGTTTGGGCCAGCCTGGGCTACACAGTGAGTTCCACGCCAGACTGAGCAGCATAAGGACTTGTGTCCAAAAAATAAAAATAAATACAAGTAAATAAATCTTCTCAAGTTAAAATGTGTTTTGTATTTTCTAGAGCAGAAGGTCCAGTGAAACGAACACACAAGTAATTATAGACTACTGGTTTAACTGGTAGAAAATAAGCTAGCAGACACTTCTCTGAACATTATTTTTGTTTTGTTTTTCATGACAGGGTTTCTCTGTGTAGTTTTGGAGCCTATCCTGGAATTCACTTTGTAGACCAGGCTGGCCTCAAACTCACAGAGATCTGCCTGCCTCTGCCTCCTGAGTTCTGGGATTAAAGGCGTGCACCACTAACGCCCAGCTTTCTCTGAATATTATTACAATGTAACCCCAAACTGATCAGAAACACTCAAAACCAAAGTAGGACAGAGACAGGCAGCTCTCTATGAATTGGAGTTTGAGGCCAGCCTGATCTACATAGCAAGTTCAAGGCCAGCCAAGGCTAGTGAGACCCTGTCTTGAAAAAAACAAACCCCCGCCCCTAAAATTTAAATAAAATAAATAAAAATACTATTTGTAGTTTTAACAAACAACTTAAGGCTGCTAGATAAGATGTTCCAAATTAAAAGCGTGTATGTACAGGGAATTAAGACTCCTACCTGTAGCAACATTGTGCAGAATCCCAACAGAGGCAGTGTGATAAATTATATCATCGCCATCATTTAAGTAGTGCACATTGTTCCTGCAGTCTCTGCCTCGATAGCCAAAAGCAAGCTCCAACACAAGGTCCTATAACAATGAAAAAAAAACATGACACATTACATCCTTCCTCAGCATAAATGTTCACTACAGTTCTGTGATACAGACCAAACTAGCATTTTCCAACAAAGGGAGAGTGTGCTTTGTGTATTTTATAAATGGCTAACCCAAAATTAAGCTAGACATTTAAATTTGTCTTTAGCCTTTTATAACTTCACATAAACATCACATAATATATATATATATATATATATATATATATGAGACATACTTTGATTATCTTCCCCCACTAACCTCTTACCCCCTCCCACTGAACCCCTTCTTGCCCAAAAGTCTCCTCTTACTTTCCCATCTCCTGGTGTCCCATTGCCTTTGGTTGCTTTGGTTGGCATGTGCACAGGAGGTGGTTATTCGCTTAAGAAAGGACAACTTAGCAGAGGTGTACCCCTGAGTCCATTCCCTATTGGTGGTGGAGCACTGATGGGCCCAGTCCTTTGCAGGTAACCACTACAGTTGTGACTTCATGGGTGCAACAACCATTAGACATAATTTTTTTTTTTTTATGTAACATGCTTTCAGCAATGGAAACACATACCCATATTTCTCAATATAAACTTATAAAATGAGAAGGGAATTACAAGGTCATCTCATTCCGAGAGAAGAGTTTCTATTTGTTAACCATTGACACCTTTCTTATGTCCAAAGGAAAATTTCAGTTTGTACTCATTGTTAGTCCAGGTATTTGTTCTACATACTTAAGATACATTATGTCCAAATTAGACACCCAGGGGAACCCCAAAGCTGTTTCAGACAAATCATGGGTAAAGTTCTGGGAGAGAATCCAACAACCGGAAGATTCCTTTTCATTGCCTTATGGGTGGTGGAAGGCTACATCATCACCCATCCTCTACCTGTGCACCTTTCCTGTGCTGGAGCTAGCAGTTTGCTTGTTTGCTGCTGACACTGGCTTTATGAAATGCCTGAGAAGGGTTCCTGATGGAAGAAAGAAGGAGAAACATTCTCCATGTGCCCTATGTAGTAAAAGTATCGTAAGCGGTAAAGTTCCTGAAACACTGCATCTAATGTTTAACTTATGAAATCGATGTATTAACTATAAGACACCACCAAGGTGTGTGTGCTTCCCTGTTCATTCATGATATCACTCATATAAATTTACATTTAGACCTTCTCCAGGATACAGATCAATTTAAGGACATTACATATGTAAAAGATTCACTTGAAAGTAAGAGAAGTAGAGGGCATCAATCCAAATTTCAGACTTGAAAACAATTAAGCAACCAACTTTTGCAAAGCAAAGATGATTCAGTATAGCCAGTCTCATGAAATTAATGGCAAAACTTGAATGTTTTATAAAAAGGAAACTTGGGAATATTGGGAGATTCATTTTCCTTACCTCTATGGGTCTCTTCTTCTTGCCAACATTGTTTGACTGAAGTTTCTCTGGCTGTGGTGGGGCCCTACTCACGGGAGGCCTGTAACAGAGGGGTGGGAAGGAGGAAAGACAGTATTATGTGTGGTCTCCACTGGGTCTCCCAATCTGTCCTCCAGAAATGTCACCCTCCCCAAAGGAAGCCCACTCTTGTTCCACACTGCACTGTGCTCTCTACATCTTTATAGCGTCTAATGTAGAAAGAGTATTTTTATTCATTTTTACTTTTAACTTCTTTGGTCTGCATCTCATAATGTAAATAACATAGCATAAGAATAGGCAAATGTAAGAATGTTAGTTTGACATATTCAAACATTTCCGGATGGGTATATTATCATCAAACTCTGGATTATTGCTCTATAGTGTCCCTTATGGCTCACAGATATATAAAACATTCTGACAGTGTATTTGGATAGCATTTTCTTGAACTTTCTACACTGTTGGTAGCATCATCCACATGAGTTCAAATTCATAACAGCACGTCCTCCATGCTTCGTCATGCCCTTTACTATTCCACTGCCTGATGAATTCCCTCATGGTGGCTAATAGCATCAACACCAGAAAGTTATTCAGGAAGACATTTTCTAGTCACAAAGCAAAGTAAACCATTCAACATCCCAAAAAAGGTCATTACCACAACTACTGTCTCCAAAGTTCCCTCTTCCCTAATCACTTTCTGGGATATTTATCACCTTTCCCTACATAATAGCTTTTCAATCCAGCCCTCTCTGATTTGCTCAGAACCCACAAAAATGTTCCCTATTCTAACAGGGGCATAGATTCATATTTTGAATTGTATATTTGTGGAAGAACTTTTATAAAACCTTTTATTTAATTTTTAAAAGCCACTTACTAGCCCATCTCAACCATTATTCAAGTATTTTATAGTCTGAACACTGAATCTAAATCAGGCATTAACTCCTCTCTAAATTTTAAATATTCAATTTATAACTAAATTAGAAATGATACTCATTTTATAAAAACTTCCAATGTTTAATAATTTATTAAGCTGTATAAATAGATTCCAAAAGTACTGTCAAGTTACATATTTGCAAAGCTAAAAGAAGTGTTGCCTCTTTTAAAATATATGTGTGTGCATGTGTGTGTGTGCATGTCTGAGTATATGTGCACCATGTGCATTCAGGAACCCACAGAAGTCAGAAGAGGTGTCAGACGCCTGGAACTGGAATTAAGGACAGTTGTGAGCCACCATGTGGGTGCTAGGAACTGAATCCAGTACTCTGCAAGAACAGCCAGTGCTCTTAACCACTGAGTCATCTCTCCAGCCCTGGTGCATATTGAACATACAATATAAAATAAATGCAGAATGTTGGGGATCCAGCCTGCTGGTGGCATGGTTGCCTAGCAGCATAAGCAAAGCCTACATTTGATACTAAGTACTATAATACATTGTTAAATAAATGTACATATTCACATAGAGCATGAAATAGTATGTGCTCAACATGACTGACTGGTGTCATAAAAATTATCTTTATTAAGAATGTGTAACTTGCAGGGCATTGGTGGCAAACACCTTTAATCCAGCACTCAGGAGGCAGAGACAGGATCTCTATGAGTTCGAGGCCAGCCTGGTCTACAGAGTGAGTGACAGGATAGGCTCCAAAGCTACACAGAGAAATCCTGTCTCGAGAAATCAAAACAAACAAACAAAAAAAAGAACGTGTAACTTTCCAAGTTAGCACAGAAATTTAAAGTTCAAACATTCACATTTTTGATGGTCCATACATAAAAGCAGAAGTTAATGATATTTAACTTAACAATATTTAACAATATTGCTACCAGGACTAGTTCAAAAAATGACAGAAAGCCCAGCTTTTCTTCCAAGCCAACTTTGTGAACTTTATTTAATGTGTAAACATCTTATAGCTTTAATTCTAACCTCATTACCAGTTTTGTCTATAAACCTTATGTAACAATTAAGCATATTTAAATTTTATAAGGATTATTTACATAAATTGTATTACTGTAAAAAATGAAATTATTTGGCTTGTAAAACAATACAATTTGGATGCATAAAATGTTAGTAATAAGTGACTTATGTAAGCTAGGTAACTAAAATGCCATTCCTTTGGAGGGAGGGAAATGGGAGCAGGGATACTGCTCATTAATGGCAAACAGAGATGATCAAAACACAAAATTTGGTCTTGTAAACATAGCATGGAGACGGTTACCTGGATCCTCTTTTCAAGCAGCAGAGAAAAAAAGGAAAAGGATTTTAACACACATCCGAATTTTAAACATTATTACAGAATCTCACATAATAAAATATTGCTAGGTTTAGCGCAGATAAACTGTACTTCATACATTAAAGGCTTTTTATTATTGCAGTTAAGAAAAGCTTAAATTAGTCCATTAATAACAGAGAAACCAGAAGATTAAAAAAAAGGACATATGAGAATTTGTAACGTCCTATGACAAATTTTAGAGTGTCCTTCATCTTTTCTTTGTTCTAAGAAAGGAAAAGAGAACCTTATTACTGGGGCTGCTCTAAAAAAAAACAAAAACAAAAACAAAAACAAAAACAAAAAAAAAACTGTCTCAGGAGACCATCCCTCAGCTCTAAGGAGGTTCCTCAGGCACCCACTCAAGCAGGCGGACTCAGGCATTCAGGGCCTTACTGAGTTTGGGACCTGGCTACCAAAGGAAGTATCATTAAATATAGTAGCCCAGATACAGCAAGGAGGGCCTAGGCCCTCCCCCAAATGATATAACAGACTTTGAAGGCCCCCCGTGGAGGGCCTCACTATCCCTGGGGAGGAGTTGGGGGATGGGTTGGGGAGGGTTGGTGGGGAGGATGGGAGGGCGAGGAAATGGGGGGATGGATATGTAAATATAAGTAGTAATTAAAGAATTTAAATAAAAAATTAGTGATCTAACATTGAAATTATTAATAAAATTGATTTTTTGACAGAAAAAAAAAGAATGCTAACTGAGTTTGGTGGTGCTTAGATATAATGCCAGCACACTCTGGGAAGCTGAGCAGGAGGATTGCTGTGAGTTCAAGGCTAGCCTGAGCTACGTAGCAAGACTGTCTCAAAACAAAACCACCTCTCTCTCCCTCCCCAAAAGAACAATTCCCTCAATAGCAGAATGAACATGGCAGGTGGTATATGACTGGAATCCCAGCATTCTGGCGGCTGAGGAGAAGGGCTCTCAAATGCCAGCTAGCCCTAGCTACACTTCAAGATTCTGTCTCAAACACCAAAATAAAATAAAAATACAAGGGGTTGAGGATGCAGCTGTGTTGAACACTTGCCTATCACCTGAGGCCTGGGTTCAGACCCAGGAGTGGAAGGCAAGTGATGACAACATGATTGATCACTAACTGAACTGACAGGTATCACACAAGTCTTCTTTCACAGCTGTCCTGTCAGATGGTCGGTCGTCCAAGCACACTTGGTGAGGGAGGGGTTACTTCACGTAAAAAGCTATCCATATCCAGGACAGAAATTACATCTTCCACTTAGCTTTGTGTTTCAGACAAGTGATTCCTAAATAACTGACTGCTCTTAGAAGCAGCCTTCCAACTTTGCTTCACTCTGGTTTCTTCTACACTACTCAGAACAGCCAGGGTTTCCTTTAATATGGAGCTCAGTACTAAACATACTACTTTCCATACACAACTATGTCTGGACATTTCATTTCTGTTAAATTCCTGTAAGATCATGTGGGCCTCTTCAGAGCTCAAGCCATACTCTGGACTCATCTGTGCATATATTACTCTGTTGAAAACACAATGCATTCCTCAGATAATTAATTTCCATTGTCAAATTACTCAAGGATACAGACTGGCTTTCTGAACAATCTGTTCTCAACTGCACTTTTCATCCTGAGTTTTTCTAGAAAGTGGTATCTTTCCTTACTTCTAAAATTGACTCATTTCCATGTTGTCTCCTTTGGGAATTGCTCTGAAGACCTTTTCATCTGAAGATAGCTGCAAGCAAGCACTCCAACAGCCTTTTTATCCATATAATTTTATTAAACACAAAGATACCATAATTGCCCTATTTTTAAATGAATGAGTATATTAAACATCATTGAAAAGGAAAAATAATACCTTGAAATACTGGGGATCAAAACAGAGTATACATTTTATTAGAATATGTTTTTTTTAAAAAACACTTACCTTACTACCCCCTGTCTTTGGAAGGAAAAGGAGAAGAAAGTGGTGAAACACATAAGAAATTGATGGTGATTATACATAACAAAAAGCAGAATAAAAGTAGCATCAAAAGAACTTTAAGAAAGTACAAAATTTCTAATTTTATAACAAATTTTTGGACATGTTAATTAAAATACCAGAAATTGATTAAAATTAGATACCTAGATACAAAATATTGCTATAAAATATTTATTGAAAAAGAAATTCATATCACAATTAAAACCATTCAGATTCAGAAAAAATATCCACAAAGTATTAACTAATACAATAGTAATCAATTGTCATCAGATACATCCTTTAAGGTAGATGATTTGATGCTTAACTGCTTATAAAGTAACTAGTTAACACTTAATGACTAACATTAAAATGTGAGACAACTATTTAAACAATTACAGCATACTTTGAGTAATATATCCAAAGCTGGTAGAATCTCTTTTTATCTCCTTTTATTTGTCATTTTTTTTTAAATGAGGGCTCTTCTGAACCACATTAGTGACATCTGTCTCAGCGTTTTCAAATGAATGTAGCAGAATTGAAACTACAAAAATTGAGAATTAAATGCAAAAAATTTTCAGGAATAATTCTGAGAAGTTAGCTATATAAAATGCAAACTAGATCTGGGCATGGTGGCTTCCACCTGTAATACCAGCACCTGAGATGCAGAGGCAGAAAATGTATGCATATGAGGTAAGCCTGGGGTACTCTAAGTGAGTTCCAGGCCTGACTGGGCTACAGAGTCAGGTCCTGTCCCAAAAAAACAAAACTAATGGAACACTAACTAATGGAAATGGTTACACCAATGAAAGCATGAAACAATTCTTCAAAAGAGGAAGATATTTCCACCTGCCATCCCATGGATTGCTTCACCAATGAAGAGAAAATCTGCCTTACTGTGACAAACTTCCAGAGCAAAGTTAGGTTACATAACAAGCTGATCTGATGAATGATAAAATTTCTCATTGAAGAAAGTCAATATAACTTATGAAAGAGATTATAGCACTTTTTACTTTTCATTACTTGGGAGTTAGAATTTTCCTTAAATAATACTAGTAATAATTCTTCAAGTATTCAATCTACAAAACCCATATTTGTTTGTTTATATGTGTTCCTGTAATTAATGAATATCAAGTACTCATTACCTTGTGAATATTCAATCTCAGGATTGTATTTTAGGTTACTCTTTCTTTTTCCTTCCTTCCTTCCTTCCTTCCTTCCTTCCTTTTTCTTTTTTTGTAAGACAGGCTCTCATTTTATAGCCCTGGCTAGCCTGAAATTTGCTTTGTAGAACAAGCTGTCCTCATGTTCACAGAGATCTGTTTCTACCTCCCAAGTGCTGGGATTAAAGATGTGTGTCATAATGCCCAGACTACTCTATGTTTCATTAAATGAGAGTGGTTTCATTAGTAAAAATCTATTTAATCGCAATATTTAATTTAATTCTTGATTATTTTATTTAGAACTTGAAATAATCCATAGATAAGTACTATAGCTCTCATTCTGGCAGTAAAGACAGGTTGAGAAGAGACGAATAATTTTTTCAAAGTCACACAAGTGACAAGTGACACAAATGGGTATTTTAGTCTTTTGTCTGGATGCAAATGTACAAACTTAGCACTAGATACTATCTTCTAGCAAGCTGCCTCACCCTGGAATTTTATCGCCAAGTATACAGATCACGGTACGACTGGCTTTCCTAACACTTTTACACTTTGCCTCTTCAAACAGAACAAAATGTACACTCACTCTCTGACTCTTCTTTAGATGACAGCCCTCTGTTGATACCTCAGGTGTTTCCTGCACAAACTGAGCACCTGAAGCAGAAAGGAACTGCGTTCCCTGGGCACACCTCCAGCAGTGAGTCCTAAAGTACCTAGCCATCTCCTTCCTCATTATTAGGTGCAGCTCACCTATAACTTCCTCTCTGTTCCTGAATATTAAACCCAAGTTTCATGTTATTTGCTTTTCCACCAAACATGAACTTCTTATAGTAAAATTTCCTTCATTACAACCTTCTGGAAGTCGTTGCTATCACATCCACCAGTACATCTGTTTCTCCCTGTTTCTGGACAATGTCTTTTACTATTTCTTAAAACCTTTTCACTTGTGGAGTCTATACCATTAGGCTTATTTTGTTCTGTTTATGATTCTGAGAATAGAGCCCAGGGCCTCACGTGTGCTGGCAAGTGCTCTATCACCAGGCTACACATCCAAATCCCAAATGCCTCTTCACTGTTCTCCATCCTTCACTTGGAATACATTAGGTCAAATTCTCTTCTCAGCCAAGACTTTACCAAAAAGTTCTCTGCTAGGCTGGGGAAGATGGCTCAGTCAGTAAAGTGCTTGCCTTACTAGCATGAGGACCTGAGTTCAATCTTCAGAGCCCATGTGAAAGCAAACAAAAGAAAATCCAGTGTTAACCCTGAGACTTCCTGGCAAGCCAGATTTGCCTATTTGGGGAATTTCAGCCCAGTGAGAGACTTTGTCTTAGAAAGAAGAAAGAAAGAAAGAAAGAAAGAGAGAGAGAGAGAGAGAGAGAGAGAGAGAGAGAGAGAGAGAGAGAGAGAGAGAGAGAGAGAGAGAGAGAGAAAGAAAGAGAAAGAAGGAAGGAAGGAAGGAAGGAAGGAAGGAAGGAAGGAAGGAAGGAAGGAAGGAAGGAGGAAGAAAGGAAGAAAGAAAGAAAGGCTCCTGAGAAACAACAGCCAAGAGCCAAGGTCCATCTCTGACCTCCACCAGAACTTGTGTTCATATATGCTCACACAAACATGTACTTGTATGTGTATACAGGAACACACACAAGAGTTTTTCTTTTCATAAAATTGCTCTGCATGTGTTGATTCTATATTAAGACTAGTAATTTCCATTAAGGAAATTCCACTTCAACTCATCTTTTGGGTACCTAAAAAAAAATAATATCAGCTTATTCTTCACTCTGTCTCTTCCCCAATCTATCACACATTTATGAAAGCCAGCAAGTAAGATTAATCCAATCATAGTAACTTTATATATGGATATAACATTCCCTGAACTCCTTGCAAAGACAGTGTAAACACCAAGAGTACTTAAGGACAGTTTCTAACAGTGGTTCCCAACTGCATAATTCAATAGTACTAATAGCTTCTACAGAAAACTTATTTAGATGTAATTCAATTTTTTATATCTGTATCATTTTCCTCATCTAACTTTAAATTTTATTACCTCTCATCAACTGATGGTTCCTTTTGCTGCAAATGAGGCTTGACTCCAAGCATTGGACGAATATTAGTTGATAAGGCTCTGATGGTGTAACTAATTTCATTCTCTCTTGTCACATCACTGTCATAGCCTATCATCAAATATAAATGTTACTAAGTAATAATAAGGTAATCAATTACATTCTTATAAATCCATCTTCTCCCAACAGTATAAAATAAATTGTTAAATCCATGTTACTAAATATGCAACTAGAAAAATTTATGTGAAGAATATTTAATAATATATACGATGTCTACTAATTATCACTAATTGCACATTACTGCAAAGATGAGTTCAGTTCTCTCATTGTTATTGCATATGTATATAAGTGCATAATTACACTAGTATACACCTTAAACTGTTAAGTATGGGTGGTTAAATTATTCATCCTGTTTTTTTTATAATTACTGGTATTACTGGCACATTAAGAAAATGAAAGTTATCTTAAAGTATAGAGCTCAATAACATAAAAGCTTTTAACAACACTTAAAATACAATTGGCTGTCTTACAAATGGTGAGTAATCTAAGTCATCAATATATGCCAGTCATTAATCACAAAAACAATTTTGTTGTAAAACTGACCCAAACACTGTTACTTATTTTTAACTTCTGTAGTTTAAATCAGTACAGCTGTTTTCCCTATACTTTTGTTTAAATGTTTTAAAATGGCATACCTCCATCTTCTTCGGAATCTATGTCAGATTCTTCACTGTCACATGACTTTTTCTCTCGACAGCTCTCCATTTCATTTGTCCATACCATTAACGACATATCTGCACCTCCCAGGGTAACCAGCATGCTGTCATCATAAGTCCAGCGAACATTTGTGACATGTGTGCTGTGAGCCACATACTTCTTAAACTTTCCAAATTTTCCCTGAAAATAAAACAAATTCAAACATTCTTCTTGTTTTTTGTTTGTTTGCTTTTTTGGAGACAGGGTTTCTCTGTCTAACAGCCCTGGCTGTCCTGGAACTCACTTTGTAGACCAGGCTGGCCTCACTCACTGATATCTGCCTGCCTCTGCCTCCCAAGTGCCGGGATTATAGCGTGCACTACCTCCACCTGCCCAAATTTGAATTCTAGCAAAGAAACTTTTGTTTTTAAAGTTTTACATATATATGTGTGTGTCTGTGTGTGTGTGTGTAATATGTAATATGTACATACACATTACACACACACACAATTATATTTCACTTCAATTCACTGTGCTTTCTTTGAAAAGTACTACATACACATAGTGTCTTTCTTTCTTTCATCCTTTGGTGTTCCACACCTGCTAAGTAGGCAATAGACACTCCAGTATAGAACTGTATTCTCCAGAACTGTATTTCCCTTTTACATACCAATAGAACTGTAAATTACAGACCCAGGAATGATTAATTATGTGAGTAAATTTGAGATTAATAAACTATAAGCAGGTTTTAAGTACACATGTTTACAAAGTTGTTAAAATAAAGTTTCTTAAATAATAAAGCATAGGGGTCAGGGAGATGGTTCAGCAGGAAAAGGTGCTTGCTGCCAAGTCTTATGATATAAGGAGTGTGCTCTAGAGGCCATACTGGAGAAGGAGAGAACCAACTTCAACAAGTATCCTCTGTGCCATGGTACACAGGTGCTCACGTATATACATCCATGTGTGCGTACACCCACCCATACTCCACATCCAAATAAGCAAACAAAACAAAACAATACAAAACAAAAAAACATGGAAACCTTTTTTGAAGTAAGTAAAACAAGCCGGATGGTGGTGGCATATGGCTTTAATCCCAGCACTCGGAAGGCAGAGGCAGGCGGATCTCTGTGAGTTCGAGACCAGCCTGGTCTACAAGAGCTAGTTCCAGGACAGCCTCCAAAGCCACAGAGAAACCCTGTCTCGAACCCCGCCCCCCAAAAAGTAAGTAAAACATAGTGAGTAGCAAAATCAGGGAGTTCTCCAGGGTGTATGTGGGGGGGGCAATGAAAATCAGAGGGCTGTTGAGATGGCTGAGCAGACAAAGGAACTTGCCACCAAATCCAGTGCCTGGAGTTTAATTCTCAGAACCACTTGGTGGAAGGGGAGAAGTGATTCTCCAGGCCCTGAGGCATATATGCCCCACAAATATTTGTTAATAAGGACTTTTTTTTTTAAGTTAAGGAGGAGGGATCTTGTCTTCAAAGCACAGAGTTTCTCTAAGATTGTTTGGTTCTTGCTACAGTGATTCTCCCCTTCCTCTCCTTCCTTCTCATTAGGGACCAAACAGGCTCGGTAAGCTCCATACTATGAAGTGAAATGCCCAGGTCTAGGATGTTCTTTTGAGTGCTTGAGTTCCCAATAAGTCGTTTTAAACCTATGTTCATATGAGGTTACCATGAACTAAAAATACCATGGTATGATCTTAGCATCCCACTTTAAATTCTGTTTATGTTCATATTGATGCTAGATTACAATATATAACTTAATTTGTGACAATTAGGATGTAAATTCACTTGTACTATATATATATATATATATGTATACATATATATTATATTTATAATAAGTTTTATTTTTGTAATAAGTGGGGCCTGATGTTTTAGTGTGAACAGAGGTTAGTAAAATAATGAATTGAACAATCAAACAACACAACCTAGGTTATGTAGTACTGTAAAGAATTTTTACTACCTAGTTTCAGAAAAAAAAATCACACTAAACAGTGTTATTTAATTTTATTTAAATATTTAATATTTAATTGCCTCCTTTTCTTTCTTTTTTTAGGGGGTGGTGAGACAGGGTTTCTTTGTGTGACAGTCCTGGCTGTCCTGTAACTCACTGGCTGGCCTCGAACTCATAGAGTTCTGTCTGCCTCTGCCTCCCAAGTACTGGGATTAAAAGCATGTGCCATCACCACCTAGCTTAATTGCCTTCTTTTCTAATGTAAAACCTACATTTATAAAGCTTATATTGACTACTAATGATATATATCTAAGTTATATTTATACTTTAATTATAAAATTCATTTAATAGTGATAAAATAAATGGTGAGCAAAGGATATCTATATATTTAATAATGAAAACCACTATACAATATAACAAAAAACAAGGCACTATACAATATATGATATGCAAACGAAGGCATAGTTTGGTACACTGTAATACTTATTTTAGATAAATATGATGCCAAGAATAGGAAACACAATTCCAAACCTCTGGTGATATAATATTACTTATTATGTATGCATCATTAATATTAAAACAATGAAATTTATATTATCATAATCATTTTTATTATAATAATCATTAGATAAGTTAAAGAAAAACACATACTTTAGCTGGGTATCTAAACAGCTTCACAAATCCCAAATCATCCCCTGTGGCTAGGACCATTTTGTCACTGGTGAGACAAGAGGCAGTTACGTCTGTGACTTCGCCAATTATAGGCCAAATTCCCTCACAACATAAACCAAGTACACTTGTCCATGATGCCCAACTAATTTTTTCCACCTAAAAGCATAAAAAAATGTTGTAAGTTTCTAATACTTAATATGCCAAGTATGAACATTTCTCTGTCACTGTATGAGTTTTAATAGGAAAATTGCTAAACCTTTATTTGGTTTTATAGTTCCTCTGCTCTACTGCCACGGAGAATTTGAACACAATATTATTCAAGACATACTTGCTATATACATACTATGTACCATAGCTGCAGAGCAACAGTGGTAAGTAAAACTGCTTCTTCCTGCAGATTAGCCCAAAACAATGCTTACTATGTATCTAAGTCTCTATTAATGTATCACAAACATGTTTTCCAAATTAAGAACTCGGAGAGCCTCTTTCTTTATTAAGTCCCTTTCACATTAAATTTGCTGAGCATCTCTTCCTAGGTGATACCAAATTAGTGAGATTATCAGACACAAGATGGAGAATCATTTTCTTTCCTTCCTCCCTCCCCATCTCTCCTCCATCCCCCTCCCCGACACTCATAGGTACCCACCGGAACAAACACATTAGGTACATGGGCTTCAAAAGAGGTCATACACACAGGACTTCAAAGGAGATGGCACATCCTCTATTACCAGGGGATGCTTCTTGTCCTTTGTGGACAGTGATTCAAATGCAGCTAAGTACACAAGTTTTTATGCCCCTTTTATTGTCTTTTTTCAGATAGGATCTCACTATATAAGTCCTGACTGGCCTAGAACTCACTGTGTAGACCAGGCTGGCCTTGAACTCATAGAGATCCATTTGCCTCTGCCTTCCAAGTTCTGGGATTAAAGGTGTGTGCCACCATGCCCAGATTCCTTCTTTTTTTAAAAAAAAAAGTCTCTCTTTCCTTTGCCCATCCAGGTATCTATGTAGCCCAGTAAAACAAACCTGCCCATAGACCTATCCAATGTGAGAATGGATGGCCATCACATAGCTAGGTGACGGGGAAGGGGCCTCAGCTTTCCAACCAATGTCAATCATACAAGCATCACTCCAACCATCACCATCATCCTACCTCCACACTGGGGATAGTTTGTTTTTTTCCTCTGGGAGCTTCAAAGAATAGCTGCTCTTTAGCACCAGTGTTGACCTGTAAAAGCTTTCCTTAAAAGAAAAAATTTAAAAGTTACAGACATATTAAAAACATATAAATACAAATATCATAAACCGGAACCAAGATTCCCAGAAAGAAAACAAAACATAACATGTGATAAACAACTCAGAGGTTGATCATAACTTGTATAATTCTCTAGGGAGAATGGAATGTTCTGGTCTGAAGACAAATTGTCACGTTTATCTTTAGTCCCTTAAGTAGTCATTTACTACTCACCTCTGCCTGGGACCTCGCATGCTTGTGACTATTAATAAGGTAAATCCTTTTAGAATACTCAGAACCCTAACTTCCACCAACCCAAAGACTAAAGTCTGCAAACAACATCTGAGGCCTTAGGCAGAGCTTCTTCTCTGCATAACTCATCTGCCAGGTCTAAAAGCAAATGTACTTTTAAGAGTCTTGATTTATAACCTTCCTTGCTTTATGATTTTTTTTTTGCATTTTTATAGAAGAACTTAAGTTTGAGGCCTGTATTTCAAGCCATTCAAGAGGCTGAGACTAGGGCAGTGGACTCACAAGTTCAAGGACTGCCTGGACTACACAATGAATTCAAGGCAAACCTATGGGATTAAGTGAGACCCTGTCTGAAAGTGGAAAATCAGAAATGAGCTAGGGATATAGCTCAGGTATAGCACTTGCCTAGCATGTGCAAGGTCCTAGGCCAGCTTCCTCTATAGTGAATATATTAACATCATTGCATTCTCTTAATTCCCATGTAACTAAATAATTTCATTAACAAAAGACTTATTTTATGTAGGTAGATAGATTAAAACTATTTTAGTTGCTATGCACATTAGAAAGATACTTGAAACAATTTTTTGTTAAAATTCCTTCCAATTTTTAAAAATTGTACTTTTTAAAATTAAATTTTAAAATTATAAACAGTTTAAGGATATTTGAGAAATCTTAATTTATAATATGAACTTTACAAAATTGAACATGTGAGATATCCTTTAAATAGGGTATTTAAAATATGTAACATTTGTCTGAACTTTTCAAAGTGTTATATGCTAGGTTTCTGCAAAGAAGTATTCATTAAATAGTATGCCATGAGATTATGATGATTTTTGAAAACATATAGTATATTAAGTCATGGCAGAATTGCTTTTTAAAAATCTTCACTAACATTTCTATTTCCAAATTTGAAATGTGTAAAATTTTAACTGACAAAAATCAGGACATTAAAAACCAATTTCTTTCTCATATAAAATTTATACTTCAAAATTAACTTCTTAACACCTACTGTACTCTCATTTGAATGACATTAGATGAATTACTGAAAAGTCTAAACTTCTACAGTGTTCACCTTGGGCTGCCATTGTCTGCTCCTGTAAAGGGCTATACTAGAGCGCATGACGCTCTTACAGTAGTAAGTTACGTAAAGTCTTACCTCTAGCGTCCCAGTCAATGTGGGTTATGTAGCTGGTAGCTCCTTTGCATATCCCCACTCGTTTACTACTCATCACATTGTATATGTCTATAAAGCTGTCATGGGATGCCACAGCTAGGTATTTCCCAGAACCTACAACAGAAACATTTGCTTAGCATTTCCTACCTGTGGGAGGAGTTTTAACTCTGCAACTAGAGGTAGCTTTGCTTGTCTTTTTGGGGAAATCTTAAGTGTCTCATAAGTTATATGATAATCAGACATAAATGTTGATATCAAATGACAATATATTTCAAGAACATTAATAACAAAATGAAGTAAATTTTCTTAGTGTGCACATTAGTTTAGTGGACAGCAAATTTTTAAGAGTTATGTATCATCCAATTTTGATACAATCAATCCTTCCAAAATAATCCTGCTAAGTTTAGCGGGGAGGGGGGGACCCCTAAATCAACATAAGAAATTTTGTCTTATCATTAGTAATTCCTATATTGTAGTCAGCTCTGTAGTAGACAATGAATCAAAGGAATGGGTGACATAAAACTTATACAATTTCAAAAGCATTATTGTATCAAAAAGTAGTTATCTGGCTGCTTTTATTGACAAACCTGAAAACTAAAGTACACCTAAAGTGCCCTGGCCTCAGGTCATTTGAAACATTAGTGGCATAAGGATTAAGATTAAACAAACATTTACACCTGGCAAGTACCTCACCCCGCCTACCTAATCTAAAAGTAAAATTCTGGGGCGGAGAGATGGTCAGTGGTAAGAGTGCTTGCAATGAAAACATGAGGGTTTAAGTTTAGATCTTCACACCCATGTAAAAATCTGGGCATGACTACACTCTGTGATCCCAATACTGTTGTGGATAGAGATAGGACTGTTGACCTTGCCAGGTAGCCTAGCTTCAGGTTCAGTAAGGGTCCTTGTCATAAAGGACTAAAGTGGATGATGATTGAGCAGGACACCTAACTCTATGAGTATACACAACATGCATGCACATATACTACAAACTGAAAAACCACACACACACACACACACACACACACACACACACACACACACACACACACACACACACACACACACACACACACACACTGGGTGTGTGAGAAAGAGACAGTATGGTCTGAGGTAAAATAAGTTAGAAAATTATTACACGTTGATCCATTTACTCACTGCCAGACTGATGCTAATAATTAAATACATCTAATGCAATCTCACCAGGTGAAAACTGGATATCTGAAATAATATCTTTTCTGTGGTGAAAGGACACAAGATCCTCTAGAGTGTCTGCATTTGCCATTAAGAAGCTTCCGTCATTGAGACCTACAGCTAAAGCTTTTCCATCGGGGGAGAAACAGCAGCACCTCCCACCTGAAAGAGAAGGAAAGCATCAGGGAATTGCTTGTCACATATACATGTTTAGAGTATGTGCTTTAAGGACCTTAAATTATACAGATTTATTTATTACAGCCTCAAATCAACATACAAAGAAGTCAAGAAATTCTGTTAAAACAAACAAGCTTCTAACCTCAAACAAAAACATTCTGTCATTTAATTTAACAGAAAGGAGATAAAAAGAAAGATAATTTGTAACTAATAAAAGCCAATTACCTAAGTGAAGATTAGGAGTGGGGGTGGGAGACAAGGACTATCTTTGAATGTTCTATTTAATCAAAATTTTAAAAATGAGGCCATCTTTATAAAAATTCCTCAAAATTAAAAAGATACTAGACAATTATTAATATATGAAGACCTGTTTTGAAACTATGTAATATTGTTTATTATTAATGATGTTACTACTCATTTCAAAAGGGGTCAGAGCTACACTGATAAATAGATACTAATGGGCTTATCCTAACAGCAAGATATGTGGCAAGCATAGGCAAAACCCTAAAGCTTTTGGTACTAGCATGCATTCTGAAGGGTAGGGTGAAGCTGTTCCAGAATGAAAAATCAGACTGAACTGGAATAAGTAATCATCTAACTATCAAGCGCACATTGGTAATGAAGAAATCTAGGAATGACTGCTGCAATTTAAGAGTCAAGGCACAGTGATGATTAAGAGGAAGGTGAGAGCAGTGTAAGGAACAGAAATGGACAAGTATGGAGACAGACCGGGTGAGACCCGAGTAAGGGATGTGGAGTAAGAGAAAAAGACAAAGGTCCAGATCAAACAGTGATGTCATTCACTGAGACGAGTACATGTGTTATGTGTCCCCTTACTTAAGGATGCGGAGAAGAAACTCAATGGAAGACATGATGAAAGCCATCTGACATATATTAACACTTCTCGAGAGAAAAAGCTAGGGATACAAACAGGGAAGACAACAGTGTGCAGGTGGTGGTTATAATCACAAATCTGGATAGAACTTGTTTAATTACCAGCCAACCTCAAATCCATACTTCTTGTCCCTGCTATAGGATATTAAACTGAATCCTGTAGTTACTTTTGTCAGCCCTCTTGATGTTGGCCAAGAATGGTACTGTGACAGGAAAGCCATTAATAAAAGACTCCAGAGATGACACAGTGACCTCCTTTGGGAACTTTCCACAAGCACTGTCCAGGAAGCCCAAATTGCTACTTGAGATGACATAGCTAAAACCTGTTATCCTGTGACCTGAGCCTCTCACCAAGACTGTGTCAGTTAGTTTGTCAACTCGACACAAGCTAGAGTCATCCAAGGAGATGGAACTTCACCTGAGAAGATGCTGCCATCAGACTGACTTGTGTGCAAGCCTGTGGGGCATTTCCTTCAGTTCCTGCTCTATCCTTCTTGATGGACCCCAGCTGTGAGCAGAAATAAACCCCTTTATCTCCAGGTTGCTGTTGGTCATGGTCTTTATCACTGTAATAGAAACCAGACTAGGACAAGAACTGGACTTGATGGGTCAGGGCTGCTCCTATTTACATGACTGATTTGCATGGCCCTTAGCTGCATTGTAGAAATTTTACAACTGGAAATTGCATGCACAATGGGGCTCATATGATCCCAATACTGCATAGCAGCCAATGTGGACTGCCCTCTTTTTACATGGTATGAATTACATGCCAGGAAACAAAGCAGCTCAAGGCAACCACATAAGGACTTTAAACTGCAGACATCTTCCCACAGCCTTATACTGCAGATAGTATTCTAACTCAGTGTGCTGACCTTTGCCACATACTCAAAACACTATTCTTCCTATTACTAATTCCTTCCCCACTAATGCAGTCGCTGGTCCACCACCACAGGGGAACTGCAAGGCCCAAACAGAAGAAAGGGACTTTGCATCTTTCTTCTAGAGCAGTGGGGCCAGCAGATGGATTTATAGGAATTAAGGTGGGGCTGTGGCTGACTGTGATATCACATTAGAAGCTTTCCTAGACTAGCCACTAAAACGATGAAGAACTGATACGGAATCCGTAAGGTTAGGATAGTTTTAATAGATTAACGCCAGCCAACAGCAAGCCAGAGCGTACCAAAAGCAGCAAGGCAAGGGAAGCAAGAGAGAGCGAGCCATGTGCCTTGTCTGTTCCTTTAAACCCTATCCCATGTCACCCGGGCACACCTGTAGCCACCTCGTGGTTAAGGTTTCTCCCTACAATTCCCCTTTTAGTCTAAAATAGGATTAAAACTAAACAGTGTGGATTAGTATTTTTCGCTGGTGTAAGAAGGGACTTTGAGAGCCCATCCCACGTGAAGGGATGCACTCTTGGCCTGGACACATTGGGGAGGGCTCAGGCCTGACCCAGGATGATGTGGTGGACTTTGAGGAGCCCCGTCGAGGGCCCTACCCTGCCTAGGGAGTGGAGGGTGGATGGGGTGGGGGGTGGGGAAAAGGCTAGGGGGGAGGGTTGGAGGGGAAGGGAGGGAGAAGGGATTGACATGTGAAGCAAGCTTGTTCATAATTTGAACTAATAAAAATTAACTACAAAAAAAAACACAGAATATCCCTACAGATCCTGAGAAACACTAGACACATAATAAAGCTGTGACAAATTACAAAAAACAAAACAGTGTAAAGTATCCAAAATTAACAATCATAAAGGTGAAATACAAGAAGATACAATAATCTGCTATGTCACATCCTAACTACGTCTATTTCAGCCAAACCCTAAAGTCTTCTGAAAAGAGGTGTCCAAGCCTGAACACCTCCTTCCAATCCCAACCATAAACAATAGGAAGCTATCCCTAATTAGGTATAAACTATCCTAAGTGACAACAATGGGGAAAGGGGGCGTGGTTACGGTGTCTCCCTACTAGCCACGCTCCACATATTCTTGAAAACTCCTTCACCATTGACAGGAGGCACAGAGTGTAGTGGCATCAAGGCCCTCTCCTCGAAAGAGATCTGAATTTCACCCTGGGGAGGCCTTTATGTTCGTTCCTCTTTCATTGTCAATTGTCCCTACAGGGTACATCTGCTTTCTTCACTTGTTCCTTTTATACCCTCCAGAATCTTCTCTTATGACTTTAGTAATTAACTGCCTCTTAGAAATTATCACTTTGTGCCCTTTGGACTGAGCAGTGTGAGTCCCAGTCAACAGGAAATGAAATGCCAGTAATTGAAGGCACACACAGCACCACAAACAGCCAAGTTATCTCCAGCTGCTGACTGCGATGATGTTTACTTAAGGCCTTAGGGATCCCCGAGTGGGGGGTGGTGTGCTGCTGCCCTATGAACACTGTGATGGTTACAGGAAAGCTGATTTGCAAGAGATTCTGAATGCATGAATTGTGTACAGAGAGAAGCAACCAGCTCAGGTTGTTAAAGCTTCCACAGCAAGTGTAACAGAATTCACGATACCCCATGGTCCATAAACATTAAACACTAATTTAACTTTGTGGATAAATTATAATGTCAATTTAAATTATGCAGCTTCAGCACATTTCTTCTATGGAAACTGGGGCACTGAATGGGGAAACTCTGAAATTGTGAATGTGCACATTTGGTTGGACTCTGACAAGATCCAGATCTCAAACTTCTACGTAATTTTAAGACTCCCTTGCCAACACACATAGTTTGCTTCTCTCTGCATCTGAGAAATCTGACCTGGAGCAGCTGCCTTGTAAAGAAATGTTCATCTTTCTGAAGAACTCTCAGAACCACCCTGGGTTGTCTGACACTAGACTCATAGCTTGGGTCAAAATATAGCAGTCTAGAGCAGTGGTTATCAACCTCTGGGTCATGACCCCTTTGGGGCCAAATGACCCTTTCGCATGAGTCAAATATCAGATATCCTGCATATCAGATATTTATATTATGGTTCATAACAGTAGCAAATTACAGTTATGAAGTAGCAACAAAAATAATTTTATGGTTGGGGTGGTGGCACCACAACATGAAGAACTGTGTTAAAGGTAGCAGCATCAGGAAGGTTGAGAGCCACTGCTCTAGAGCAAAAATGGACAAAAAGATTTTCATGTTTGCAAGCTACAAAATAACCATTAAAACGGTTCACCTCTGCTATTGCAGTACAGCAACCCCAGATAATACTGCACAGAGGGCACAGCTGTGTCCAATTCAACTTATTCTCTGTTGAATGTGGTGGCTCAGTATAACTTTAGCACTCAGGAAGCTGAGGCAGGAGGGATAGACAAACAGAACAAAACATCCTTTAAAACCAGAAGAGGGGAAGAGGTGGGCTTAAGCTGATCCACAGGTTTGAAGCAGTATACAAAAACAGAGAACATTATGGGACTGTGCGAATGAAAAGGGTCCCTCACCCGAGAGTCCCCTTGAAGCCTCTTGCCAGAAGCAACACAGTGGATAATATTTTCTCTAAAAACTTTCAACATGGAAGCCGGGCAGTGGTGGCGCACACCTTTAAGCCCAGCACTCAGAAGGCAGAGGCGGGTGGATCTCTGTGAGTTCAAGGCCAGCCTGGTCTACAGATCAAGTTCCAGGACAGCCTCCAAAGCTACAGAGAAACCCTGTCTTGAAAAACCAAATAATAATAAAATAAATTTTAAAAACTTTAAAAAGTTTTCAACATAGGTACAATGTTTCTTTTATTTATAAATACTTTCAAATAAGAATGTTAAAATATCAATGAACTAAGTTTAAAGCCTAAGCCTAGATGACCTCAAATAAGGCTTTACTGTTTTCCCAGATGCCTCTGGGAATCTCAAGACTATTGCTTCTACCTTTCTACATCCATGTGACCTAAATGTTTACCTTATGGATTGTAATCTTGTTGGGTCCCTATAATTATAAAGGTTCTTAGCAACTCTTTGTACATAATAGCTTCAAACTCTCCAAAATGGTAGAACAAAGATACTGAAAAGACAATGAAGTGTGACTCTCTCTGAGAAGCCCAGACGCATGCTCTTAGGTATATCTTTCTTCCCAATTGCCCTTCTCCTAACCCCTGTGCTTGGAATCATGCTAAAATATCTTAATAAAACGCAACTCTACTTCATACTAGCCCCTCTTGAAAAATTTTTTTTTTCTGCAGCCAGAATGTGTGAAATCATTTGTGCCACATATTCATATACACTCCTTCCAATTTCCAGATCTTTCTAAGCCTGGTATTGTATATGCCATTTTGTTTCTGGAAACAGAGGCAGAGAGACAAAGCTCTACACTGTCATCCTTGGTAGCCTGAGAAATTATTTTCAGACACCTCCACTTGAGCAAACCCATGATTCTTGGCTTTGATGGAGAAAAAAATAATATTAAAATGAGCTAACAGTTTTAATAATGGATGGAGGACAGTTCATCAATAGAGATCTACAGAGATATGGGGCTACAAAAAGAGGGACGACATGGAATGAAGAAAGACATAGAATGACAGCAAGAATCCAAAAAAATAGAAATTCCATTAAAATTCAAAATTGATTATAATTAAAAACTAAACGTATAGGATACAGGAGCTTTTGTTTTGTTATTTGTTTTTGAGATGGGTTCTTATTGTACAGCCTAGACTAGCCTAAAACTTGAAATCATACCTCTACTGAAATTATAGGTGGCCAACAGCATACTAGCAAAAGAAGCTGTTAATGGGAACTTTCCAAAGGACAGGTAAATATTCAGAATACATTCATTTCTCAGACTTTTAAGAATATACACATTAAGCCATATTGTGTATCTATACTTTTATTTATTCTTTGATTGTTATAAAATTGAGTCATTTTCGAATTTTTTTCTTATGAGAGTCCCACTTCTATCACTGTCTCGAAATTAACTCAGCATGACATCAGTAATCTTATATTAATTTAACAAGTTGTCACAAATACCACCAGATGTTATGGCTCACATTCTTAATCCCAACACTCAGGAGACAGAGGGGTGGATCTCTGTGAATTTGAGGCTGGCCTGATCTATACAGAGTTTGAGGCCAGCTAATAAGACACAGTGAGATTTTGTCTCAAAAAAAGAAAAAGTTCATACATATCCCTTTCAAATTAGGAAAACCAATTTCCCCTCTTGAATAAAATAAAGATAACTAAGTAAGAATATTTAAACCCAAAAGTACAGAATCACAAGTTCTGCTTATAACCTAATGCAAAGAAGTACTCCTAGTAGGAGCCTCTAGCCTGGCAGACAAATTTTCAACATTAACACAAAATAAAAGGTCACAAACTCAGGAGGCATAAAGCAGGGAGGATCCAAGTAAACTCAGACACATGTCCAATGCTGTTAAACTAGAGAACTGTAAGAAAAAGCAAAAGAGAGCAGTGGAACCTGAGTAATGTCATCTACACCAAGAGCTCCAGAAGCAATTACTAGAATTCAAAACTATCAAAATAAGTTCATACAACTGGACCAGTGGGGGCAATACTTCACTCCAATCAGTATTATACTGTTAAAGAGAAGTTAAGCAACAAACAAGTTAAGTTCAAAACTGAATAAAATCACCCTGTCTTGGACCTCTCCATGACCCTGCCCATGGAATATCAGCCCAAGGAAGACGAGGGAATTTCCAACAATTCTTTACAAGAGAAACTCTATGGCTATTTGTGAATGTCAGAAGATTGTGACAGCTTAATCTTTGTTCAAGTCTGAAAACCTCTTACCCTTTTTCAGTTTCCGGACTGCCAACATACAGTGACTAGGGGAGAGATCCCATATCCTTAAGGTTCTATCGTCACTCACAGTAGCGCAGATGGGCAGATAAGGGTGTGTGGCCAAACCCCACACCTCTCCTTCCATGTGTCCCTGTAATGAAAACACAGTTCCTCTCAGCGTAACCTGAAAATAAAGGAATTAGATAAGGCCCTCCACAGAACAGCTCACCAGTGAAAATGATAAAAATGATTCTAAATTCAGTAAAGCCCTGACATGGTTCCAAGGAAATAGAACAAATGAAGAAAAATTTACTAAAGAAAACCTGATGGAATTTGGTCAAAATAGTGATGGCATATGTACTGGATTCCAGTCCCTATTCCCAGGACCCAACTCATCCACATGGAAACCAGCACAGACTCTTGCAACCAAGAACACCTGGCTTTGTCCCCAACTCCTGGTTGGAGGGCCAGCTTCCCAGGATGGACAGTGTATCAGTTTCTCATCCTGACCCAGCTGCCTGTTGGAGGATAAATGCTTGATGTGCACAGCTGACAACTGGAAGCTTTTCACCCAGTTCCTATTCCAGATGTCAACTCTACCTTGAGTACAGAGCTACTGACAATAATGAAGCCCCATTGGAACTCAAGAAGACCTGGTATCACCGTCTCTTCTTCTACTATATGCATTTACTTCCTAAAGCCTGCAAGATCCAGAAGTCTTCTCCTGCTCTTATACTCAACTCCAGAGACCTGACTCTGAGATTTTACCTCTGGGCAAACTGACTGGTCTATGTTTTCTATTAGCATACCATCCCAGTTTACCAAACTCCTCCCAATTCACTTCATCACAGCCTCCACTGTTCTTGAGAGCACCTTTAGAGATGATTGTTTTCTGTGTTCTTCTACAAAGTCAGTTTCTTTAAGAAGAGATTAGGAGCTTTTTTTCCCCTCTGCCTTTCTTCTTAAGCATTTTATAAAACCTGATACCACAACCAGCTAATAAAAATACAAAGGAATAGCCCTTCTAACCAGGAGTACTAAAATATTATATGATACGTTAGCAAACAGAATCCATCACATGTAAAAACAATTATACGCTGCAACCAGGAAAGCAAGGTTGTCAAACCTCAAAAGCAATCAATGTAATTAGCATTGCAGAGTGAAAATCAAACACCATGAGCATCTTTTTGTTTTTGTTTCTGTTTTTGTTTTTCGAGACAGGGTTTCTCTGTGTAGCTTTGGAGCCTATCTTGGCACTCGCTCTAGAGACCAGGCTGGCCTTGAACTCACAGAGATCCGCCTGCCTCTGCCTCCCGAGTGCTGGGACTAAAAGCATGGACCACCAATGCCCAGCTCACCATGAGCATCTTAATAGACACAGTGAACACATCTGACAAATCCCTCCTGGCCCATGATTTAAACCACTCAATAAAGTAGAAATTAATCTTCTCTGTATCGTTTCAGTTTTAGTAATGTGCTGTCAAAGTGAGCACTAAAGTAGAAATTAAATCATGATTCCCCATCTTAGTAAAGAGCATTTGTGAAAAACCTAAAGTTTCATTATGAAAAACCTACATGCCCATACTACCATTACCCAGGAATCTGAGGCAGGAGGATAGCTGCAAATTCAAGGCCAGCTTAATCTTTATAGTGAATTCCAGGCAAGCTAGGACAACCTATAAAACTATGTCTCAAAATAAGAAAGGAAGGAAAGGAGGGAGGGAGGAAGGCAGTATCCTACAGTTAACATCATACTTAATGGTGGAAAACTTAAAGCTATCCTAGACCAGGAATAAATGCAATAACATCTGCTCTCACTGTTTATATTCAATGTTACACTCAAAGTTTTAGCCAGGGCAAAAAGTCAAGAAAAAGAATAAACAGCCAACCAGAACTGACATGAGGAAGTGAATCAGTTATTTACAGATGATATGATCTTGTACATAAAAAAATGGTAAAGAATCTACTGCAACATTGTTAGAACTAATAAGTGAAATTAGCAAGTCTATAGGGCCTAAGTTTCCATTCACGGGATGTATACAAAATCAACTGCACTAACTAACTATATACTAACAAAGTACAATCTGAAATAAATAAGAAAATTCTGTTTAAAATAGCATTAAAAATCGGAAAAAGTTTAAAAAAATAAGACTTGTACAGTGAAAAACAGAGAACCTTGCTCACAGAGATCGTAGTGACTGAAGAGCTATTTTGTGTTCATGAGAACTTGATCCCATTAGGACAGATACCCAGACTGATCTACAGACAGCACTCCTACAATTACTGCTGTCTTTTAACATCCTGTTAGGGATACACACTCCCATACTTTTCAGATAATATAATTTTGTGTCTTTTATATTTCTATCATGGAGAGTGTCTCAACATTTTCTTCCTTTCTCTTCTAGGTACTTTTTAAAAAGAAGATTTTGTAAAAAAAAAAATCTTATCAAAGTATGGATTATAATCATACAGAATTTATAATTTATTTAGATCTATATATCTATTAAAATTTCATAATTTTCTTAGTGTAGGTCTTCCATATTTTAGCTATAAAATTCCTAGTTATTGGACTAACGAGTGGGAAGGATCAGACAATGAAGGTACACACCCCCAAGCCTGACAATCTGATTTTGGTTCCTAGATCCCATGGTGGAAGAAGAGAACTAACTCCCCAAGTTATCCTCTGACGTCCGCACACATGCCATGGCATGTACACTGCCCCTCAAATCAATGAATACATGTAAAAATAATAAAATAATATAAACACTGATTATTGTATAGTTTTATTTTATGGACAGTATTTTGTGTAATAGTTTATTCATATTGCTACTTAGAAACACCACTAATTTATTTATGTTCATTTTTAAACTCATCATATTACAGAGGCCTTCTATCAGTTTTAATAATTTTTCAATTTATTACCTCAATATCCAAGGTATATAGCTGTTATAGCCAAAATTACTACTTTTTTTTTTTTTTACTTATTTCCAACAATTAAACCTTTGCTTGATTTGTTTCACTGGATTTACTAAGCCTTTACCTACACATTTAGACAATAATAGCTAAGGCAAGGCTATCTATCATGAACCCAATGTCAGGTAGCTAAAAAGACATTAAAATCAATATAAAAAATTAGTAAGATGGGTTGGGATGTGACTCAGTGGTTGAGTATATATTCAGTGTGCACAAGACCCTGGCCTAAATGCCTATCACCATTTTTTAAGAAGACCGTATTGAGAACAATTTTACTTAGGCCATCAGGACAGCATCCACACTTTAGGTTACTATGTAAGCAACCTGAAAGCCAACATAAATACTAAAATGAAACTAGATACCTTGTCAAACAGAAGCCACCAATGGCCTCTAATTAGAGAATGTGACAATCTCAAACTGCCAGAAGAGTCAAGCTAAGGTTTAATAATTCTATGAACCAAATGGATCTCTGTCTTTTGCACCTAGCTGACAAGAGCTTGCTGCCTATACTGAGGCACACTTCCCCAGATCTCTTCTGATTTTGAGTGTGGTCCACTGCATGAGTACTTTAGTGCTCAAATAAGTCTATTCAGTTTACCTAAAATTTCCTCTCTCTTTTAAGGTATTTTCATTTACTTTTTGAGAATGCTATGTACATATACAATGTATTTTGATATTTATCCCCTCTCCAACAATTCTCAGCTCCCCACCCCACACAATTTTTTTTTGTTTGTTTGTTTGTTTTTTTTTGTTTTTCGAGACAGGATTTCTCTATGTAGCTTTGGCATTTCTCCTGGCATTCGCTCTGGAGACCAGGCTGGCCTCGAACTCACAGAAATCTGCCTGCCTCTGCCTCCCAAGTCCTGGGATTAAAGGAGTGCGCCACCAACTCCCGGCCCCACACAATTTTTTAAATCTCAATAGACATTATTTATGATTTCTAAATATTTTCCTATGAACATTTAAAAATTAATTCTTCTGTATTCACATCTCAGAGTATTTGTAGTAATACAGTCTGACTAGCCAGACATGTAGTGTATGATCCAAGGGGGAAAATCAGGAGTGCGAGGCCAGTCAGAGTTACACAGACGCATACACGATCTCTCTCTCTCTCTCTCTCTCTCTCTCTCTCTCTCTCTCTCTCTCTCTCTCTCTCTCTCCCCCCGACCTCCCTCCCTCTTTCCCTCTCTTCCTCCCACCTCTCACACACACAGAAACCTCACAATGACTTTAGTATGTTTTCATTTCAAAGACATGTTACGTAGGTGAGATTAACAAGCTATCATTAATGCATATTTTGCCTTTTACTCAATCTCACTGACAGGGTATTAACAAGAAAGCACTAAGTAAGGCATGAGCAGTGCTCTGTGAATTCTCTTTGGGGTCCTAACAAGAATGAAGCAGAGAGTTAAAGAAATATGTCTGCATTAAGAAAGGAGGCAGAAGCACGCACAGGGGCAAATGAGCTCCATGAGTTTGAGGCCAGTCTGGTCTACACAGCAAGTTCCAGACCAGCAGACCACAGTGAGACTCAGTCTGTTAAAAAAGTTTATTTCTGAATTTTTACTAGCTTCTTTCACTAATAACTATTTTCATTAACACATTTATAGTCATGCTCTTTTTCACTTCTGTAAGCCATACACTTAAGACATACTTAACCAAAGAGTTTCAGAAAACAAATACCTTATGTTTAATGAATGCTTCAAAGAAGTAAAATCAAACATGAAATGAATGTCTGGGTCAAATAAATTATAACTAGTTTTTGTCCCATTGATTTTGCAATTAGTGATAAAGTTTTACTTAAACATTGGCAATAATTCTGCATGAGAGCATGTGTATTCATTTACTGCTTATGTCATTTACTGCTTAGTCATTGAGCTAATTTCACTAATTCATTTTGCATTGTTTTCACCAGTGTCAATTTTGCCTTTCATAGTCTCAATGAAAGCATGAACTGCAAAGGAAGAAAGGTACATGTCAGTATTTAAAGTACCTGGACCAGAAGTGTTATCGGACCACTTTTATCCACTTCTAATATTTCACCATTCTTTGTGCCAACTAAAATATGACCATGTCCTAATGAAATGGCACGTATAGATGGGTTATCTTCCAAGAGCAGACCTGAAATGGTAAAGGGAAAAGTTCTTGTAGGCATGAAGTTAAGGTAATTCCAGAATGTATATTTTCCACGGATGCTATTTGGGAGGTAAAAGTCACATTATGGTTTTCTTCTTTTCATATTTTAGAAACCCTAATGATGCACTATATTTCCTTTCAATTTGTTAATCTTAGAATAAGTGGAACAACAGAATTTCATTCTACCCAGATCCCACACGATCATTCTGACAACCACTTCTTTGCCTCATATATTAGCAAATCTTCTTCCTGTTCCCTTTAGGTTATTTATAAAATCCAAACCAGGAACTCTAATTCAGTGTAAGATATATCCCTTCATCCAGTGTGTCCTCGCTACCTGCAGGTCTCAATAACATACTGGCAAGCATGGCAGACCTAGCTTTTGCAATGCATCTTGTGTGAGGAGGTTATTAGAAAGGCAGGCTTTAAGAAGGCAAATTAAACTTCCTGAAGTGGGAAGTGAGGATGAAGTCATCTAGAATAAATCCTGTTTGAGATCTGAACAGTGAGCACATGGTTCTGTCACTGGAGGGAAGAACAGGCCTCAAGATTGGAGGGAGTGTGGCACAGTCTCTGAAACGAAGGAATTCGTACACACACACACACACACACACACACACACACACACACACACACAAAGACAATGAAAGACCCACATGGTTAGAGGGGAGGCCAGCACAGCTCTTTCCTTCCACTGTGGGTTCTCAGGTTGTCAGACTTGTGAGGTAAGCTCAAAATGCAGCCTGGCAACAAGCTCCCGAATGTTGAGTGTCACAGTTAGTACTTCATCAAGTATGTCACAGAAAGGAGGAGGGTGACTCTGGTATCATGTTAAGTGAGCTCTATTTAATTCTGATACTCGTCAAGAAGGGAAATATATTGCTTGTGTTCCACCTCAGTGGACGAGCATATTGATGAATAATTAGGCTTTTTCTGAATGATAGACTAAATACGAAGTCACCTTTGGATCCTGGGGCTAAATCAGCTCTTTTTATAGCATAGGTCTTGAGGCATCTTTCAAAGGAGTCATCCCAAAGGGCTACCACACCATCTTTTCCTCCGGTTACAAATCCCTATGAAAATAAGGGGTTCCAGTTAGTAAAGACCAAAATACGTCAAAAACAATTACCTGCTTTATATTGAAAAATGATAGAGAAACGAATGTAGACAAAAGTCACAGCTTCTGAATAACAGGGATTTAGCATCTGTTATAGCTCCCAAACATCAACACAGATCTATAGATATTTATAGTGATGAGAGGATAAGATGCCAAAAGAGTAGTTTCTCCAGTGGGTGATGAGCTACATCTGCCACTTTCAGCAGTCATACACCCTTCCAAAGCTTCCTACTTAAACATGGAAAAGAAGGAACAGCAACGGCACTGAATAGGATGTGATTATACAGAGACCACTTTGCAGGATGTTGAAACATAGCAGGGGCTTAATATAGCAAGCTTTTATTTTTCTTTCTTTCATAATGATAACTTGTGTGTGCATGAGAGACAGCCTAGAAAGGCTAGGTCAGAGGACAACTTTCCACCATGGGTTTCAGGGGCTGAACTCAGGTTGACAGGGCATTTCAGAATCCCTTTTGTGCTCCCCCCCCCTTTTTAAGCAAAACTCTGATTATAGCCCAGGCTAGCCTCAAACTTCCAATCCTCCTGAGTGCTGAGATTATAGACATGAGCCATCACCTCTAGCAAAAGCTTTTTTTTTTTATTTTACTTTTAGATAGGATCTCATATAGTTCATGCATCCTTGAACTAGTTATTCATCCAAAGATTCATCTTCTGAGTGCTGGGGTTACAGGCATGCGCTACTATATGACATTTAAAACATGTTTTTAAGCAGAATACCTATCTCATATATTTAGGAATTTGGAAAGACAGAAAAACACAGACTACAGTTGGGTAGCAAAGCCAAGTAGAAAGCAGTGCTCCTCTCATGATAACTATGATAACTATATTTAACTTAAAATTACCCTAGGTTACTTACTTTCTCCAATGCATGCATACTGAACACTGGCCCATCGTGGGCTTTAACTGTTTTTACAAGAAAGACATCTCTCCAGATGCACACATCTCCTGTGGATGTTCCAGAAAAAGCCATTTCCTCGGTCCATCCGTACACTGCACACATCATTGTGTCATTTTTCCCCAGAGTGCCTATGTAGCCTTTTCTTCCAATTAATCCTCCCCCTGATTCATTAAAAAAAAATGCCCATAGTTACAAAAGTATAGACCTGGGGGGAAAATAGCATGAGAATCCAGTTTAACCTCATGCTTAACGTATTCCTTCAACTAATAATCTGCCTAAAACTATGCACATAAGAAGTTAGGTAATACTTAAAGAAAACAGGTAATTATTTTTACTTGCCTAATGAACTCTGTGGATCTGACCTCTGAAAATATGGAAGACTGAAAATGCATATCAAACCTTATCCATTTATGATTCTGTTCCAAGGCTATGAGATGTCTAACAAAACTTAAGTTTCCTTAACATTTTTCAATGTTACTCAATTACAATTTTAAGGTATGTACTTACGTTCTTTTTTAATTTTTTTATAATTGAAGGGAGTCTGTGACAAGTTATTTTTTTATGTGTATGTGTATTTTGCCTGCATGTATACCTATGCACTGCATACATGCAGTACCCAAGAGATGCAGAAGAGGGCATTGGATCCCCTACCTGTGAGAGAATTAAACTTGGGTCCTTAGAAGAGTAGCAAGTGCTCTCAACCACTGACCCATCTCTCCAGCCCCTTAGTATTTACTCTCTTTAAATCTCTTATTTCAAACAAACATGAGGTGAGGTGTGTGTGTGTGTGTGTGTGTGTGTGTGTGTGTGTGTATGTGTGCTCAAGTGTTACTTAGTAGGCATTTTCAATTCCAAGTGACTGATATGGCCAAATGAAAAGCTTATTTAAATTTATGGGAATGAAATCTTAAATTCTATTTCACTTTATAACTGTATTACTTATGATTTACTGAGTCTCTGGTACAGCATTCAATACAAATCTGAAACACGAGTTCATGCCCCATATAGTTCACAACTTGGAAGTCAGGTGAACTTGGGAAATGTCATCCCAAAGTTTGTTGTTTTCTGATGTTTCACTTCTCACACTTAAGCATCTTCTCTGGAAGGTTTCAGTTGACTGAGACTTCAATGCCACATTGCTGACATAAATACACTATCCTATTTGAAAAAGAGGTGTTTTATGTTAAAATATGAGTTCATTTTATATTTGTGATTTATAGTCACAAATGATTAAAGAAACAGAGTGTTTCTATATTACTTTATAGCATGCAAGGCATTTTTGCAAAATTTTTCAATTTTAGTTTAGACAATAAAGCATGTCTTTAACAAAAGAGAGAAATCTGTACATCAACGAACTAATAGGAAGGTTAAAACATCTTTGTTTAAAATGTACCCAGACAAGAGCATCCCTTAAAAATGAAACCTTTTCTTTTTGGCGGTGGGGATTAAACCAGAGCCTGAGAAATGCCAGGAATGCATTCTACCTCTGACCTATGATCCCCTCCCACTCATAAGGTTATATTGGATTAGGTTTATAGAAAGATGTAAAATAACAGTTACATTTTCAGCATAGTCCTTTGTTTAGTTTTCCTAAATACTAAGACCTTAATATCACTATCCCTTTGTCAAGACTAAGAAACCATTATTTACACAGTGCTATTAACTGAACATCAGGCCTTATTTATATTTCAGATTTTCTAAAAATTTTCCTTTTCTATCCCTGGATCCAGTCCTGCATACCAATTGTACTTAGGTAAGTTATTTGAAAAGTAATGCTTCCTAGCATTTTAAAAGAGTTAAAGAAATGTTTTCTTACCTGCTCTACGCCAAAATTTCATGTGTTTAATCCCGGCTGTAATTAGTTTATCAGGCACATAGGGATTCATCTTCACAACAAAAATCTTATCTTTACTGCCTCTGAAATAAACCAGAATGTTTTAGCTCTGCAGAGAATCCATCCCAAGACAACTCACATCCTAGCTAGAGTCCTCCACCTACTAGACAGTTGTTTCCTGCTGGTCTCTGATATTCAGGCTGTGAAATCATTCATTTATACATTTGTCACTTTTTAAGCATGTTAACCCTGCTCAGCAGGTTCTCCAGACAATAGGACAGTGAAAATAGAACTTCATTTCGATAGTACCCATGAGACCCACTGTACTGTACCCAGGGAAAACTGTCTGTGACAGGAATGAGTTAGAGAAATTTTAAAATAGTAATTCATTACAACTTCACATACCTTCCTTTTATTACATTTATTTATTTTGGGGGAGAGTTGTTCATGCCACAGTATGTGTTTCAGAGTGGTAGGACAATGTGCAGGGATCACTTCTCCCCTTCCACCACATAGGCCCTGGTGATCAAACTAAGATTACATCTGGTGCCTCTACACACTGAGCCATCTTACCAGCCCCTCAAAGTTCCTTTGAATCTACTGTGTCCTTAGATATCATCTCTATACTCTGCAAAAGCATGCATATTTTTAAGTACTTTACCATCTCCCTTTGAGGGAGTGACAAACTAAAATGTAGCCTCTGACACTGTTTACTTACCCTTTAAAGCACTGTTAGTCTTTTATTATAAAATAAATCAGGCTCAGTTTGGAAAATAGAAATGAAGAAAAATACTAGAAAAACAACATACAATTTCTTTTTTGATATATGTACGTCTTTTTCCAATTAAATATATGAGCATTTTACCATGCTTCCCAGTTGGTATATAATAAGCTCTTAATAGAGTATACTCTTTGTAATGGTAAATTGAAATAATAATTTCCAATGTTTTATTAAGGCACATTAAGGCTCACAGGGGTTAAACCTACAAAAAATAATAACCATTAATCTTTTAGCTTTACTATATTTATTTAAAGGTAATAAAAGTAATAAAAGCTGATAATCACAAAAATCTCACATATTAGCTTGACTTCAAAAAAGTGAAGCACATGGTAACATTAGTGTTTTACCAACATGGTAAGGGTTCTTCCTACCTTGTCACTGACAGTTTCTCCCCTTTCTTCCAGTCCCACAATACAATGGTGTGGCTGTCATCTATTCCAACGGAAGCCAGGCGTTTCCCATCAGCTGTGAAAACCAAAAAGATGAGATTCTGAAGTCAAAGCCATCTAATTAATGGGTTTTCTAGAGCCACAGGCTCTCATTCAAATCTCATGTCTCGAATGCTGCATTCTTGGCCCCCACTGTGATGATGTAAGCTGGAAGACCAGTTAAGATATGGTCCTGGCCCTGAACATCGGTGACAGTTAGGAGGCAGGAGTAGTCTATGGGGCCTCTGGCAGTGGAACCGGTATTTATCCCTAGGGCACAAATGGACTTTGGGAGCCCATTCCCCATAGAGGGTTACTCTTTCAGCCTAGTGATTTAAAAAAAGAAAAAAGATAAGGGATATGGGCCTGGTGTGAAGGGATTAAACTGCTGGGTGCTCTGCCCTAAGAAAGGTATAATACCCTCTCAGGAAGAGCTAGCTGTACTGTAATGGTTGTTATAATAAAAATCTCACTGGGCTATGGTGAGTTAATAGTTTAATCCTTTAATCCCAGCACTCGGGAGGTAGAGGCAGACAGATCTCTGTGAGTTGGAGGCCAGCCTGGTATACAAGGCAAGTGCCAGGACAGCTAAGGCTACACAGAGAAATCATGTCTAGAAAAACCAAAAAATTAAAAAAAAAATCTCTCTGGCTTCCTTTTGCACTTACTCCTACCACAATGCTATCTGTTAACCTGTGACGCAGCCAAGAGACTCTTCCTCTACGCAGAACCAACAGAGTTTCCATAACTAAGCTATTCAGGTCTCTGTTTTTATTATTATCCACCTTAAGGTGTTTTGTTATAGCAACAGAAAATTGACTAATATGTTACAGCACTATATTTACAACTTGAAAAAGTAATGACAAATGTTAGGCATGTATACATCCATGAAAAGAACGAAATTTAGAAGAGAGTGGGTATAATGGTTCTTAGTTAAATTTTAGTGTGGTGGTGTGTGTGTGTGTGTGTGTGTGTGTGTGTGTGTGTGTGTGTGTGTGTGTGTGTGTGTGTGTGTGTGTGTGTAAGTCAAAGGACAACTATATGAAGCTGGTTCTCTCCACCCACCTTTATATGAGCTCTAGGGATTGAACCCATATTGTCAGTAACTTAAGTTACTTTATGTATTCATTAGGTTGAGACGAAGAAGGCATGGGGTGGGTGATGAGATCGATCTGCAGTCCGTAAGGCTAAGGTTTCTTTATTCAGATAAACATCATCCCAAACGCAAGCCAGAGCATGCCAGGGGCAGCAAGGCAGCCAGGCCAGAGAGAGGGGCCAGAAAGAAGGGCTATTCACGTGTGTGTGTGTGTGGTCCCTTAAGAATCGTTCCCATGTCAGCTTAGACCTTCCCTGACCACGCCCTCACGGGCATGTCCCAGCACACCTGTCCAAGCTACTAGGAGGCGGGGGTACAGTGTCTCCCTACAGGTGGGGGTTGGTAAATGTATAAAATGATGGATATCCTAAATATCCTCTGAGGTGATTATTTTATAATATATGCTTGTATCAGAACATCATACTAGGGCCTGGGGGTATAGCTCAGTGGTTGAGCACTTGTTTGGTATATGTAAAGCCTTAGGATCCATTGCTGACACCACACACACTAATCACCCTACACCCATAAATATAAGTCATTATTATAGGTCAATTAAAAATAAAGCCAAAGTCTGTGTTAAGAAAATAAGAAAGGAAAAGAAAATAGATCTAATTAAATTCATTGTTAACTCTACTGTGACATAAAAACTCAGTGACTATGAAAAGTTCATAAAATGAAAACATCTAGGTACAGTTCACTGTCACTAACATGGCTAGTTTTAGTGAAGGCCAAGTTCCAGTCATCACCATTAGCAAACAACTATATTAACTATTGTAGCAAATGACTGTTATGACATACTGACAGAAGTACATGTGCTTTCAGGTTGTAAGTCAAACCGTAAGAGAACCTTTTGCACTCTGCCTCACTTTTGCAAATCTTAATTAGTTGTTCAATGCTACCACTGATGTTTTTATAGTTGATCCACTCGGTCTGCTTTATATTTTCTTGTTTCTTGACTATTAGTATTCTTGAAAATATATGTGTATATATGTCACCCCCCACAATTCTCACTTATGGATAACTGACTTTGGTTAAGGCAGCAAAACCATAATATACACTTCTCCAATAAAAAATTTTCTTTCAATCCACACACCAGGTTTCACTGCAGGTATATCTGTGGTTACTAAACTGATGGCACAAACTAAACTTGTAAGATGAACTGAAGTTGCTACTTAATAGAGACATCTAGAAAACATTCTCATTTCATTCACCCTAAACATTTTCAAAGTTTATTTTAAAGCTGTAAAAGATTAACATAAAAATTTGTCCAAAGGAAGGTACACATTACATGAGTAACTGTGATAGTTTTAAGGTATTTTACACAAAGCCATTTTTTATGCTGATAAGTAACACTGATTTAAACACTATATAAAAGACAGAAGAGTCTTACCTGAGAAATCAACTGCACAGACGCCATACTGGTGGTAGCCCTTTAATATAGACAATGGTTTAATGGTTTCTGTGTCCCATATGTGAATTGAGGGATCTCTACCTACCTGGTAAAGATATAATTATAAAAGCCATTGTAAACAATTTTTTTATATCTGTTAAAAGGAAATAAAACAGTTATATAGCCTTTATTTGTCATGGAAATTTATCAAGTTAAAAACAAAGAGAAGAGTACAAACAAAAAAAAGGAGTTACTGTTTTCATTAACATTTCTGCAAACTCTAAGAAGGGTTGAGGAGAACAGAGTGAAGAGATAACCAAGGAAAATGATACAAATTTGTGAAAACAAACATGTCACGGTATGAGCCATTATTTTACTAACTAAAAACAGTCTAAAATGTTAGTTAAGGGGACTGAGGTTGTGGCTCATGGACACAAGCACATGCTTAGTATATATACAGCCCATGGTTCAATACCCTGGACAAAACAAAAGCAGGTAATAAATCTGGGTATAGTGTCTCAAGGAATATTACAGAATTACATATGACTCCTACTCTTCCCACAATTCATCAACAACAACAATAAATGATTACTAAGTACCTATCTGTTGGCAGGAATACCGTGATTGGCACTCTTGAGTATTACGGCATTCAGATAACTTTTGTAAACTCCTTAGAAAAACAGGACATTCAGAACACATGGTACTATATACTTAATGAGAAGAAAACAACTTTCTGGAAAAGACTTTGTGAAACAGATAACACATAATAGAGCTATGACTTCGCAAAGTGCATATCTTAGATGAAGAGAAACAAGCAAGAATATTCTAGATTAGAATACTGGTATAATAAAAAAAAATTTAGGAAGGGTTAAAGCACTAAGCATGTATATGAAACCAAAATGGACAATAGCACTCTGACATTGTTTTCCTATCATGGTATATTTTTATTGGTGCGTATTATCCAAAATAATAGAATCATGACATTTTTACACATATGTAATGCACTTCTGAGCACAGTCACCCTCCCCTTACTGGCTCTTGCTTCCATTCCCAATTCCCCTGTTCTTCCCAGAACGTAACCCTTTGATTTGCAAACCCCCCTTTAAAATCTAGACTAAGGGGACTTGTGATGGACACATTAAAATCTATACTATGGTTTAGTGTTAAGCCTGATGACCTCAGTTCAATCCCTGGAAACCACGTGGTAGAAGGAAAGAGCCAACTCTTGTGAATTGCCTCTAAACTCCATATGTGCATGTGCAAATGCACACACAAATTCATGCACACACGAATGCATACACACACACACACACACACACACACACACACACACACACACACACACACACACCATAAACAAATGTAAAATCTAGATTCTAGGGACTTGGGGAGATGGTCCAGTGAGTAAGAACACTAGTTCTGCAAGCATGAGGATCTGAAGATCTAATATGAACCCCTAGTATCTATGTATAAAGCCAGGACTGTTGTCTGTGGCTGTAACCTCAGCACTGAGGAGCAGAGATGGTAGATCTCAAGAGCTCACTGGCTAGCCACTGGAGCCAAGAAAGCAAGTTTCCCATTCAGTGACAGCCCCCTCAGTCTCCATCCTTTGCTTGGAGGGTTCAGAGCATTTACACTTGGGGTTATTAAAGAGTGTGTACTGAGTTCTTCACCTTAGAAAGTTTCTGGAGAACCAATTCAGTAATGCTTGATTTGTAACTGTCATTTGTTTACTCTTCTAGTAAGGTTCACTCTTTCTGGAACTTGTATGCCTGTGTTTATCTTTCTTTGTGTTCTTTAGTTGAACTTTTACCTCTCCGGATTCCCTATGTTCTGCCTTCCTTTCTTTGTTACTCTACCTCTTCTCATTCACAGAAGAAACTTCAAACACACTTTCTTACCTACCCACCCACCGCCATTCTTCCCATCCCATTCATCTTTAACTTGGTGCTATAGATTGGATCTCCAGTCCATGGCTGCTATCAGGAGTGGTAGAACCTTTAAGACATAGAGCCTAGTGGGAAGAAGCTCAGTCACTTGGAGTATCACCTCAAAGGTACACTAAGACTATGGCTCATTCCTATATTTGTCTGCTTCACAGCCAGCAGGGCAGAGCATGTGTCCCATTGGGCCCAAAGGCAACAAAGCCAGATAACCACTGAAACTCCTGAAGCTGAGAAGCAAGGTAAATCTGTCCTCTGAATGAAATGTCTGAAGTAAATTTTTCCATAGCAACAGACATGAAACCAACCTACTTGGTTATGATGCTCACTCATGCACAAGTAATCTAGAACTATAATTAACTATAAAGATATATATATATATATATACATAAAATACACATATATCATATAATATATAAAATACATATTTTATATAAAAAGCAACTCCTGAAAATACAATGATAGAAATCAATTATACTTGACACTTTTTAATACAAAGGTATAACAAAACAGCACTAAATCAGCCACTGCCTCACTAAGTTATTCATCTAAACATTATTAGTGGTTTTTACATTTTACCTGGCCTCTACAAGTTTTGTTACTTTTGATAGTTTTATAGCACGACTTCTGCCTAATCCTCCAGTTTCCTTCATTTTTTATCATGGTTTTCTTCATAACTTTGCCACCTGTTATTTAAATATAAACCTTCAAGATTCCCCCTCTGAATATCCAGGTACATTTTTCTAAGTTTTTACCTGAAATAATTTACTTTCTGTTTCCATTATTAAATCAGCAAATGTCTCCCAAGCCCCTCTGTTTTTTTTTTTTAATATATACATTCAAGACCTACATTTTCAACTGGCTGTTGATCACTGCAGGCATTGCATTGGAGTGACGATGGATGGTTCAGACTAACATTCACTGAGGAATGACTTACATGACAGACACTGCCCTACAGTCCTCACAAAGTCGGGCTTATTTATCAACCATCACAACTCCTTAAGTTTGGCACCAATAGTATCCTTACTTTAAAAACAGGAAACAGAGACACATGGAGAATCCAGAATTTGCTTATAGATAATAAATAAAGGCACTTGGATTCAAACAGAAAATTCAGTCTGGCTGAGGAATATCTAGTACTATAGTAGTGTGCTTGGAGGCACCTCATTTCAGGGGTCTAGGCATCTGTGACAGCTGGTGCTCTATCACTGTGATAGAACACATAGGAGATAATCAACTTATTTTGACTCACAGTTTTTTAAAGATTTCATTCCAAGGTTCCTTGGCACTTTTGCCTTTGGCTATTAAATACTGACAGGTTGGGGTGAAAGTAAACTAAATAAACATTAAGAAGGTAGTACAGTTCTTAAGTACAGTAAGAATCTACAAACAATGCTTTGCCTCCTTCTTTATGAATACCCATAAAAAAGGTATCTTGGCACTGGTAGGTGGCAATTGAAAGATAAAAGACATGGTCATTCTGTGTTATACAGCATTTTGTTAAGTAATTACTTATATTGCTTTAGTCACTCAACCTAAAAAAATCAGGTTTGGGGGCTTGAGAGATGACTCAACAGTTAAAAACACTGACTGCTCTGCCAAATGACCCATCTTTGATTCCCAGCACCCATTCAGAGGCTCACAACCATCTGTATCCAGGGTATCTTTTACTCTTTTCTAGACTCCATGGGTATTGCATGCACATGGTGCACAAACATTTATGTAGGCAAGACATCCATACACATAAAAATAAATCTCAAAAACTAGTTTTTGAAAAGGTTGCCTATCTGACTTATGGTCACATGCTCTTTTAAAGGGACTTACCTGGCCTGTGGCCACATAGTCCTTCAAAGGATGAATAGCCAGACACAGAATATCATCATCATGGCCCAGGTAAAAACGCTGTGTGTTCTGTTGTCTATTATATATGACACCCACTGCTGCCACATGGTACACAATTTCACCAATTTGAGTGTAGAAAAGATTACTTCGACAGTCATAACCTCTGTAACTAATGCAGAAAATAAATCATGTACAATGCATTTTAATCTTTCATCTGCTCAATATATAACATACAGAGAAGTAGGTATCATTCAGATCCTCTAATTTCGGGTCTAAAAGGAACTGAATAGTTAAAGGAAAATGCCAGTTTCTTAGACTTTACATACTTTATGAGTTTCTTTGGCTACAAATAGCTAGAGATAGGCTAAGGTGTTAATGAATGAAGTCTGGTACAGAAATTTCTATATTCTAGTATTTGCAAAAACACTATTAAGTTTGTATTCTACAAAGTAAAACCACTTCCTTTTATACACAATATGGTAAGGAATGAATACATATTTTTATTCAAATATTTCTAAAAGTAAATATTATTTATAGGGGAAGGGAATGACACCTGGGGTGGGGATGGGGAGAACTGAGAAGAAGGTTTCAAACACTACTTTGTTATGCACATTGTTGACCCGTGACAATGTAATACATGTTCCAACAGTAACTTTAAGCAATCAATTAAAATATACAAATATTTTACAGATAATTAAAATGGTTAATACAATCCCATCAACGACAACCTTGCTTTGTGCTTCAAAGAAGTCCAGTTCATTCAACACAACCAGATAAAAATATTATCTATTTTAACACTGGAAGGGAAATACTTTTTTAAGATTTATTTTATTTATGTGTGTATGTGTCTGTGTGTGTGTGTGTGTGTGTGTGTGTGTGTGTGTGTGTGTGTGTGTGTGTATCTATCACATGGAGGGAACAAAATTCAGGTCCCATGGAAGAGCAGCAAACCTTCCTAACCACCAAGTAATCTCCCTATCGCTAGAAATACTTTTCAAGTATAAATTCTTTTCAAAAAGTATTACCAGTCTGGTGAGAAAATGCATGCTTGCCATGAGTAAAAACGTATTACTGTGGAGCTAAAATGTGAGGCCTCCAAAGGATGCCAGATACTAAGAACAACTAGCTAACTATCAAATCCTAAATATTCATACAATATGGACTCAGAAAATTCCAATGTAGTCACATTGTAGGAGAGATAATTACCTCCTTCATTTTTAAAGGTGTCATGTCCACTTCTATGAATGTAGTATCAAACTTTCAAGAGACAGTTTTTTAGAAATTTAATCAAGACTTTGATAGTGGCTCACTGTGTGCCAGACAATGTTGTCCATCATCACTGGCATTGCTTACTTATTCCTCACTGCAACATTTTTAGTCAGGCACCAATTTGAAGATAGGGAAACAAAGGCGTAGCAAGGTGGGGTGACTTGCCAAGCTATTAAGTGTAAACTAAATTCAAACATACAAGTGAAAAATAGTATTTTATACCCATGAATGAAGTGTAATCGAATACTATTTCCTGGAGCACGTTCTCTTCGTTTAGAAGTAGCACTTTTCTGTTTTTCTTTGCATTGTTCTTTAAGCTGAGGTAGATCTTCTTTGTAAACCTTAAAAATGTATATACATAGGAATACGATTAAGGTAGTTATTAATAAATATGCTCGTATACTCAATATAACTTTCAGATGCTGGTACGAGAATACTTTGTAAAATTTGTATTCCAAGAACTTTTATACTTCTTAAGGAAACACTTCAAAGGGAATGTGGTGGTCAATGGTGACAAAATTCTACAGGCAAACAGAATGCAGACTTGCTTAGTACATCAAACATTTAATACAAAAGAACATTTTATACAAGTGTGCTATCTTCAACGGGGGTGTGGGTGGGATTACTGGAGAAGTTGAAGCCATAAAAATTCACAATAGATAAAAGTAGCAGAATCAAGACAAAGAAACTACACTTTTGGCAACATCATAGGCTACTGGGGCATTACCTGCCGGTGGTAAGTAAGCTGTGTCTCTTGCTCAATCTCAGAATCCAGTTCTGGAACATCAGATAGATCTGAATCTGATTCATCACTATTGGACTCAGCCAGACTTTCTGTGAGTTTTTAAAAAATGAAAAATCATTTGTTTAGAGATTAACTTTCAAAACAACAATGTAAACTTAATAATAAAGAGGGCACTGTTAACCTGACATGGAAACAAAGAATAAAATGAAATTACCTATTCAGGGGACACGGATGTCAGTAAACTATACTACAGATTATCTTCCTGTCCACTCACTGCAAACTCAATAGCTCCTTTAAATCCCTCCACTGGTTCCCCAACGACAGCTACACCAAATTGAAATGTCTATGTAGATTCAAGTGAATATAACCCACAATCAACATTAAAAATACTACACACAATAGGTGAACTGACATTTTTTGTTTCTAAAAATATACAAAAATCTAGGAACCCATATCTCTGAGATGAAAGATTAATTTCTGGTATTGCTAACAGAACTATTGCTTCCCTCATTGGACAAATTAAATTCCAACCCAAATACTTCACATGGGATACTCTGTGACACCCGACTTTAAAGATATACGCCTTTTTTAACAGGAAATTTCTGCTATTAATAAGCTTTAATGGTAAAATCATTAATTTGAAGCTATGAATGTGGAAGCTGCTTAAGCTTACCTTGGGGTGCTATGTGAAGAGCATCTTTTAATTTTCTTTCAGGAATAAATTTCCACTGAAAGACAGAGTGATCAGCTCCACCAATAGAAATAACCCACTGATAATCATGTGACCATCTGACATTAGTAACGTGAGCTGAATGGCCAATATATTTTCTAAACTTGGCCCCTATAACAAAAATATATCTTTAAATTGATAAAATCCAATATACAAAAATAACACAACAACTACTTTATCCAAACTATTATAACATCACACCATTATCTCAAGTATGATCAGATGAGAAAATGATTTTAAATGATTAGCTAAAAGTGAACAAATGGATGAACCGAGGGGTGCAAATATTTCCTTTATACTGATTTTACAATATATTTTGGTAGGAACCACAAAAAATGCACAGTCTAAATTCCTACTGTTTTGGACACTATGCACCTTGGAAACAGGACTTGAAGAGATAGAGCTGGATCTGACCCAAAACCCTTCTCTTTGATGACTAGCTTTCGTAATACCAGGAGGTGCTCCACATGTGCCAAAGGAGGCAAGCTCAACAGCCCTACCGGCTGGGACACCTGTGAACTACAAGAATGATCATCACAGTAAAAGAACTGTAAAACTGTAAGAACGATCATCCCTAAGGAGCAATAGTGACACCTATCTTGGCTGTAACCAACAGCTATAGAATTGGACTTCATTCAGGCCTGCTCAGTAGGAGAGTAATCATGCCTGGTCCTGAAAATCTAGCCAACAATCTATGGCTTCTGAGGTCAAGTAAGTGGTAAGTAAACTGTGCCATAGAGTTCAGAATTCAGGTCATACAGTTCAGAGAAATTACTACTGTCACCTCCCTAAACTAGTGTAATTCCTAACTAAAGTCTAATTACGTATCCTTATACCCACCGTAGCTTCCAATCCTCATCTAAGAAGCTTCTTTTGCAGCAAAGATTATTACAGAAAGCCACAGCTGGTCAAAAATCAGAGGGCAACTGACTATGGGGAGCCCAGTCCCAACTGATAGATGGACAACACAATCCTTACACCTCAGGCACAGGGACTGTTGTAGAAAAACTGTAAGAACCCTGTAAGACTTCTTGCAGGGAAGCTACACCCATGAAATCTCAATAATATGGCTGCTTAAATAATACCTGAACAATGACAAAGCTAGATGACATGCCAAAGTAGATGGGGGCAGGGGAATCCAGTGTGGTCCCACCCCTAGAAGAAGAGTTATAGGTAATTACAAATTACTGACAGAGGGAGAATTAGTCTTCCTCAGAGATGAGCACCCTAATCTTATCCAATCCCAAGAGGTCAGCCGTACAAAAACATACAAACCACAGCTGTCTAGGTGTATATAATAATTAAGAAGGTAAAGAATTTGAAAGGGGAGTCGTGAGAGGCATGGGAGAAAGGGGGCTGGAGTAGATAGTTCGGTGGTACATCATTTGCCTAATGTGTGTCAGTCCCTGGCTTTGAGCCCCATTAGCACAAAAATAAATATAAAGCAAAACAAATGAACAAAACAACATACTCTGTATAATAAAAATCTATGAGAAAGTTATAAAAATTAGTCCGAGAAACAAGAATTTATTTTAAAAACTTTTAGATCTATTTGTGTATATGAATGTTTTTCCTTGTATGTATGTCTGTGCACCATGTGCATGCCTGGTGCCCACAGAGGTCAGAAGAGGATGCTGTATTCCCTAGGAACTGAAGTTATGGGGAATTGTGAGCCACCGTGTGGATGCTAGGAATTGAGCCTGGGTTCCCTGCAAGAAAAACAAGTGTTTTTAATTGCCAAGTCTTCTCTCCAGCCCTAAAACCAATTATTTCTAGTCCAAAGGATTATATTAAGAATTCTATAGGAGCTAGGGCTATAGCTCAGAGGCAAAGCTTGTGCAAAGCCATGGGTTTAAACCACAGTACCAGAAATAAACAGGAACAGAACAATGTAACTGCCAGTACTTCTTACTGTCTATGATAAATCAATATCTTAAGTGGTGGGCTTAGATATCACATCTTTCGTAAAGTGACTCTCATACACCAGGACCAAACAGGGTTTCTTCCACTTGCTTTAAGAATTCGGTGATTACTCTCTTGTGCTTATACTGGTTACACTGAAATATAACAGTCTACTAGCTTTGCTAACTCCTTCAATAAACTGTAAAGTCTTTTAAATTGAGGTAGTATCTATATATTCCTAATGCCTGGTGCACCGCAAACATATATTTGAAAAGGAGAGAGTAAAGAAAAAAGAAAAAAGATTGTATTCCCCCTTGCTCTGTCTCTATACCTGCACTGGACTGCTGGGATATAAATGGTGGAGGAAGGGCACAAGCCTGACTGCCACTGCAATTCACAGAGGAAGAGGTACAATACAGCTTGGAAGCCATCAGAACTGAAAGCAGAGACTGCAGTTTGAGCATTGGTCTAATTACTTAAAAGTACAGGATCTGAATCTGCCATTTTAACGTCTTTTAGACTATGCTACAGGAAATGATATATTTTAAAAAGTAAAAGAAAATATTTTAATAAATAAAACAAAACAAAACAGTTTATGGTAAAAGGTATTGGTCAGTTAGGACCAGCATCTCAAAGCCAAGATTTATCAAAGTTAGAATGGTCATAGAAGCTTTCTTAATTCCTGATGAGGATAAAGAAACACATGGAAATACTTATATTTATTTCAGTGACTTGATTTCTAAATTTGTTTTAATGTTTAGTTTCATTGAAACAGTGAATCTAATGGATTACAATTCTTCAATAAGTAATAGCAACATGGTGGTAGAGTTTTTTTCCTTTTAATTGTGTTTAATTACCTTTGAACTTTTGGTATTAAATATATGGGACTATCTTTCTGGCCTTCACTAAAATCTTCAAATAAGAAACTCTTCCAAGCTCACTTTGGCAGCACTAAAACTAGGACAATGCAGAGATTAGCACAGATCCTGAACAAATTCACAAAGCAGTATGTATTTTTTTTCCTGTTGTTGCTTCATTTAACATAGTGATTCTCAAACTTCCTAATGCTGCATGCAACCCTTCAATACAGTACCTCATGTTGTGGTGACCCCCAACCATAAAATTATTTTCATTGCTACTTGTAATTTTGCTACCTTTTTGAACCACAATGATCTGTATTTTCTGATGGTCTTAGGTGGCATGTGTGAAAAGCTCTTTAGAACCCCAAAGGGGTCAGGACCCACAGGTTGAGAACCATTGCTATGACAGACCAGAACAGCTCACACCATAGTATATTTCCTGTTTTTAAGAACCCCTCCCTTTTTTAATGTTGAGAAAAATTTTCAGTCACTGTTCAATAAGAACTAGGATTCAGAGGGTCATCCTGGGATTTTTGTTTGCATGTATTTGCAGAGTGTAAATAAATAAGCACTCTTATTTACATATCCATCCCCCCATTCCCTCACCTCTCATCCTCCCATGCTCCCCACCAATGCCTCCAACCCACCCCCACCCTCCCCCCAGGGATAGTGAGGCCCTCCACTGGGATCCGTCAAAGTCCTTCACATCATTTGGGGGAGGGTCCACGCCCTCCTTCCTGTATCTGGGCTGTAATAATATCCCTCCATGGATATATTTTTAAAATGCTTATATTAACTGTTTTTTTAAGTATTCACCAAAACTAAAACATGGGTAATAACCCATGTTCATGAGATTTCATCATCATTATGAACAATCTAAGAAATCACATCAGGGGATCTCCTGGCATGGGGACTACATGTAGTTATACTCGCCCCCAGCGAACCAAGCCATCCAGAGTCTGCTGACATCCCGGTGCTACCTCTACCCCATGGGACAGGGAATGTCTCAGACCTGCCTGCACCCACGGTGAAACCCTTGGAGTATTGGACCTGCTTGCACCCACCAGAAGAGAACCGTGGACCCGTACCCACCAGGAGAAGAAGAGACCCCACCTGCACCCACTGGAAAAAGGGATGGGAAGACAGCAATATAAGAACACATCCAACAACAGAAAGATTAATATGACACCACCAGAGTCTAGGGACTCTACACCAGCAAGACCCAACACAGATGAAGCAGAAGAGAGCAACCTTAAAAACAACTTCATGCAGATGACAGAGACCCTAAGAGAGGAAATGAGAAAATCCTTCAAAGAAATGGAAGAAAAGACAAACCAAAAGATGCAAGAAATCAAGGAAAGCCAAGGAAATACAATTAAACAGTTGAAGGAAACAGTTCAGGACCTGAAAACTGAAATAGAGACAATAAAGAAAACACAAACTGAGGGAATGCTGGAAGTGGAAAAACTGAGTAAAATTATACATTGGAAAAAAGAAATCATCTTCAACAACTGGATGCTGGCATGTAGAAGACTGAAGATATATCCTTATCTATCAACATGCACATAACTTAGGTCCAAATGGATCAAAGAACTCAACATAAATCCAGCCATAATGAACCTCTTAAAAGAGAAAGTAGGTGGTACCCTCGTAAGAATTGGTACAGGAGACCACTTTCTGAACATAACATCAGTAGCACAGACACAGAGTTCGACAATTAATAAATGGAACCTCCTGAAACTGAGAAGTTTCTGTAAAGCAAAGTATATAGTCAACAAGACAAAAACGGCAGCCCACAGAATGGGAAAGGATATTCACCAGCCCTACATTTTACAGAGGGCTGATTTCTAAAATATATAAAAACTCAAGAAGCTAGTCACCAAAACACCAAATAATCCAATTAAAAAATGGGGTACAGAACTAAATAGACAATTCTCAATAGAGGAATCTAAAATGGCTGAAAGACACATAAGAAAGTGCTCAATATCCTTAGCCATCAGGCTAATGCAAATCAAAACAAATCTGAGATAACATTTTACTCCTGTCAGAATGGCTAAAATCAAAAACACCAATGACAGTTTATGCTGGAGAGGATGTGGAGAAAGGGGAACACTCCTCCACTGCTGGTGGGAGTGCCAACTCATACAGCCACTTTGGAAATCAGTATGGAGATTCCTCCAGAAAATGGAAATCAGTCTACCACAAGATCCAGCAATTCCACTCTTAGGCATATACCCAAAAGAAGCACATTCATACAACAAGGACATCTGTTCAACGATGTTCATAGCAGCATTATTTGTAATAGCCAGAACCTGGAAGCGACCTAGATGCCCCTCAACTGAAGAATGGATAGAGAAAATGTGGTACATTTACACAATGGAGTACTACTCAGCAGGGGAAAAAAAAACAAAACAAAACAATGGAATCTTGAAATTCGCAGGAAAATGGATGGAACTAGAAGAAATTGTCCTGAGTGAGGTAACCCAGTCACAAAAAGACAAATATGGTATGTACTCACTCATATATGGATTTTAGACATAGAGCAAAGGATTATCAGCCTACAATCCACACTGCCAGAGAAGCTAGGAAACAAGGAGGACCCTAAGAGAGATATACATGGTCCCCCTGAGAAGGGGAAAGGGATAATATCTCCTGAGCTAATTGGGAGCATGGGGAGTAGGGGAGAGGGAGATAGGAGAATGAGAAGGGGAGAAGAGGAGGGGAGAGGAGGACATGAGGGAGCAGGAAGACTGAGTCAGGAGAAGGTTGAACAGAGGAGAGCAAGAAAAGAGATACCATAATAGAGGGAGCCATCATAGGTTTAAAGAGAAATCTGGCACTAGGGAAATGTCTAGAGATCGACAAGGATGACCCCAACTAAGAATCTAATCAATAGTGGAGATGCTACCTGAAGTGCCCTTCCCCTATAATGAATTGATGACTACCTTATATGCCATCCTGGAGTCTTCATCCAGTAACTGATGGAAGCAGAAGTAGATACCCACAGCTAACTCCTGGAATCCAGTGGCAGAGAAGGAAAAGTGATGAGCAAAGGGGTCAAGACCACGCTGGAGAAACCCACAGAAACAGCTGACCTGAACAAAGGGGAGCTCAGGGACCCCAGACTGATAGCTGGGAAACCAGCATAGGACCGATCCAGACCCCCTGAATGTGGGTGTCAGTTAGGAGGTCTGGTTAATCTATGGAGATGTTGGTAGTAGATCAGTATTTATCCCTAATATACAAATGGACTTTGGGAGCCCATTCTACATAGAGGGATACTCTCTCAGTCTAGACACATGGGGGAGGGCCTAGGCCCTGCTCCAAATGATGTGACAGAGTTTGAAGATCCCCCATGGAAGGCCTGACCCTCCCTGGGGAGCAGAAAGGAGATGTGATAGGTGGCTGGTGGGGGGCAGGGGAAGATGGGAGGGAGAGAGAACTGGGATTGACATGTAAAACAAGATTGTTTCTAATTTAAATTAAAAAGGGATAAAAAAAATCACATCAGGATAGACTGAATTTTTTTCAAGTCATAGCCTTCCAAATTAAAACAGATTCTGTAGTTAAATGGATAATTTAGATTGGATAATTTAAAAGCTACATAAAAATTCATATGTTTATCACATAAATGTAGCAATTTGCAAAAATTCGTAGATAATAACTCTCACTTGGGCAAAGAAATAAACAGATCCTCATTTGTCTTAATTAGCTAAGCCAGACTTAAATGGGCATGCCCAGGTTCCTACAGTGAGTCATTCCTTTATAGAAAGTTGAAATCTATACACTGAGAGGCTCTGATCCATGGGCTACCTAAGATGTCTTATGGACATGTAATCATACAGATACTGGCAACTGAAGATCTCCTGACATCGAAGTGAACAAATTTGATAAATTACATTATTGAGCATGCTTTTTCTTTACTCTGATTCACTCCTTACTGGTAGGCTCAATCTTTTCATTATGTGGATTACTTGTTCAGCAGAAGCCAAGAAAATAACTTTGTGGTATCTGAATACTATCCAACTGTACATACACTGTATACTTTATTGGAAATAAAGGTAAACAGTAGTCAATACATAGTTTTATACTGAAAAAACCCTCCCCCACTTCCATGTAAAGGGAAATTTCTTAATATATGAAACAGCATTATGCATTAGAAAACAGATAGGGGCTGGAGAGATGGCTCAGTGAATAAAGTGCTTGCTGTTCAAGTTTGAAAAACTCAGTTCAAATCCCCAGGCCCCACATAAAGCTGGACTTGGCACTGTGCACGGCAGTGTTCCTATGGCATGATGAACGGGAGAGGCAAAGGAATCCCTAGAAACCCCTGGACAGGATAGCCTGGTGGACACAGCAGGGAACAACAAAAAGACCCCGTCTTAAACGAGGTGGAAGGTGAGGACCAGTACCCAAGGTTGTCCTCTCACCTCCTCCATGCACTATGGCACATGCACATCTGTGTGTGCACACATACACACAGGCAACACACACGGAAGGAAATGGATGCAAGATTTGGCTGTATAGAAATTAAGAAGCAGTTGATAGGAGATTAAGAGAATGAAAAGAGGCCCGGCACGGTAGCATACACCTGCAATCCCTGTGTTTAGGAGGTGGTGACTGACAAATTAAGAACTCAGGTCTAGACTCTTCAACTACATAGTAACTTTGAGGCCAGGCTGGGCTACAGAGGCTATCTCTCAGAAAAACAAAGAGAAAAAAAAGAAAAAGAAAAGAACTGAGAAATGATACTTGCAATCCATAAAAATCATACATCACTTGAACCTACTGGAACAGCTCAACAAAAGAAGCAACCATAGAGCAAGGAGAACTGTGTTTGACACAGGAAGCACCGAAATCTTTCCCCAAAACATCTGAAAATGAAGCTCAGTCTCATTAGAATAGATTTTAATAAGACCACAAAATATTACTTTCAGTAGCTACATTTGCAAAAATTAGAAGAAACTCTGGTAAGGTCAAGTCTTGATAAAGTGTTCTAACTACTTTAGAAAGCAAACTGACTTTTTCTTATAAAGTTCCACATCCACATACTCTATCTTCCAACAGATTCATGCTATCTACACCTCTGAGAACCTGTACATGTGTGAACAGAAGACTAGAAATGACTCAAATGTCAACTAATGGGAAAATAAATGCATAAACTATAACATGCATTTACAACACAATTATTTTATGGCAATGAAAAGCAATCAAAAGGCACATGCAACAGTATAGATGAACATTTAAATTGAATGATGCCTGGTGCCTCACATGTCCTGTGCTAGAAGATTAGGAACAGGGGCTTCACTCACTAAAAATACAGCCAGCCTTTATTCACAGATTTGAATTACTTATGTCCTTAGAGTATCTGACATTTCACAGGAAGGAACTGGCAACATGAAGAGGCTTGCACACATGTAATATCAATACAACTTGGGCTTCTGTGAAAATCCTTAAGTCGGACGTGTTCACTATATACTTGGATCAAGCTACTTCAGCTGTTCTCGTAATCACTGTTACAGAGTCGCACTTTAATATGTGTGTAGTAACTATTAACAAGTCAGGTGAAGAGCCATTACTGCATATATTATAATGAATTCAAGAATAATTCTTGGTAAAAATTTCATGACCAAAAAACAAATGTAACAGGACAACAATTCTTGAATTGACAAAAATAAAGTCTTCACCAATTTATATATACCCTGAAATATTAACTCCTATCATTTATCTAGACTATAAGAATATAACATATTTTATGAGAACATTAGTTAAAATATTAAAAAGAAAGATACCTTTTCTTAAACATGGATATCGGAATAATTTTACAACTCCATAGTCATCAGCTGTAACTAAAACCTGGCCAACATAATTTCCATCTACTGAATTTATATCATTGACATCAGAATACTTGGGCCAAATTCCATTGACTTCAAGTCCTGAAACACATGTCCATGAAGCCCAGTGAACACCTTTTGTTTCTTCTTTACTTGTCACTTCCTTTCCTCCTAAAAATAAAAGTCTTCATTAAGAAAATACTTTATTTGATTCTTTTAGAAAAGAATACATGAACAGACAGGCAAGTGTGGTTTAGAAGAAAAAACAAAATGAGAAAATTTTAAATGCTACTAACATCATACTAGTTTAGAGAGCTTGAATATAATTATCAATTCCTCAGACTCATTCATAGGGAAAACCCGAACTGAATCTTATTAAAATCATGACCAACAATTAGTGACAACTGGGTAAGTGATAAGAAAAAGCAAAAGATGCCTTTCTTCATCAGGGATTGTCAAGGTGCTTGGTTCTTTTTTGTTTGTTTTGTTTTTTAAAGATTTTATTTATCATATATACATCATTCTGCTTCCATGTATATCTGCACACCAGAAGAGGGCACCAGATCTCATAACGGATGGTTGTGAGCCACCATGAGGTTGCTGGGAATTGAACTCAGGACCTCTGGAAGAACAGCCAGTGCTCTTAACCTCTGAGCCATCTCTCCAGCCCAAGGTGCTTGGTTCTGAGGAAGCTAAGACTACACTGGAGTAAGTGAGGTCCTCCCTACTGGCAACTAGAGGTCTCTGCTCTGCTATATCTACTCTGTCCTCATCTCCAGGACAACACTGAATCAACTGCTGCTCCAGCAGAGGAGAATGTAGAAGCAGAGAAAGAATGTAAGCAGTCTATTGATGGCATGGGCTTTGGTCTCTTTTATTAAACATCTGCAATAACATGTTCAACAAAAATCCAAACAAACAAGAGGGAGGGAGGGAAGGAAGAGGGAGGAAAGAAGCAAGGGCAGAAAGGAGGAGGGAGGGAGGAAGGAAGGAAGGACAAAAGGAAGGAAGGAAGGAAGGAAGGAGGAAGGGAGGGAGGGAGGAAGAAAAGAAGGAAGGGAGGAAGAAAAGAAGGAAGGGAGGAAGAAAAGAAGAAAGGGAGGAAGAAAAGAAGAAAGGGAGGAAGAAAAGAAGGAAGAGAGGAAGAAAGGGAGGGAGTAGAAGGAAAAGAGGGGGTAGGGGGAGGCAGGGGGGAAGGAAAGGAAAAAAGGCAAAAGCTATGACAAAGTGGCAAATCAGGTATTAAAAAGAAACCAAAGATATATAATTGGGAGGGGGCTGAAAAAGAGTAAAAAGAAATGACAGATGGAGGATGATACATTTGTGTTAGGTAAGAGGACTTTAGGACTTAATAAATCTTATTATAAATCATCAGTGAAAAGCTTGGGGGAGATGTATTAATTGTATTATGCATCCAGTCTTATTAAATGAGTCCTTATGAGGGTGATTAATTCACAAAGCACCACGTCAAACAGAAATGTAGAAGGTCATTTTGAGAGGTGTGGAGTTTTAATGAAGAAGGGTTTACAATGCTGGTATCCAAGAGCTGGGAGAAGTGTTGGGATGGGGACATGTTCTCCAGAGCACTAAGTTCCACTTGTATAGGATGAGTTCTGAGTGCCCTTTCTGAATGTACAGTGCCATAACTGTTATTATCCACACTGTATCACTGCATGGTATGCTTGAAATCTGCTAACGAAGCTCTCAAATGTTTCTACTACACACAAATTACAATAACTATATTAGGTGATAGGTATGACCATTAAGTGTGATTGTGAAAATAATTTTACAATGCCCAATGTATGTACACAAAAAAATCACGTTGGGCTGGGCATGATAGTATAAAGCTTTAATCCCTATACTTGGGATATAGAGGCAGGCGGATCTTGGAATTTGAGATCAGCATGGTCTACATAGCCAGTTTCAGGCTAGCCAGGAAACATAATGAGACCCTATCTCAAATTCTTTTTTAAAAAATCATATTGCATATTTTAAACATATAGAATTTCGGTGTCACAACTCAATATTCTGGTGGGGAAGAATTCTAAAGATATTTGTCTTGTAGAAAACACCACATTGCCTGAGAAAGCTCAGATTGCTCTGTCGATAATCAAACATAATTTATGATTTACACTTAATGAAAATTTAAATATCACAGACATTAAAAGACTATGAACTATATGTAATGTGCTAGAAAAGTTTACCTGGCATCCTATATAGAAGTCGTTTTCCACTGCCATCATTTGTCTGCAAATATCTACTATCTGAAGACCAGTCCATATGAGTGATGAAGCTAAGTGAACCAACACATTCACCAACTTTTTTGTAACGCTGAGCAACTCCATAGATGTCAACTGAGCTGTCATTGCAGCCAACGGCAAGGTAAGTGCCATCTGGTGAATATTTTAGCTCATGGATTGCCTCTTTCCTGTCTTTAATATGTACAACTTCAGTCATATCTCTGTTAAAAAAGAAAAAAGACCATATCATCAAAAGTCACAAGAGAATTGTAAAATGTCTCCAAATACTGAGGTTCCATTAGGTATTTAAAACTATGATATGCATATAAGTAAGGTAATCAGTATCTACTTTAGGAATAAGTTATTTTGCTGACAAGAAATAAATAATTTTTAACTATCCTACAGATCCCTAATAAATTTCTGGATCCATAGAATAAAATATTTAGCCAGATTTTTTGATAAAAGTTCTTTATAAATACTGAATTTATGAAATATTCTTAAATATCGTAATTTTCAAACACATTTTTGTAATGAGCCAAATATATAAACTGACATTTGGAAAATGAAAAAAGCATGAAAAATGCACCATTTGAGCAATATACTTGAATATATATCTTGGTTGTTTTAATTCATTTTTTCTCCACTAGTGAATTTTATTTCAAATGTTCCCTTTTCTTGAGAGTCTCATTATGTAGCCCAGCATGGCCTCAAACTCCAATCCGTCTGTTTTAGTCCCCCAAGCACTTGAAATACAGGCATATACCACCATGCTCGGCTTAGTTTATTTTTAAAAAATAGACCACAATTCAGCCATTTTTTCTAGGATGTCTTAAAATGAATTTCCAAAATGACATAGGCATTGGTAACAGCCATAAAAATGGATGAACTCTTAAGTTTAACACAACTGAGTGTTCAAACTTCTAGAACTGGAAGGAGTGGGGGGGGGGGCAGAGATGCAGGGAAGATCGGCAAGATCCTCTTGGTGGCAGCCACCTCTCCATATAAATTCTGTATTGGCCACTTGAAATGCTCCAGGTAGGCAATTTCAGAAGCAGAGGTGTATTTCTTCATTCTTAAAGTTTCTAAATGGAGGTCAGAGCAAACATTCAAACACTTTTAATAGTATTGAATACTTATATTGCTCTAATATAAGTGATTCAAACTGGATCTGACCTTGCATGAGAGATGGACATAAAATAACTATGACAATATACAGCAACTGCTCAAGAGGAAAATTTAAAACTGTAAGAAATACTGAAGGGCAGACTAAGACTAGATTGAAAGCAGGAAGGAGCCACAGCAGGGTAAATCTGACTTGAGCATAAGGTGCTGTCTAAGTCTAAGAGAGGAGACAAGGTTCTTCAGGAATAAGATACAAACTCATGGAAAGATGAAGTGCATGGTGTATTTGAAGAATGGTGCACAGTACAATGTGGATACAGAAATTAGTGGGAAAAGCACAAAACAATGAAGCTAGAGATCAACTAGACACAGTGAAACCAAAGAAAGACAGGCGGACAAATCCAGGATTGCACAGTGAAATTTTGGGAACTACGGACACAAGTGTTATCAGCAAGCCCAAGTTCAACCACACAACCCGGGCTAGGACAAGGGACAAAAATGACATCATGCAAACAAGTTTATTTCCAATGTCAAGGAGTCAGGTACTTTCCCAGTGCCAGGGTCTGGTTGTAAGCTCTACATAACTCCATAGGCTTTGTACATTTGTGGCATGCTGGGAACTATTCAGGAAATGCTGATTAAAGTTAACCTGGATCAATATGGTGGTTCTAAATCTAGATGGCTGCAGTATGTCAAGCTGAATCCACACAGAAAGATTGAAAGGTTTAGAGATAATAGTAGTGATACACTAATGTGGATGCATTTAATATCATTGGACATGTACAGTGATTGAAAGCAAATATGACATTAAATAAAAAACAATTTTAAGAGAAAAATTACAGCATCTCCCACTGTAAAAACCTATTTTACTTTTCCATACTGGAAATCAAACGAAGAGCCTTATATGTGCTGGGCAAGCACTCTACAGCCTATTTATGTATTTATTTAGAGTCACAAAGTTAAGTAGGCTGGCCTTGCACTCACTCAAGTCCAGGCAGGCTTTCAACTCACAATCCTTCTGTCTCAGCCTCCTCAACAGCTAAGATTACAAGCCTGGACCATCAGGCCCAGTGGTGAAGAGAAAAAGAATAAAACAGAATGAAGTACAGAAAAATAGATCAGAGAGATGGGCCCTGCACACCATGTCAAGGATTACAAACTTCAGCCTAAAGAGCAAAAAGCCTTTGGGAAAAGGATGAACGTAAACAAGTGTGACTTAAATCTCTAAAATCAAGCTGCAAGTGAGCTGGGAACTTCCTCCTTGATGTCGCTTCCACAGTACAGGGAGCGCTATGCAGGTTGCTGGAGGAGAAAAGGCACCGGTGGCCTTACCTAGTCACTTACAGACAGAGGAGGGGACTCATAGTGCCCTACCTACCCTGTTGAATTACTGGCTATAGACATGCATGCTGGGTGACAAGGAGTCATCTTCAGTTATGTAACCACTAAGGGCCCCATCAGGCTCCAGTAGAGTTCCAAACCCATGGTCACACAGAGGGCCCTGGTTACTTTCCGTGGTCAGAAAACAAAGCAAAAAGAATGAGTGTGGGGAAGAGACTTGTAGGAAGATGGGTTGATGGTGGAGGCAGAGAGCTAACACGGGGTAGGGAATGAAAGGAACCAGAATGCATCATATATGTGTATGAAATTGTCAAGGTGCAGATTTAATTAATAAAGAAAGAAGGAATCTCTATCATGGCAGCACGAAATGGTTTTTAGATGGTAAGGAGAGCAGTTAAGAGGGCTATTCTACCAATCCTGTAAGGAGATGACAAAGCCTACACAGGAGTATAACAGTGAAGCTGGAAGGAAGGAAATGAACTTGACAGCTTCCGTGGAAGAGACTCTTAAACAAGAGGGGCAAAGTAAAAAAAAAAAAAAAAAGAATTAAACATTTCTGGGTAGAAGATTACTGAGCTGGAGAAGAAAGATTTATAAAACACTGTTTTGTGAACATGCTGTGACTATGTAGCTACAAAGGATAGAAACTCAATGTATCTACCTATAGTTCAACATAAATTAGCAGCAGCTTTAACAAATTCTTTGTTTGTTTGTTTGTTTGTTTGTTGAGACAGGGTCTCCCTATGTATCTTTGGCTGGCCTGGAACTCAGTAGGTAGGGCAGACTGGCTTTGAACTCATAGCAATTCACCTGCCTCTGCTTCCTGAGCACTGGGATTAAAGTCCCGGCCTTTTAATAAATTCCTTAAGCATTTCTAGTCACACAAATGAAAGGATACAGGTATTTTTTCAAAGCATAAAGATACAAACAAGCAAACAAAGCACTACTCATTTCTCATAGCCTTGAGGATGTTTAATGACAGAGAATCATAACTGAAAATAATACTACCTACAGCAGGTCAGGGCAAGCTTCAGCCACCACTGTACTAAGTATTCTTTTTTTAAATAAAAAATTTCTTTTTTATGTGTATGTCTGTATGCCTGCTTGACGGTTATGTGTACTACATGTGCAGGAGCCTATAGAAGCCAGAAGACTGGAGTCAGACCCCCTAGAACTGGAGTTACAAATTGCTGTGAGCCACCAAGTGGGTTCTTGGAACTAAACCCAGTTACTTTGTAAGAAGAGATGCTCTCTTAACCACTGAGCCACTTTTCCAACACATTTGCTAAGCATTCTTAATGCCCCAGATAAAAGTTCTTGGGTTTAGTTTTCTAACAAAGATATTTTATTGGAAAATATAAGCATATTCATTTAATAAAATTACTATTTGAAGCACATATAAAAGAAGAGGGAAAGAGATGGTAAGTGGGCCAGAGCAATGAGTACTGTACATTCCAACAAAACAATAAATTACTGCTTCTGTTTCTACTCTGATAGCATACCTCACTCTAAGGACAGTGAATGACCCGTCCTTCATTCCAAGGGCAAGATGGATTCCATCTACATTGACAGCAGCACATCGAATTGGTTCTTCCATATTACATCTTGCTATTAAAGCGTGATCTACAAGGCTCCAAATCCTGCACAATTGAATTAAGAATGAAAATAATTCATGTATACTGTAAAATGATAATCTATATAAGAATATCAAAGTGAAAATAATCCGGTTTAATGTAAGACATTTTTCTCTATGAAAACAGAAATATTATTCATGATTAAAACAAAAGGGAATATCAGAATTTTTTTTGTTTTTAAAATAATATAGCAGGGGTGGTGAGATGGCTCCAAAGGTAAAAGTGCTTGCAGCACAATCCCCAGAACCCTTAATGGAAGGAGAGAACCAGCTTCCAAAAGCTTCCTTAACCCTTATACGCCATGGCATTCATGAGCCCACACCCACTCGCACATACAGAGGCAATAACGAACTTTTTAAAAAATATAAAAGCATACCGACATCACTATGATTCGACTGTTAATCTTAGATTGATTAGTAATCTCTACCCTAATCAAAAGAGAGCTATCTAATCCCTTCAATTACATACATAAGTCTGGGCATTATATGCCTTTAATTCCAGAACTGGTAAGGCAGAGGCAGGCAGATCTCTGTGACTTGGAGGCCAGCCTGGTCTCCAGAGCGAGTTTCAGGTCAGCCAGGGCTACATAGTGAGACGCTGCCTCAAAAACAAACAAAACAGCAAAAACAAAAAACCCTAAAGAAAATAAGGATATATGTAGTCTTCTAGATGGAGTACTTAAAATATTCACATCAAGACTACAATATTATTCCAGACTACAATATTAAAAATTAAGATAACTGGACTTCACATCAAAAGTTGTGGGCTTGAGACCCAGTAAGGTGACTCTGCAGTTAGAAGAGTGCATTGCTCTTTCAGAGGACCTGAGTTAGGGTCCAGCACCCACATAGGTAGCTCAGAACACCTGTAACTCCAGCTCCAAGGGATCCAATACCCTCTTCTCACCTCCAGGGACACTCAGTACACATGCATACATATGTTTACAAGCAAAAAATAAAATAATAGAAAAATAAGCTGTCACCATGTTAACACAGTGATGAAACTCAGGGACTATAGTTGGAATATGTAGGGAAACATTTAGAACCTTTGGCTATACACTCTTCAGAGTGTCATATCCTTTGGGACAGGGCTAGATAGTTCTTACAGTCTGAATTACCTAAGAAATGATTGACCTACCTGACTGAACGATCATCACTTCCAGTCACAGCCAAAGGTTTAGTAGGATGAACAGCAAGTGCCCAAAGTTCACCTTCACAATGCCCTTGCATAATTAGGAAAGGTTTGTTTCTTTCGTGCACAACAATTTCAAAAATCTCACTGTCCTGTGTTCCAACTAAAATGTGGTCACCTCGCCAACAAACACTCCTCACAGATAAACCTGGTAAAAAGCACATAACATAAAAAGTTACAGTAATAAAATGAAGTTTTAATTGGAAATTAATTTTGATATCTTTTATATTTTGGTTGTAAGACAGAATACAAAAGTCTGGGTTCACGCTCCCATTATGTTCAATTGTTTGTGTTCTTTTCCATATGAAACAATCGTTTTCTTTTTTCAGATACCTAATTTCTTTTTTTTTTTTTTTTTTTTTTTTTTTGGTTTTTTGAGACAGGGTTTCTCTGTGTAGCTTTGGAGCCTATCCTGGCACTCGATCTGGAGACCAGGCTGGCCTCGAACTCACAGAGATCCACCTGCCTCTGCCTCCCAAGTGCTGGGATTAAAGGCGTGCGCCACCAACACCCGGCCAGATACCTAATTTCTCACCATTCTTTAGGTAACACTTTTTCCTTCTCCCTTGCTACACAATTCTGAGAATCAGATTGTGTTTGTAGTCCAGCTCCCCCAAGCACTTACAATAGGTAAGTGCTCAGGACACTGCCTTTGGAGAAGTGCATTGTGTGTTTTCTGTAAGAACCTGACTTCTCACTGTATTCCACTTCTTAAATCTACTTATCAATAGATCTAAGGAAAGAGAATATTCACCTTTACTGTATCTGCATTTTTCCACAGTTCCTGTTGGGTCCTTATGAAAAACTTTCCCATTTAAATTTAAACAACATTGCCAATATAAAGACACTACATATCTCATAATACCATTTTGGGAATAAAATTGAAAAAAGGAATGACATTATTTTGTAAGCTTCAGAATAATGCTCATCTAAACTAATGATGAGCAGCTAACATCTAAAAGCTTACTATGTACTGAACATTCTAAGTAATTAACATGTATTAATTCATTTAAAACTAGGAGATATTTGTAGTGGCCTTACTTTACAGATGAGGCTAAACAATTAGACCAGAGTTATACATCTCCCAGTGACACAAATATTATTTAAATAGTATTTTAAGAAAAATTGATCAAAGTGTGTTACTTCTAATCTTAGTCTTGTAATTCAATGACATATTAGTGACTAATATGTTACACTGAGAATCTATTCTATTTTTAAGTCCTCTAATTACTGAAAAAGTAAAGTCTGAATAAAGAAAATTGACTTAAATCATCATTAACAAAAAATTTACCAATTCCCAATATATTGTATTTATGTAGTTATTTGGCAAACAGCTCTATTTAGCATTGTAACAGTAAAATATTTCACAATCCACAGTTAAAAAAAAGTAAATGCCTATCAGATATCTCTGCTAATCTCATTACAACAGGCACATTACAAAAGAACCTTTGGCATGGCAGTGATCACAACTATCAACAAACGTCCTCCAGGTGGGATGTATAGAAATGTGTGTGTGTGTGTGTGTGTGTGTGTGTGTGTGTGTGTGTGTGTGTGTGTGTGTGTATGTGTGTGTGTGTGTGTGCTAAGACACAACCATTGGTTCATTCACAATTTGCTTAGCACAACACATTCATTTTATCATTACCTTTGTATCCCTGGTCTGTTTCCCTGAGATCAATCACAGTAATTGGTTTAAAAGCTAAATCCCAAAGACGAATACAGCCATCTCTGCCACCAGTAGCAAAGCCTTCTTCACAAGCATTCATACTAAAAATTCCCGCCTAGGTGAAGGTAGAAAACAACTTAGCAACATAAACATTTTAAGAACAGCTACTAAGTCAAGTAGTAGTGGTGCACACCTTTAATCCCAGCAGTTGGGAAGCAGAGGCAAGTGAATCTCTGAGTTCAAGGCCAGCCTAGTCTACACAGTGAGTTCCAGGACAGCCAGGGCTACACATAGAAACCCTGTCTTGGGTGGGGGGGCGGGCAGAAATCTACTAAATAAACTCACTCAGCAATATTTTCTTATGAAGCATAAACAAACATACCAAAAGACACACAAAAATATAATACATCATTACAAAGTCAATATGCAGCTGAGGCAGTATTTAAAGATATGTACATAACACAAAAGAAAGTTTAACAGTGTACTATATATTAAATGAATTCTAGAAGGCAAAATTCTAAATGTAATAAATAAGTATAAAAATCACAATACTCATGTGACTGAGTTGTAAGACTTTTTTATCCATGATAAGAAAACTATAAACCATAAAGGAAAAAACCTCCACTCTTCTGTACATACTAGAATTGAGCCCAGGACTCTATAATGCTAGACCAGCATTCTATCTGAGTTATATCCCTGGCCCTTAACTGTTATATAAGTATTGAAAAACTACATATCTCTAACATACAAATCAACAAAACAAAAAGCCTTAATATAACCAACCAAACAAGAGTGTAATACAAAAAGAGTAACTAATTAAAAAAATGACAATTTAAGGAAGTTGACATTTTTTCTTCCAGAAGATAAGCAAAAATTTTAAACACTTCATATTCTATACTGAAAAATATGAAGGAAAAAACTAGTGTTTTCACATATTAGAGGTTATAATATGAATTACCACAACTTTTGTAGAAAAATTATAGTTTTGTTTCCAGACACTTTGCTTACAGCAAATCAACCATAAATGGCTCTTTAGCACATGTTTAGTACTTTTCAGTTGATAATCTCCATGCTAACTAACCTCCTTCCCTATTTGGGGAGAGATGATTCAACTGAACAATTTGAATTTAAGATCACACAATAGTTTTAACAATACACTTTTCTGACTTAATTATATGAAAATTTCATGAATTAAAAAAAAAATCCCAGGCTCTTTGGAATGTATTCCCTATGGTGGGATGACTTGTTCATCCTTGGTTCTGCCTCAGCTTTATGTGCCATGCTTTGCTGATTCCCAGGGGAGACCTTACTCCATCTAAGTGAAGATGGAGGCAGAGTGGATTGGGGCGGGGAGTAAGGGGGAAGTGGAGGCTGGGAGTAGAGGGAGGGGAAACTGTGGTTGGTATGTAAAATAAATAAATGAATAAATAGATGAAAAGAAAAACAAAAGCAAAATCCCAGGGACTAGAGAGATGGCTCAGTGGTTAAGTTCATTGGCTGCTCTTCCAGAGGACCTGTGTTCAATTTCTAGTAACCACATGGAAGCTCATAATGGTATGTAACTCCAGTGTCAGGGGATCCTACACGTTCTTCTGGCCTCCAAAGGCACCAGGCACACACAGATACACAAACAAGCAAAACACCCACATGCAGGAAGTAAATAAATAATTTAATAAATCAATTAAAAATATTAAATCCCTTCTTCCCTGGCTTAATGAGTCTACAGTTTTGTTTTGTTTTGTTTTTGTTTTTGTTTTTGTTTTTCCTCCTGTATGTTCCCAAATTGCCTAGTGGTTAAGTTGGCCTTACCAACACTAGCTTTATTTTACTAAAGCTAATCTAGAAAACTCTATGGCTAAAGTCAACAAACTTTACTCACTACTATTCTGACACTGTTATAACAATGGTTTTTAACAAGATGATAATTATACTAAGTTAATAAATATGTATGAGTCTAATTACATAGTTCTTAATTGAAGCCTTAAAAATAAATGGTTAGAAGAGCATTTTTCAAGAAACTGAACTAACTAGCAACAGGCTGTATTAGATAGCTTGTTTTAAGAAAGTTAAGTGGTAAACATCTAAGTGTTAAAATATTCAAATATACTTACAGTGTGGGCTCCTTGTATTGTTCGTATAAGATTGATTCCTTTCCAAACATATATATCCCCATTGAGTGCACCAGAGTATGTTAATTCATCACGAGCACAGGCTAGGCACAATATTGTCTGCAGGTCACCTGTTTTACCAAAAACTCCTCGTTTGGGGGTCAGAGCATTTCCACACAAACTCCAGAACTAAAACGTATACAGTATAAGCATATTATCAAATAATGCTTATAAAACCAAGTGAAATATTTTCAATAATTCCGTGCTATACTATAGTAGCAGACTAGAAATTACCTAAAGTGTTGCCTTATGGTAAAGTAACATTCAGTGTTCATATCCTCATCCTAGTGTTGTCACAAGCTGTTATAGAAGATTAGTCACTAGTTTCAATCTTTATCTGTAAGAGTAAGGAATTTGAGCTAACATTTTCTTTAAAGTTATCTTTGAATGGGGAGAGGGATGGGAGTGGAGGGCAAAGAAATTGGTTAACTAACTTGAAGGAAGTAAAAAGCCATATGGAAACCTACTATTTTATAAGCTTTCTAAACAGTGTGTGTGTGTGTGTGTGTGTGTGTGTGTGTGTGTGTGTGTGTGTATGTGTGTGTGTGTGTGTTTTCACATAAAAAAAATTAAATTGGAGTTACCATACACAGGGGATAATGCTCCTCCCAGAAGCCATAGATGCCAAATTAAAAGACCAGTGCCAAGAATAATTGTTCTCAAGCTGTTAGTCTAATGTATCCTAGATATTCCAAAACAATACAGGTTACTCCCACCACTTCTGGTTGCCCACCAGAATTTCATGGCATAAGTCCTTCTCACTGAAGATAACATATACTGGACACAGATCACACAGAAATCAGGTTAGTACTAACCAGAAAGTTTCCTTCCTGCTTGCTACCTTTCATGGCATCAGAAAGTGTTACATAACCTGCTGAGAGGAAAAATGCCATCAAACAGTCTTACCCTGCTGTGAAGCCCACAATTATAATAATGACCAGCATGCCTTGGTTATGCTTTGAGTGCAATAGTGTCATGAATGTTAGGGACTTAACCAACCACTTTCTGAGTGAGAGGAGTTGGAGTGAGTCAGGAATAAAAATGAAGATAAAGGCTGGGAATATAGCTCAGAAGATGGTAATTTGCCTAGTGTGTGCAAGGCCCTGGCTTCAATCTCCAGTGCCAGGAAGGTAGAGAAAATCTTATGTGGAATCGGATACAAACAGCTAAGATGGGGGAGAGCACAGAAAGAAAGAACATATGTTGTTTCCATGGATAGTCTCAAGCTGAATAACAGCTTTGCAAAACTTACAAATAAGATACCCATTAGAAATGACCAGTTTATCCTAGGGAGAAGATAGATTCAAGCATGAGTCATCATGGCCAGCCTTATTATTTTATTATACAGTGTTCAATACATTTTTATATTTTTGGTTGTGAGCCTAGCCTTTAACGGATGAAATCTGAATGTGGTAGTGCATGGGTTTACACACGAAATAGTTCTAAATAAAGAAATTGGGTCCCTAGAATATTATTTTTATAAAAAAGTAAATCACCATTTAATATATTTTTAATATCATGTCCTTAAATTTTAAAGTCTGAAAGCCTCACAGAACTAAAACTTATGGTACTTATCCATTCACAGAACTAACGAGTGCTTTAATGTATGAAATTTTATGACTTCTAAACCTAAAAGCACCATCCATAATTTACATTCACAAGAATAGTTGGTCTTGCCCTTTCACCCAGTCCCAATTTGATGTTGTTATTTTCTTCCAGCTCAGTGATTCTCAATCTTGGCTTCACATTAGAGTCACCTGGGGAGATTTACAATTCCCGAACACCCACTGAGATAAAATGAAATACAATCTTTGAGGAATAAAGTCTAGGCTTCCAAGAGCTTTTGAGACCCATCAGGGGCTAACCCTTCTGTTCTAGAATCCACATCAGTACTGTCAAGTAGAATCTCAGTGAAAATGGAAATTTCCCTCTCCCTTCTCTACACATATATGTGTATATATGGATAAATACATGTGTATAATGTATATACACATGATTTCCAATACAGTGATCCCCAGAAACGTGATTTTTCAGTATTTGAAATGTGGTTAATGACTGAAGAAATGAATTTTAAATATCATTTCATTTGAGTTTATACTTAAATTCCCATATATCCTAGTGGCTACTGTAGTAGGCAGTGCAATTTTAGATCGCCTTTGGGACTTAAGTTCCCTCAAATGTACTGCTGGCATAAAAATGCCACTTTACTACTCATTGTTGCTACCAAGGGAAAAGAAATGTAATTCATAATATACTTTAGTCTCAGAAGCTAAGCTCTTAAAAAAACTGAAAATAAAAGTTTTAGCTTTATGGAATTTTGGAAATGGAAAATCTAGGTAAGCTCAGACTCAAGCAACACCAACACAATATAAGAGATGGAAGAGAGGATCTCAGGCATTGAATATATAATAGAAGAAATAGATATACTGGTCAAAGAAAAATGTTAAATCTAAAAAATGCATAACACAAACTATCCAAGAAATCTGGGACACTGTAATGGAAAGATTATCAATGCTCATGGATCAGTGGGACTAGCATGGTAAAAACAGCCATTCTACCAAAAGCAATCTACATATTGGACCCAATCCCCATCAAAATTCAAATACAACTCTTTACAGATTTTAAATGAAAAATATTCAACTTCATATGGAGAAACAAATGAACAAAAAAACAGTATAGCTAAAACAATTCTGTATAACAAAAGAACTTCTGAAGGCATCATCCCTGATTTTAAGCTGTACTGCAGTGTTGTAGTAATAAAAACCACATGTTATTGGCATAATAACAGACAGGTTAATCAATGGGACTGAATCATAGACCCAGACATGAATCCATACACATATGGACACCTGATTTTTGGTTTGTTTTTTACAAAGAAACCATAAATATACAATGGAAAAAAGAAAGCATCTTCAACAAATGGTACTGGTCTAACTGGATGTCAACATGTAGAAGAATGCAAATAGATCCCTATCTATCACCCTGAATAAAATTCGAGTCCAAGTAAATCAAAGACTTCAACATAAAACTAGATACACTGAACCTAATAGAAGAGAAAGTGGGGAATAGACTTGAATGCATTGACACAGGAGACAGCTTCCTGAACAGAACACCAATAGTGTAGACACTGAGATCAACAATTAATAAATGGGACCTCAAGAAACTGAAAAGCTTCTGTAAGGCAAAGGACACCATCAATAAGACAAAATGGCATCCTACAGAATGGGAAAAAATTTCACCAACTCCACATCTGACAGAGGGCTAATATTCAAAATATTTAAGAATTCAAGGAACTAGGCATAAACAAACCAAATAGTCCAATTAGAAATGGGGTTCAGATTTAAACAGAGAATTCTCAACAGAGGAATCTCAAAATGGCTAAGAAACACTTAAAGAAATGTTCAACATTTTTAGCCACCAGAGAAATTCAAATCAAACTAATCTGAGATTCAATCTTACACCTGTAAGAATGGCTAAGATCAAAAACACAAGTAATAGCTCTTGTTGGAGAGGATATAGAGCAAGGGGAACACTTCTCCATTGCTGGTGGGAGTACAAACTTGTATAGCCACTGTGGAAACCAGTGTGTCAGTTTCTTAGAAAACTGGGAATCCATCTACTACAAGACCCAGCTATACCACTCTTGGGCATATACCCAAAGATGTACTGTCATATCACAAGGACATTTGCTCAGCAATGTTCATAGCAGCTTTATTTATAAAGCCAGAACCTGGAAACAACTTGGATGTCCCACACCCAAAGAACAGATGACGAAAATGTGGTACATTTACACAATGGAGTACTACTCATCTCTTAAAAAAACAATGACATCATGAAATTTGCAGGCAAATGGATGGAACTAGAAAAAAAATCATGCTGAGTGAGATAACCCAGATCCAGAAAGACAAACATGGTATGTACTCTTATAAGTGGATATTAGCTGTAAAGGATAATTATCCTACCATCCATGGATCTAGAAAGGCTAAGTAACAAGGAGGGTTCAAGCAGGGGGACACATTGATCTCCCTGGGAAGGGGAAATAGAATGGATTTTTCAGACTGACTTGGGACAGGTGGAGATGGGAACAGGAGGGATCAGGTTGGGGGGGGGCATGAAGGGAGAGAGTACTGGAATTGGGGAGCATTTCAGGGGCAAGGGAGAAACCTAGTGCAATGGACACTCCCTACAATCTACAATGGGGATCCTAGTGAGGACTCCTAGTAATGGGGGATACAGAGCCTGAACCAACCATCTTCTGTAACCAAACATGGCCTCCAGTGGAGGGACTGGGGCAGCTACTCAGCAACAAAATCTTCAACCTACAATTTGTCCTGCCTACAAGATGTGCTGGGGTAAAGGTGGTGCAGAACTTGTGTGTGGCCAACCAATGACTGCTCCAACTTGAGACCTAACTCACGAGAGGAAGCACATGCCTGACACTGACTGGAGGGCCAGGAACCAGAGACTGGATAGCCCAGAGACCTAAGATAGTACCAAATAAGACTGGCACAAAAAAATAAATAGAAAAGGTCAATGAAATGATTTCTAATGATATTCTGCTTTACATGTAGACAGGAGCCTAGCATAATCATCATCAGAGAAGCCTCATCCAGCAACTGATGGGAGTCAATGTAGAGACCCACAGAGAAACATTAGGTGAAGCTTGGGAAACGCTGAAGAAGAGGGAGAGGAAGGGTTGTAGGAGCTAGAGGGGTCAAGGACACTACAAGAACACAGCCCACAGAATCAACTAACCAGGGCTCATAGGGGCTCACAAATTTGTCAACTACTTATTGAACATTTAACGTATTATGTATAGACATATATGTCTAATAAGTTAGCATATATATAAATAGATATATATCAAGTAAGTACTGTATCAAAAATCATCTTAGATAAAAAGACAAAGATATCTATCTTCCCAGTGCTTAAAATCTACACCTAAAGTCGTGGGGGGCAAGTAGAGGAAGACAAACAGATAAGAAAGTCAGAAATACTCACTAGGTATTAACTGTTTAAGGAGCAATTACATAAGACAGTAGAAGAGAAACAAGTATTTGACATTTGCAACAGTGATTTAAAGATAATTGTAAACATAATGTGTGGTTGTTATCTCTTAGAGGCCTGTTCTTTTATAATGAGAGACAGAAAGGGAGTAGATCTGGAGGGAGGAGAGGTTGGGAGGTACTAGAAGGGGTACAAGGCAAAACTATAACCATGATATACTGTATAAAAAATCTATTTTCAATAAAATTTTTTAAAAAAATGATTATCACCACTGATATTATAGGCTTCAAAATCTAGAGTAAAACAAAACCTATAGCTTGCATAAGCAAATACACAGTAACTATCAAGGTGGGAGTCCCTTCAGATAGCAAATATAGAAAAAGGAAGATAACCCTAGCTGGGCACGATGAACAGCATTTGACCATATGCTGCCTTTTAAATCATCAATTCTGAGGATGGTAAGAACTGTCATAGCTTCACAAAGTGCAAAAAACCTGATCGTGGTAAAATGACTCCCACAGGCTAAATATCTCTAAGTGACAGGAGTGACATCCATGTGCTTCTATAAGGCAGTATTATCTCTGCAGATGAAAACTTTGTGTTTGATTTCCTATTCTTACATCTCCCTTTGCAAGTGAAATATGAAGAAACAAGATGAGCACAGTAGATTCTATCTTGATAGGCTGTATTTCCTAACAGAGAGTGGCTCATTACTTCCCTTTTAAAACTTATACCTGCACAATGTCTCAAAATAAGTACACCTTAAGCACTTGCTAGACTAGACCTAAGTATTAAAAAAAATTGACATTAGAAAAAAGTCTTGTTAGAATTCTGTAACTATCTTAAATGGCTAATGGTGTGATGTATATATAGTAACAGAAAACCAAAAATGACCGCTATAAAAGAAGAAGCCTTCTGTACCTTGATATGTTTTACACCACAGCTGACAAGTTTATTTGGCTGGTACAAATCCCAAGATATATCAAATATCTGTAAACAAATCAAATTAATGGTTAAAATAGTTGGTATCATTTGAGGATCCTGCCAAACAATGAATTGGGCTAAATCCTCATTTATCAGATACTATAGCAGTCTTGATAATGACAGAAATGCTACATTTCAAAACCTTATGAGAAAAAGATAAGTATGATAATAAGGAATAAAAGCAATTTCTTTATTTTGGTTAACTTGACAGAGCAGCTAATAAAGTAGATTTAACACTTTCACTTTTAACTTTTAAAGAATACTTGGATCCAAGTAAGTAACACAAGTGATTCAACAGAGCTAGAGCAGGAGGCTGATGCCTGAGGGTTTTACAGAGGCAAAACTCCAAACAGAATACTCAGACACTAAGATATATAGGACACTTCTACATTTTTCAATCAGAACTACTTTAATAAAAGATCCAAACATTCATTTCACAGCTATTTTTTAATCTTTTGTTTTTTATCTTTCTCTTTTATAGGTCAGAGTTAACTTACACTTTAACTTTTAGAGTCCCCATGTTTTATTCATATTTAATATTCCATAAATCCAAAGTATACACAAACAACATTGTTACAAAAAAAAGCCTCAGGTGAATCAGAATATCCAATAGAAACAACAATCAAGCAACAAATGAAATAAAAACTACCATTGTATATGGTGCTCTTCACTAAGTTTCTTTGGTTATTGTGTAACTTAACCTAAGAAGTTTGTTAGCTCTAAAAATCTACAAAGCAATGCTCTCCAAAACAGTGAAGAGTGCACCTTACAAGACACTGCCTGACAACTCACCATAATGGACACTACATGGAAACACATGGATGCAATTTTAAAATACTAATGATAACACTTTTTAGAATTCCATTATCATTCAGCACCAATTTTACAAAAATTGGTTTGCAGATTACAAGGTACAAATTTATGAAATACTTTGACCCAAGTAAATTAGAACAAGGTTGTCTATTAAGATATAGACATTTTAATAGTCATCAGTGGCCATGTAAAAGGCTCCTTAAAGAATTTGCCAAAACCAAGGATATTCTCCAAATTGCAAAAACATACAAAATTATCTACAAAACACTTACAGATGCTTACAAACTAGCATTACTATTCTCATTTAAAAATAGACATTTTAGAAACGGATTCTTGAAATTTGCAGGCAAATGGATGGAACTAGAAGAAACCATCCTGAGTGAAGTAACCCAGTCACAAAAAGACAAACATAATATGTACTCACTCATATATGAATTTTAGATATGGACCAAAGGATTACCAGCCTACAAATCTCTTCACCAAAGGAACTAGGAAACAAGAAGGACTCTAAGAGAAAAATGCATGGTCCTTGGAGAATGGGAAGGGCCAGGATCTCCTAAGCTAAATTGGAGCATGAGGGTAGGGGAGAGGGAGCTGGCAGAATGTGAGGAGGAGAAGATGAGGGGTGAGGAGGAAACAGAGGAGCAGAAAGGTTGAGTTGGGGGAAGAATAGAGGAGAGCAGGATGAGAGATATCATAACAGAGGGGGCCATTATAGGTCCGAGGAGAGATCTGGCACTGGGGAGATTTCCAGAGATCTACAAGGATGACACCAATTGACAATCTAGGCAATGGTGGAGAGGCCACCCTAAATGCCCTTCCCCTATAATGAGACTGATGACTACTTTTTATGCCATCCTAGAGCCCTCATCCAATGGCTGATGGAAGCAGAGGCAGACACCCACAGCTATACACTGAACTGAAATTTGGAAACCAGTTGCAGAGAGGGAGAAAGGAAGATCAAGGGGGTCGGGAACAGGCTGTTGAATCCCACAGAAACAGCTGACCTGAACAAGGGGGAGCACATGGCCCCCAGTCTGCTGTCTGGGAGGCCATCACGGGACTGATCCAGACCCCTGAAAGTGGATGTCAATGAGGAGGCCTCGGCACCCTATGGGGCCTCTGGTAGTGGATCAGTATTTTTCCCTGGTGTGAGAAGGGACTTTGAGAGCCCATTCATGAGAAGGGATGCTCTCTCTGCCTGGACACATGGGGGAGGGCCTAGGCCTGGCCCAGGATGATGTTGTGGAATTTAGGGAATCCCCGTGGAGGGCCCTACCCTCTATGGGGAGCGGAGGGGGTAGGGGAATGGTGGATGGTTGGAGGGAGGGGGAGAGGGAGAAGGGATTGACATGTGAAATTATAATTTTGTAAAAATAAAAAAATATATTTAAAAAACTTCAAAAAATAGACATTTTAAAGAGTTTATCTAAATTTTGATCTAGGTTCATAAAATTACAGCATTTAATTAAAAACTCAATTACAAGGCTGGGCATGGGCATGGTCATTAGTATTCAGGCCTTTAATCCTAGCACTGGGACAGAGCAGGCAGATCTCTGTGGATTTGAGGCCAGCCTGTTTTACAGGGTGAGTTACAGGACAGACCCTGTCTCAAAACAAAAACAAAGAAACAAAGCCTTGATTACAAAGTATTCTATTATTTTTTTTAAGATTTTATTCATTTGTTATGTATACAGTCTTCTGCCCGCATGCCAGCAGAGGGCACCAGATCTCATTCAAGGTGGTTGTGAGCTACCATGTGGTTACCGGCAATTGAACTCAGGACCTCTGGAAGAACAGTCAGTGCTCTTAACCCTTGAGCCATCTCTCCAGCCCCGTATTCTACTATTATTATTATTTTTGTTTTGTTTACATTTTGAGACAGGGTTTCTTTGTGTAGCCATAGCTGTCCTGAACTCCCTTTAATCCTAGCATTTGGGAGGCAGAGACAAAATGAATATTTGAGAGTTTGAGGCCAGAGTGCTCTACAAAGCGAAGTTCAAGTACAGCCAGGGCTACACAGAGAAACCCTGTCTGGGGGGGAGGGGGAGGAAAAGTATACAAACCAATAGTACTTAGTATGCTTACAGAATTGTTCAAATGAAACTATACTTGGTTTTGGAAAATTCTGTTAAAAAATTCATTACACATTTCCTTCACACCCTTTCCTCTCCCCTATAATTGTACCAATTTTTTTTTTATAAGTTGTAGAACTTGTATTACCTATGGTATGTGACAGTGACAAGACACAAAAGAAAACCCCCTGAACTCTACGCCAGACTTTTCCTGCCAGGTATGCATTAGAAAACCCAGAGGAGATACTCACTCTGTCAGTGTGACCAGGAGCCATAGACAACATTCTCCCCCTTTTCCAGTCCCAAACACAAACTGCATTCTTTGAATCGAGTCCAACTGAAACCAAGCGCTGGATTTTGTTCAAGAAATTCAGGAGGGAATGAAAAGAAAATTCAAATAACTACCACATTATAAATGGCAACTAAAGTCTACTTACAACATCAAAATATATGCATTCATATTTCTGACACCCTTTAAGGCAGATTGATATATCCATTCCATTAATATTTGTACATCCATTTAGTTTTTCATATTAAGTAAAAAGAAAGACCTTCAGTTCTAGGAATATCCAGAAAGTATCCTAATCAAATTCTAGCCGAAAGCTAAAACTTGTAGATAAACTATAGAGACATCTTTTTAAATGCACTGTTGGACTGTTGCAGGATCAATGATTAGGCCTTAACTCAAAAGTAAGATATCACAAAGACAATATGGGCCACAAAGCTTAAGATATTAACTACTTGATGTTATACAAATTTGACCAGTGCTTGATTTGGCACATGAGACAGCAAGTTTGAACATTTACTACATCGGAGACTTCAGGCACTTACCTAAAACCTCTCTTTACCTATATTCCTTCCCTGTTAAATGGAAATAATTAAAGTACTTCTAAGGATAATGTGAACATTATTGTAATCACATATAAAGGAGTCAGAAGAATATCTGCAAATGGTTAATGTTGCATAAATGTTTGATATCTTCATCAATACTATTTACCATAAGCCATAATTAGTTTTACAAATCTATGTGATCTGTTCAAATGAAAAAAAAATGCCACCTAGTGCCCAGTTAGAACAGCTTCACCTGGGTAGAATTACGATTTAAACCAAATGGGCTCAGGTCTAGTATGGAGGGTTGTGTGGTCTCATTGTTTATTCTGTAAAAATTAGCCATTTTGTTGTTATAAGAAAATAACAAATTTCACAAAGGTAAACTGACACATTTTATTTTTGTGCCAGCTCATGGGGGTTTTCATGAAATTAGATTTAAAAAAAAGACTTCATTCTTAGGTCATTCTAGAAATTAGCAGTGTTTTAACTATAATTTATGCTTATATTAGAAATAATTGTGAGCCACAGTGGGTGAAGTACCTGTTGCATAAGTCGGGGGACACGAGTTCAGATCCCCAGCACCAACATAAAAAGCTGAGCATTAAGACATGGATCTGTAAGCCCTGCACTGTGAGACAGAGACGGGTGGATCCAGTTGGCACAGTTGAAAATTTGGACTCTAGGTTTAGTAAGATACTGGTCTCAAAACATAAGGTGGCAAAACAGCTGAGGAAGACATCCCACTGTTGGACCTCTGACCTTTATATATGCTCATACAGGCAAGTATACACACACACACACACACACACACACACACACACACACACACACACACACACGATTTTTAAAAGAATGAACACTGTATTTTTTTATAATATGTGGTTATTTTTTAGATAAATTATAAAGTAAGTTAACCTCTACCTTCTCCCATTATTATTCAGTCCCTGTTTACTACAGATTTCTATAAATAGACTTTTCGGCCCTTAATTATCCATGAGAAGACAGGTTACTAGTATTAATATGTATATTTAGTTCATTTAGAAAAGGCCTTCAGGAAAAGAACATTTAGCATTGCTAATTGGACAAATCCAAAATTATCACATATTCTTTCAAATCTAGCAGAAAATGAAAAATGTTAGGCAATATTTCCTACTTGATGTCTTATAAGGAGTTTATAAATGGATATGATTGCTCCAAATGGGTATAATTTGGAAAATGTATTCATTCAAATAATTTCCTTATCTTCAATTTCCAGGAATTCCTGACATTAACTGTACTCTTCAAAGGGCAAACTCCTTTCGATATATAACAACTACCTCCTAGTTACATGTTTGGGAAGCAGTAAAGCACTGCTGTTAGAAACATGAGCTTTGGAGTGTGATACCTGGTTCCCACTTTGGTTCCACTCGTTAGCTGTTAACCCAGAACAAGTTATTTAATCTTTCTCAGTCTCAGTGTCTTTCTCTGCAATGTAGAGGTAATAACAGAATCTATTTCATAAGGTTGCTGTGAGGATTAAATAAAATACTGCAGACTTAGGAAAATGCCAGGTACATAATAGTATGTATTCCATACCTGTGGCTTTCAAAGTTTAAATTTTAATAACATGCCCTCATGAAGACATGATGATAAAGTACAAGTACTTACGATTTCTCACAGAAATAGCTCAATATAAGCAAGGTGAAGTGCTTCCAAGCAATAAACATTATAGAAGTGAAGAAGGGACATATCAGCAATGTAGCACATTATAAATAAAAGGCAAACTTTAAAAGTGAAGAAGAAATTATCCATACCGAAAGGATACTTATAGCCTCACCATTAAAAAATTCTTAAATTTCACAAAAACCTTATGTGTAAAGGAATTTTAAACTAATTTTATGGATTTGTTTCATAATATTTTGTACTCCTCTGATGTAAGAAAGATATTCTTTCTTTTAAGAAAGAAAAAGAAATCTGACAAGACATAAAGGACTTGAATGATATTAGCAAACATGGGACATGAATTGAGTTTTCACAATTGCTAATCACCATAAAACCTAAAGCACATTTTCAGAGAGGCTCCAGTGAAGTCTTCACAGATCCCTTACCAGAATTCACAGGATTCTGGGCTACTCAAAGGTGCTCTGCCTGGGGTGGGGGTATATAAGGTATCTACTATCATTTTCTCTAGGATACAACATAGTATGATCTAGATCTACAACAATAATAAAAGCAAATAACTAAATTTTACCTTAAGTTAAAATGATTTTAAAATCTAATTTAAACACAATTTTTTTTTTGGTTTTTTTCTAGACAGGGTTTCTTTGTGTAGCTTTGGAGCCTATCCTGGCACTTGCTCTGGAGACCAGGCTGGCCTCGAACTCACAGAGATCTGCCTGCCTCTGCCTCCTGAGTGCTGCGATTAAAGGTGTGTGCCACCAACACCTGGCTTAAACACAAAATATTTAACAATTACAAATTAACCATACCACTTTAAAAATATGTTTTAGTCATAACAGCTTCTATACAGAACTACAAAAAGTCTTGACTTGTTAGAAGATAACTTGGAAATTGATCAGCCAATGGGATGATAATTATGTTCATTGTTTTGATCTTTGATTTTTTTATACAAGTAACTCATAGATATTATCTCATTTTCAATAAAAATATAATTACAAAAGAAAAACTTTGACTGAAAATTAAAATATAAACAGCTCTACTTAGTGAAACTTAATTTTCCTAAGGTATCTTCCATATGCACTACCTAAATACCTTACCTGTAAAACAGTTACAGATAAAATTTTCTGTAACAGCCAGGTAATATTCCATTGAATGAGTTTCTTTGGCTTTTAGACTGAGAAACTTCTTTGTAATGATGAAATCAATACCCCTTGTTGTTTTAATTTTTGTTAGCTATGTCATCCACCCTACATCATTTATACTTTATCACCTTTGAATGAACAAATACTTTGCCGAGCGTTGGTTGTGCATGCCTTTAATCCTAGCACTGAGGAGGCAGCGGCAGGAAGATCTCTGTGAGTTCGAGGCCAGCCTGGTCTCCAGAGCGAGTGCCAGGATAGGCTCCAAAGCTACACAGAGAAACCCTGTCTCAAAAAAAACAAAAACAAATAAATAAATAAATAACCAAATACCTTTTATCAATTGTTTTTTAAATTCTATATTATAAGCATAATGATTTCTTATAGCAAGCATTTTAAAACAAAAATTGATAAAAAGGAGGAAAATTATCCCATACCTGTCCATCCAAGTCAAATGCTAGACAAGCTATGCCATGTGTATGAACATCCTTCAGAACCGACACGGTCTGAACAGTGTAAGAATCCCAAACACAAATGTAAGGCTCTTTCCCAACTTGTCCTGTTGCTACCAACACTCGTTCAGGATGTAGTGCAAGACTAAAAAATAAGGAATAAATAAGTAAATAATAAGACTTGAAAATCACTTATCAAACATTTATAGCATTTGATGTAGATTTTTGTATTTACAAATATCAACATTAGACTATTCATCTTAAATAATTATATTTAGAAATAATTTCTATAAAAATTCTTGCTAAAATTCTTAATATACTTTATAAAGTTAATGATAAACTATAGCCTTCATAAACTACATATAGTGTATAAATTTCTCAAGGAAAGAGATCAACAGAATTACAGACAAAATCTGTAGCCACCTGTCTGTCTCTCACACGCCATCTTTATCATTTGGTATTCATGTTGCACGCCTTCTATTCTATCATACCATTCCTTTTATTGACTAATATTGAACTAAATCTTGGGGTTGGGAAGATGGCTCCATGGTTAAGCACTTGCCATGGGAACATGAAGACTGGAGCTCTTACTCCTAGAACCCACTAAATGCCATGCGGATATGACAGACCACCTATAATTCCAATCTTGGAGAGCAAGGCATCCCCAAAACAAGCTGCTTAGCAATAAATAGGTAAATCAGAGAGCTCTGGGTGTGACTGAGAGAGACCCGGCCTCACTGAATAAGGGACTGGGCAATCCGGGGTGATTCCCAGCATCAATCTCAGGTCTCCACATGCACTCATACTCACAGGCACATGCACCCCAAACATGTGCATCCACAAGCATGCATACAAAAACATACATTATAAACCATATACACATACATGAAAATGGGAAAAATGGCTAAATATTAATGTCCAGAGTGGCATTTGGTAGCATTTACACTGCAACAATGATAAATTACAAATCTCATTACAAAAAACAGCACTGTGACATGGAATTTACAGAAAGTGGTCAACGACCTTTAAGAGTAAGACAAAAATCTATTAGTAAGGTCTATGCACATATGTTAGCAGAAGGCAGGGAACATAAATTCTACTTGATAAATGTTTCTACAAGTGAGTTTAAAATATCAGATTTGTCTTTAAATAAAAAGACATTCAAATGCATTTCTATACACTAGCAGAGAACACCAAAAAGATCAAGAAAATCCGAATCACAGGAGCACCAGCAAGAATAAATAATAATAATAAACTTAAGGAAGTTATTCCTTCTGTACTGAAATCTAGAAGACATTTTAAAAGGTCTAAACAGATAAATCACATCAGTTCCAGGCTTTAAGGAATGTAATAATTCTTCTTAAAATGATCTAAGATCAACAGAATCCCTGTAAAAGTACCAGTCATAATTAAATTAAATTTAAATTTAAATAATATAGAAAATTGGATCCCTCAAATATTATTTGTGGGACTATAAAATTAGAGAGCCAGTTTGAACAACAGCTTAGCAGTTACTATAGGATGCAACAATTCTACTTCTAAAAGGAGTAAAAACATATGTCCACACAAGATTTGTACACAAAAGTTCATGCAAAAAACATTCATAATAGCAAAAATTAACAACTCAAATGTTCACCAACTGAATGGAGAAAAAAAGAAATGAAGTGCTAATAGTATGGAGTAACAGAGATGAACTCTGAAATTTAATACTTCACAGGAAAAAATATACATAAGGGCCACATACTCTATGGATTTATTTACATGAAATGCCTGGTGTGACAGACCTTTCTTAGGGAAACACAACACACAGATGTCTATTCATCCCCAAAAGGAACCCACGATAGACCAAAGTACATAAAGATCATGCCAATGTCCAGCTTAGTGAACCAAAGTTTTTCTTGGAGTCACTAACAGGAGTATAGGTGAGAAATCACATGGAACAAGGATGAGTCAAAGCATTACTGAAAAGTCCACCCAACACAGGCAACAATTCACAAAGGTTGCAACCTTGGAGCTCTCTACACAGCTTGCAGCAGCCACCAGTCTGAGAATGAATCTCCCTCCAGCTCAACTAGTCAGTCTGCTCCATCAGTCTTTCACTCCTTATACTCTGACAAGGGATCTTCACAAATCTTCCAAGTTTATGTTCTCCCAGACTTATGACTATTTGTTTACCCCCTAAGTCTCATGAGCCTCCCCTTCCTTCCTGGAATGTTTCAATTCTGAGGGAAATGCCATACAACAAAGAGCCAATGTCATGTCCAGAGAAAGCATTAAACAACACTCCTCACCTTCCTCCAATATCAATGGGTTCTCTAAAAGAACCTATGACTTCCCTAGCTATGGGTTTTGACCATGTCTACAGTATCAGGCATGAATTGCCTCCTGTGGAGCAGACCTCAAACCCAATCAGGAGGGTGGTTGGTTACCTCCATACATAGTATGCTGGTTTGACTAAGAATGGCCCCTACTATAAGCTCACAGATTTGAAAGATTAGTTGCCAGGGAGCTGCACCATTTGGAAGGATCAGGAGGTGTGGCCTTGATGGAGTAGGTGTGGCCTTATCAAAGGAAGTGAGTCACTGGAGGTGGGATTTGAAGTTTCAGAAGCCCAACCCAGGCCCAGAGGCTCTCTCCCTTCTTGCTACCTGCAGATGCAGATGTAGAACTCTCAGCACCATGTCTGCCTTTGTGACACAATGCTTCCCACCACGATGATAATGAACTAAACCTCTAAAACCTCTAAAGCAAGCCCCAATTAAATGCTTTCCTTTATAAGAGCTGCCAAGGCTGGGTGGTGGTGATAATGCATGCACGCCTTTAATCCCAGTACTCTGAGACAGAGACAGAAGTGGGCATTATCTCTGTGAGCTGGAGGGTAGCCTGGTCTACAAAGTGAGTTCCAGGACAGCTAGGGCTGTTAAACAGAAAAGAAAAAAAAAGAAAGAAAGAAAAACAAGAGTTGCCAAGGTGACTCTTCACAGCAATAGAACACTGACAAAGACACAGTTTTGCTCTATTGCACCAGTGAACGCATGTATCTGGAAGGCCAATGTTGTAGCAAGCAAGGTCTAGCACTATATAACAATGTAAAAGAGTTCCCCCTTTTGCCACATCCACACCAGCATTTTTTTGTCATTGGTTTTCTTTTCTTCTTCTTTTAATCTTAGTCATTCTGGCTGGAATAAAATGGAATCTTTTTTTTTTTTTTTTTTTTTTCGAGACAGGGTTTCTCTGTGTAGCTTTGGAGCCTATCCAGGCACTCACTCTGTAGACCAGGCTGGCCTCAAACTCACAGAGATCTGCCTGCCTCTGCCTCCTGAGTGCTGGGATTAAAGGCGTGCACCACCAACACCTGGCTAAAATGGAATCTTAAAGTAGTTTTTTTTAAACTAATTTTATGTTTTAAATTATAATATAAATACTTCATTTCCCTTCCTTTCCTTTCCTTCTTCCAACTCCTCCATTGTACCCCTTTACTCTCTCTCAAATTTATGGTCATTTTTCTTTGTTATTAAATATCTATTCCTAAGTACATAAATACAAACTTCTCAGTATGTATAATGTTACATATATGTATATGACCTCAGGACTGACCACTTGGTATAGAATAACCAATTGGGAGGCTCATCCTGGGGAAAACCATTTCTCCCTCTCGGCATTCCCCAGTTTCCATAGTTCTTTGTCTAGGACTGTGGCCCTGCAGGCTTTTCCCCTTCCATGTTAGCATGTCAACTGTTGTCATCCTTATTCAGGTCTTGTGTAGGCAGTCATGTTGATAAAACTTTTTAGGTACAGCCTCTCTGATATATAAGTCTCCTTTTGAGGTATTGGCCAGAGTTGTCCAAGAGACTCCCAAAACATTATAGCCCACTGCTCTTGCACTTGGTTGCCTCCTAGAAATGAAAAGCAAGTCCCCACTGCTAAAGACACCATGTACTTTGGACACATGACCCAGAGGACCTGAGCTAGGTTTGACCTGAAAGCCTCCTTCCTGAGGACTAGCTTCATGGTACCAGAAGGCTCTGGGAAAGTCTCCAAGAGACGCAACCTATAGTCCTACCAAGCTATGACTGATATGAGCCACAATAACCATCATGGCAACAGTGGTACATATATGTCAGCAGTAACCAATAGCTCTCTACTTGGACTTAATTAAGGCCTGCTCAACAAGAGGGAAGCCATGCATGGTAGTGAAAACTTAACAGTTTTAATCTGTATTTCACCAATGGCTAAGGATGTTGAACACTTTTTAAAGTGCTTAGTAGCTACTTGTATGTCTTTTTTAATATTAGGCCCATTTTCTTTTCTTTTCTTTTCTTTTTTTTTTTTTTTTTTTTTGGTTTTTTTGAGACACGGTTTCTCTGAGTAGCTTCAAAGCCTGTCCTTGAACTTACTCTGTAGACCAGGCTGGCCTTGAACTCACAGAGATCTGCCTACCTCTGCCTCCTCAGTGCTAGGATTAAAGGTGTGTACCACCACCACCTGGCCCACAGCCCATTTTAAAAACTGGATTGTTTGTTTTCTTGGTGATTAGTTTTATTCATGTTGTTGTTGTTTAGTTATCTGTATATTCTAGATATTAATCCCTTGTCATCTGTATAGCTGGCAAAGATTTTCTCCATTCTATAGTCTGACTATTTTCTTCATGAACCATTTCCTTTGCTATAAAGAATTTTTCTTTTAATTTCATGAGATCTCATTTGTCAATTGTTGATCTGATTCCTAAGCTACCAGAGTCCTATTTAGAAAGTCCTTACCTGTGCCTACAAGTTGAAGTGTACTCCCTACTTAGTCAACTAGCAATTTTAGGGTACCGGTTTTTATATTAAGATCCTTTATCCATTTGAAGTTGTGCTTTGTGAAGATTAGAGATAAGAATCTAGTTCAAGCCGGGCGGCGGCGGCGGCAGTGGTGGTGGTGGTGGTGATGGAGGCAGAGGAAGGTGGATCTCTGTGAGCTTGAGACCAGCCTGTTCTACAAGAGCTAGTTCCAGCCTCCAAAGCCACAGAGACACAGAGAAACCCTTTCTCAAAAAAACCAAAAAGAAAAAATAAATAATCTAGTTCATTTTTTTTTTGAATGTGGAAATACAGGTTTCTCAGTACTACTTGTTTAAGATGTGATCATTCCTCCAATGTGTATTTTGGCACCTGTCAAAGATCCACTAGTCAGTTAAGCTTGGTTCAGCTGCAGATTCCTCCATCATGATCTTGACTCCCTTGCTCATATGTTCCCTCCTCCCTCTCTTTGACTGGATTCCCGGAGCTCTGCCTGGTTCTTAGTTGTGGATCTCTGTGTCTGGTTCCATCAATTACTGGATGAGGGCTCTATGATGATGGGTGTATTCACCAATCTAATTACAGGGGTAGGCCAGTTCAGGCATCCCTGCTTTGGCTACTCTTGGGTTTTTGTGCTTCTGCACAAATTTTAAGGTTTTTTTTTTCCCCTATGTCTGTGAAGAAAGGTCCTGATATTTTGATGGGGTGCTTGAAACTATAGATTGCTTTTAGAAGGGTGGCCAATCAAAGAGCATGGGGTATCTTTCCATCTTGTGGTATATTCCTCAATTTCTTTCTTCAGTGTATTAAAGTATTGTAGAGGTCTCTCATCTTTGGTTAGACTGGCTCCTAGGAATAGGGTTTGCTTTTTTTGTTTGTTTGTTTTGCTTTGGTGTGTGTCTGTGTGTATGTGTTGAATGGGATTGTTTCCTTAATGTTTTTCAGTATGCTTGTCATGTTTGTCATATGTATATAAGAAAGCTACTAATCATTATGTGTTAATTTTGTATTTTGTCACTTTGATGAAAGTGTCTCCCAGTTCTAAGAGGTTTTTGTGGAGTCTTTAGGTCCCTTTATGTATAGAACCATCATCTGCAAACAAAGGATACTTTGTCTTCTTTTTCCTACCTGTACTCCTTTTATTTCCTTCTCTTGTCATCTCTAGCTAAAACCTGAGACATGTATTGTTTGGATCAAGAATATAAATTCCATTCTCACTACTATTTTTGCAGTTACCACATAATTCCATTAGCCTGTGCTACTGCCTCTATCATCACCCTTACCTGTCTCTGCAGTGTTCATTCAGGACAGCATTCATCTTATACCAGGACTACTTCAGTAGCCTCCTGACCACCCATCCTTCTTTTCTGTATTGCTCTTTTTTAGAGTTCCCTCAATATAGCCAGAATGTTTTTTAAAAAAAACATTGATTTGATTTATTTTACTGAGAGTAGGGCACGAAACAGAATGTATGTGGAAATAAAAGGACAACTCTGTGGAGTCTGTTCTCTACCACTTTGTGTGGGTTCTGAGGATCAGAGTCAGGTCAGCAGGCTTGTTTGGCAAGCCATCTCAATGACCCCAAAGTAATCTTTCATAACAACATAATTCTGACTTTACCATTCACTTGGTTAAAACTCTCCAACCACTTACCATTGATCTAGAATGAAATCCCATCTGGGTGGAATCCCAAAGGATGTTCTCAAGCCTTAACCTGTACCATTTTCCTTCTTGTTCACTCTAGCCACATAAGCCTTTCTGTCCCATAAAAAGGTCAACAAAATAGTGCTTTTATGACTCATTTATCTTTTAGGTCAAACATATTTTGCACTGAGACGCTTTCTCTAAATACTCATGGTGATTTCAATATATTCGATACATTATCCCACTGCAGTCACAGTAATTGTCAACTATCTAAAATTACTATTGTAGACATATGATCTAACTCTTTCCATTAAAATCTATATGCTAACCAATGGGGCAGAGACTTTACAATCACCCCCACCCCTCACCCCCCCACACACACACTTTATTTTGAACCCTAGGCATCTAAAGAAATAATTAGTATATGTAGTTATTCAACCAATATTGTTAACTGAATTTTCAAAGAAGCTGCTAAAATTAAAAAGAAATTTTGAATAAAATAATCCTTAACAAAGAACAACCCTTATGAAAATGCTTTCATTCCACCCTCTATGATAGCAAAAACTTTAACACCACCTAAAAGAATGGTTTTTCCCATTTTAGGAAAAGCTCCTGTTATAATATTAACCAAAAATACAACCTATATGTTACATATAGTGTGTGATGTAATTTAAAAAGCAGATTGAGAGAGAAAGACATCATTCAGCAGAGCTTGGGTGGAGAGGTTTTTACTGGGGGAAAGTGAATGGGAAAAGGAGGGAGAGGAGAAGGGAGGCAGGACTCATGGGGACAGGAGTGACAGAAGAGAAGAGAGAGGCAGAGAGAGAGAGAGACAGAGACAGAGACAGAGACAGAGACAGAGAGACAGGCAGAGAAGAGAGGGAGAGAGAAGAGACAGGCAAAGAAGGAAAGGGGGGAGGCAGGGCTGATCTTCTGCAGGTCCTCTTCCTCTCCCCATCTATCCACTTCCTGGCTGTCCTGTAGTCAGCAGTCTTCTTTGTAATTTGCACTGCACCATGATATTATGCTTTGTCTCAGGCCCTAAGCAACAAAAGACATTCAACCTTCAATTGAAATAAGCAGAAATACAGATTTCCTGCTTTTAAATTCCTTTCTCAGGTACTGTGTCACAATTACGGAAAACTGAGTCACAGTGTAAGACATAAGAATCTGCATTTCTCACAAGTTTTCAGGTAATGTTTCTATTGCTAATCTGAAGACCATACTCTTAGTAGTAAGAATCTAGGGCTGCCAGCCACATGCCATTGTTTGATTGTTTATTTTAAAAAACAAAGTAAATAGGAGCTGCTGGAATATCCTAAAGGGTGCTAGTTGTTTGTAGTAATAATAGCCTATTTGACTTCTTCCTGTACCTCCTTTCCCCTAATCATTTGAACATGATGGTCTCTTGAGCAGGTCTTAGACTGGAATGTAACAACCACAAGACAGCTAATATCTTCACTAATGGGAAGCAGGCTTGATCATATCTTGATATCCCCACACTCCTCCCATCTGCTCCTCTGGCCACATTTTTCTTATTTCATTTTTCATCTCCCCTGAATCTGAATGTTGGAGCACAACAGAAGTCCATTTCCAGATCCATTCTCTGTCTATACTTGCTACCCTGGTGACTTCGTGGAGATTCCTGGCTTCACTACTTACATGCTGATAACACCCCAATTTATACTAGCCATATCTGGGTGCTTCCATGAGCTAGAGGCATATATGTTCAGTTGTCTAACTTATACCCCACGTACTTGTCTATGAAGTATGCTAAATTGAACTCTTCTAACACAGGGCTTTTAATTTTTTCCCCCCATCACACAGAAAATGCTTCTCACAATCTTTCCCAACTCAGTAACTGATAACTTCAATTCTCTAGACCTTCTGATAAACGTTCCTGTGATCATTATTGATCTTCCTTTCTCTTATAATTTACATCAGATTCATGAATCAACCATACTGCTCCTATCTTTAAAATACACCCTAAATTTTACCTTTCTCATTGCTCTTCCCAATATCTTGAGATTGGTCCAAGCCACAAACACCTCTGGAAAGAAGTGCCACAACAGGTCCCTCAGTGGTTTCTCTCCTGCGCCTCCTCTATATATTATGAATATAGAAGCTAATGACTTGGTTATTCTCCAAGTCAGTAACTTCATTAAATTTTTGTCTTAGTGTTCTGTTGCTGTGAAGAGACACCATGACCACGGCAACGCTTATAAAAGAAAGCATTTAATTGGGGCTTGCTTACACTTTCAGCGGTTTAGTCTATTACTATCATGGTAGGGAGCATGGTGGCAAACAGGCAGGCATGCTACTGAAGAAGTAGCTGGGAGTTCCACATCTAGATCCAAAGGCAGCAAGAGGAGAGAGACACTGGGCCTGACTTGAGCTTTGGGACCTAAAACCCCACCCCGAGTGACACACGTCCTCCAATAAGGCCACACCTCCTTCAACAAGGCCACACCTACTCCAACAAGGCTCTAACTCCTATGCCTTCTCAAGTAGTACCACTCCCTGATGACTAAGCATTCAAATCAATAAGCCTGGGTACTGGGTACCATTCTTATTCAAACCACAATCATAAAAAAAAAAAAATGCAAACTTCCAGTCTCAGACAGAAAGCCTACAAAATCTACTCCATCTCATCTTTACTTCACTGAAGTTCATGGTACTCCAGCCACACCAATTCTCTTACTGTTGCTCAACTCCATTAGGACTTCTACTTGAGAGCTTTCATAGAGAAGAGTCCCTTTGCCTACTCTATCCTTTACTCAGATTTCTACACAGTATAGTTCGTTCCTCCCCTCCAAGTCTCTAGAGTATCACCTGAACAGTGATGACTCTCTTCCACACTGTCTGAGCACCTACCAAAAATGTTCTTAATAGTCCCGAATCTAAACCAGAGGCTAATGTGAAAACACACCAAGTTAACTATATCCCATCCACGGTCCTTCCTGGCATACAGGGTTTGAAAACTTTTAATAATATCCACTACTTTGCCAAATAAATGGTGATGGGCAGTAAGAAGAAAATCATAGGTTAAAAGCTATAAAATCTTTGGGGGGGTACCAATTAGCAAAAGTTTCAAAACTTTTTAAAAAAGGTTTCAGACTAGGCCACTAATAAGCCACTTAAAACTAGAACTAGCAATATATCAAAACAGTTTAAAAATGGTTGCTAACACCAAATGAATAGAGGAATTGAAACAACAGAACTTGGAACACGTACACACATGCACATGCACCACAAAGAAAAGCCCTGCATTATTTTGGCATTGATGTTCACATCCAAATATAAACAAGTTGCTGGAATAAATACCAGTCAAAGACAAATAACACCCAGATACAGGGCAAAAGAAGGAAGACAGCCATAAGCTATGTAATAAAATGATGTGATGACATTTGGAACCACCTTGGGCCATCCTAGATGACAGGAAGGTTACAGAAGCGCCAAGTAACAAACTATTCAAACTACAACCAACACAGCCCTTACATTTTTAAAACCGAATGACAATGACCTATTCTTAGCCTTGAGTTTTATTTCACTAATAAATCACAAGCAAATTTTAAGCAGATATCGGAACAAAACTGATGAGAACATTTTCATTATTAAGGCTAATATCGTAACATTGCTTTCTACTATCCATCACATTTATGAATGCTGTATCTTTTGCTGTGAAATAACTGAATAATTATTGGAATGGTTTCTTTGCTTATAGGTCAAGCACTGAGTCGAAAAAAGAAACAGGTTTTAATGTTTGACTGTTTTATTTCACAAGAATAAGCTGTCATTATCTGAAATACAATTTGCAAAGCACTTTGATTTCTCAGTTATATTCTTAGTATTGTATTAAATTTGTGCCACCATTTTTACTATACTCTATGGTTCAGATTTTACTACCCACTACAACTTTTCAGGAAATCCTTTTATATTGTCATAAATTATATAAAAATATATCATTTACATCTAATCACAGATATGTAGAGTAGGTTTGCTGTTTGGAAGTATTTTGCGATACATGTATGGGTTGCACAACTCTTGCAGAAGGCAAAAGTATGGCCTTCCTTACAGTTTACTGAAATGAAATATAAAAATTGCAGTCAGTGTAGCTCAGTGATACAGCACTTGACTATATGTTCACCTGACCTGGGTTCAATCTGAAGTATGACAATAAATAAATAAATAAATAAATAAATAACAATTTCAGGCAGTGTGGCATGTAATATAGCTTCTACTACTGCTAAAAAAAAAAAAAAAATGGAGACATAACTTTGTCTCCCCTCAAATAAATCGAACCATGTTTTGGAACTCCTCAATATAATATGGCTCTAACAAAGAGTAAAAAGAATTGCATGCACTACAAAGACTTCGGTATCCAGTCAGGCAGTGGTAATCCCAGCACTAAGGAGGCAGAAACAGGTGGATCTCTGTGAGTTCGAGACCAGCCTGGTCTACTGAGCCAGTTCCAGGACAGCCTCCAAAGCTACAGAGAGAAACTCTGTCTCAAAAGAAAAAGACTTCAATATCCTTCACACCTGCACCACTTACTGAATTTAACCTAATAATATGGGGCGGGGGGGGGGGCCCGCTGCTACTCAAAGCTACTTCACATAGGTAAAGCTAGAGACCTAGTCCATGGAGAAGGACAGACCTGAGAGGACTGGGGGGGGGGGGAAGAAAAAAAACTGGGATAACTCTGCTCTTGAAGTGAATAACAAGATCAGTAGTTACTCTTCTCTTAAGGTTAGTGATTTGGCCCTTATCACTACCACCACAGAGGAAAAATACACCCAAATTTGAGGAGAATAAAATTGCTTCTCAGGTTTCTTTCCAAAATGTACAATCCAGAAAACCTTCACTGCAGTGTCAAAAAAAAAAAAAAAAGTGGATAATAATAAAACCCCCAACCATGCCTTCCATACTCCACAATTTCAAATTCTGCTTACTTTTACATTGCTCCATCCTATCTCACCTGCTGCCCTTAGGCCCTTTTCCCTCTTTTATATGTACAGAGAGCCAAAACAACACAACTTCATGGAATTCCAGCACCGGCGCGTCTTACTTACTAGTCATCAAACCACTGTACTGATTTGAAGTGCCTAATTTGAATCTTGTGGAACAACCACGAAGGAATAAACTTAAGCCTGATCACAGAACCTGTGTTAAAAACTCAGAAGCAGCAACTCAAAGGTACTCTCAAATTTTTCTATAATGTAGTCACTTTGATAGAAGACAAAAATGTGCTTGAGGCAACAGATGAATTCTAAAACTCCTAACTTTAACATAAAAGTTCAGCTGAGATACTGAAAACTGGTCTTTATGTGTACTGCTTCCTATAGAAATGTAAACGTCACGGTCTACTTTGAGATGCAGATCAATAAAGAGCAAAATACACACAACCTGTGATTTAAATTATAAACAGGAAAGCAAACTTAAGATTACTCTTATGAAGATAAACAACAGAACTGGAAGTCAGTGGGGTTATTTCTCATATAAGATGTACCCTCAAAACTGCCTTCCAGCCGGGCGTTGGTGGCGCACGCCTCTAATCCCAGCACTCAGGATGCAGAGACAGGCGGATCTCTGTGAGTTCGAGGCCAGCCTGGTCTCCAGAGCAAGTGCCAGGATAGGCTCCAAAGCTACACAGAAAATCCCTGTCTCGAAAACAAAACAAAACAAAACAAAACAAAAACAAACAAACAAAAAAAAACTGCCTTCCAGTGTGAATTTCAACCTCCCATGTATTGCCCATGTATACCTGAGTTTCTCTGCTGATAATTGCTGGTAGTGAAACCCGAACTAATAACTGTGGTCAAGAGTTGAGTACCCTTATGGACACTGTGTGATGCGCTCCCCAGGTCCAGCCTCCGCTTTGCGAAGCTTGGGTCAGTCTTTCTGTTAAGTATTTCCTACCCCTGGCTCTGTAAGATTTCCTTTAACAGGCAATCAATCATTGGGTCAAAAAGAAAGAAAGAAAGAAAGAAAAGGAAAAAAAAGAAAGAAAAGAAAAGGAAAAGCGTTAGCCAAACAACCTTTCGACAAGTTTCCTGATTTTGATGCAGTGGGAAAGGTCACAGAGCCATCGAAGCGAATGACGTGCGGGCTGACAGTCCTTAGGATCCGACCCGGAATAAGGAGATGGGGAAGGGAAGCAGAGTGACCAGACAGACAGAGATGCACACTGCCTTCCTGGGTGATGCTCCTTAGCAGGAGCGGTCACGACGACGACTTCCAGAAGGACAGGCTGGTGCTGCAAACTCCGAGAGCGCTCAGGTCTGCAGGGGTGATGGAGCTCCCCTCCCCGGGAGCACATACCTGATGATGTCGTCGCTGTGGCCGCGGTAGAACTTCTGCCGATGCTCCCGGGGGCTGTACACCACGCCGACCCCCGCCACGAAGTACACGATCTCCTTGGCCGCCGTGTAGTAGAGGTTGTTGCGGCACTGGTGGCCCCGGTAGCCGTACACCCACTCGAGCCGCAGGTGGCAGCTCGGGGCGCTCCGGGCCGCCATGTCCCGGCGCCCACCGGTCGCTGCGGCTCGGGCCGCGGTCGCCGCCGCCGGGTCTGGGCAACGAAAGCTCTCCCTCCGGATGGCGGCCCGGACGCTCCTCTAAGCCGAGCCCGGCAGGTGCATCTCTCGCTCGTGTGGCCGCCGCCGCCGCCGCCGCCTCAGCCCACGGGCGGGAGGAAGAGCCTGTCCTCACCGAACATGCTGAGGGAGGGCCGCTAGCGCCGCTGGTCGTCAGGGAGCCTCGGAGCTCGCCGCCTCTCCTCAGCCCGGCGCCTAGGCGGAGAGACAACCCAGCGGGGAAGCGGGGGGTGCCCGCCTCCAGCCCGCCGCTTTCCCAGCCGGCCCCGCGCACCCGGCTCCCTGCCGGGGTCACCTGCGGCGCTCGAGTCCAGCCGCCGCCTCGCCTCCACAGCCCCGCGGTGCCGCGCCGCTCGCGCCCGCGCTCCCGAGCCCAGATGACTGGCGGGCCCCGCCCTCCGGAGGCTCTCGCCCCGCCCCTACCCGTGCACTAGCCCCGCCTATCCGGCAGCCCCGCCCCTCCCGGAGTTGAGCGCAATCTGGGGGAGCTCCCTGCTCACACCCCCAGACTGTCGCTAACCCGCGGGCGTCCCTCCCTTCTATGGTCGAAGCTCCCGTTACCACCCTCGCGGAACCTGTATTCCTCACCCTGCCCCGCAGATCTGGATTCCTGTCACTTGAATTTCTTGCCCAGGAATCTGGGGATCCCCGCACGCCCTTTTAGAGCGACCTCGGCTACTTCATATCCCTGCGGATTAACACCAGGATTGTTTGTTAGCTTCATCCCCGAACAACCTCCTCCATACCTTGTGTGGGTATTTCTACTTTTTATAGTACTCTCTGGTCCAGAAATTTGGCAAGAAGAAAATCCGACCTCGCAAAAGTACTTTTGACGCATTAGATACAATGTCCTAATAAACAGCAATGACTCCTGGGTTTGTTACTACTGTTGCTGAACAGGCCACAAACTCATGATCCTCCTGTTTTTGCCTTTTGAATGCTGGGATTATGAACGTGCGTCACAGCCACCATCCCTACCCCCACTCCTCACCCTACCCTCACCCCCCCTCCCCCGCGACGTTCTTTCAATTGCTGTTTTGGATAGCAGCAATTATCTCTTAATTAAAATGGCTTCTTGAAGGGCATGTTTTAGCGTAATTGGTTAAAATCAGATGGTCTAAATAATTGTAATCAGGTAGACTATTCCTGAAAGACATGTTGACTATGTAAATTCATGCAGTACATTTAGAAAAAATTAAATACTTGTTGCTATACATCTGTGAAATATTAATTACTAGCTACATATAATTTTTATGAGGCAGGATGTAGAAGAATAAGAATTTCCTTCTGTAGATTTTTTTCAGCACAGTGTTTTACAGATCCCATGATACATATTTAAAGAACTTCAGATTAATAATAGATTTAAATAATTTATTTTCCTATTATCATATTTTCCATTGCAATTTTTAATGACCCAAGGGTAGAGTATGAAGCAAAAACATTCTTAATTAAGCCATCCTCAAATGACAACTCAAGACTAAAAGAGATGGCTGAGGCACAGCAGTGGCTAGAAAATGAACCACTCATGAATACCCAAGAAGGAAACCAAACCTGATCAGTTCTGTGTATGATCTGTTGCTAGTGTCATTGCAGAAAGGGCTGCTAGATGAGGTGTGGTCACTCTCTGAAAGTCATGCAAATACAATGTGACAATGAGACCCCAGATAGTTCTTGGATCAACAAGTGGACACCTGGTGGACTTTTTAAGTTAAAGAACCATAATCCTTTGGTAGTCTGTTTCTTGAAAAGGAAAGTCCCAGTATGAAGCTGTATATTCCAGATACTTGATGTGTATTCTAAAATTCAAATAAATAAAGTATTTCCTGCTGCTATTCATGTCAGAGTCATGCTATGTGTCCTCCACCCTATAAAAGAAACATAAGGTAGGCAACGGGGTGATGGCTCGGAGGGGAAAGTGCTTGATGGGCAAGTGTGAGGCTCAGACCTCCAGGTCTCACAAAAAAGCTAAATGCCAGGGAGGTGGAGACAGCCTAGCTAAAAAGACCAAGGCCCAGGTTCAGTGAAAGAGCTGGTCTCAAAAAAGAAGCTGGGGCCAGCAAAATGGCTCAGGAGATAAAGGAGCTTGTCACCAGGTCTGACTATCTGTGTTTGATTCCTTAGAACCGTGTGGTATAATAAAGATCCAACCCTCACCAGCTGGCCTCTGATTCCCACTTGTTTGTGTGCCGCCCATACATAAAAAATGTAATTTTAAAAATTAAATAAGATGCATAGAGGAAAACAGCCAACATGGATCTCTGGCCTCTACTCACACATACAAAGGCAAGTACACATGTATATGTACACACACACACACACACACGAAGCAAAGCAAAACATAACTAAAATTTATGCTAGTCTAGCTAGCTATCAACTTCAGACAGTTACAAATTGTAATGACATTTTAATTTCTACAACCGTGCCTTTGATCATTCTTATTTGGAAACAGAACCTAACACAGATATTCTTTATTTCTATGTCAACCATTAAATATAAAACAAAATATTATGTACTTACAGTAGAACTCCTCTTGGTTTTATCTGAAAACAATAATTTTTCTGATAACTGTACTGCATTACTGTGTTAATCAGAACTTATTTGGTTGTAAACTGCCTTAAGATTAAAGAGAATTGTAACGTCTCAAAAGACTGAAAAGTCCAGGAACTGGCATCAACATACTTGAATCCTAGGATGCCAGTCAGAACCAGGTCATTAGAACTAACCTAGATTTACTTGGTGTTGGGTCAACTGCCAGACAAGCAAAATAATTGCCAACAGCTCCATCTATAGACCAATCCCCCGTAGCTTGGAATTCCTGTGGAAATAGCTTTAATTTTTGGTCTTCCCCTGGAAATTAGTAGACATCAACTTCATTGTCTCTATCTAATTAGCTGACTTGAGTTATGAATCCTCCTTAGAAGCCACAGAGTAGTGCCGGGTATGTCAAAGCCATAGGAAGAGAGAGGATGGGGAAGACCGACCCTTCTAGTATCATTAGCAGATTAAGGGATGGATATCACTAGTGATCCTCAGGTCTGTCCTGGATGCTTCGTCATTCCCCATCTTCATTTACCAAACCAAAGACACCTGCAATTTAATTTAAAAAAAAAAGGTGTAAATAAATGCAGCTCTGAGACAAGGCTCCTACTAAACCAGACTGGCACCCAAAATTCCCTCTGTGAAAGAATGCCAGATGTCAGACTGGCAAAAACAACAGATGTCCCATGCCTGAGAACAATGGTTCTGCAAGCTTATTAGATCCCACCCAAAGCTTTTAAAAGTTGGCATATAACCCAAATAAAGTAAGTCCCATACCAAATTATCTTTTCCTGTACATCTGCACACCTTAAAGATCATCTCTCCCTACACTAAAATAAATAAATAAATAAATAAATAAATAAATAAATAAATAAATAAATAATCAGTATTACCTTAGTTAGGCAGCTAGGCAGGGTGAGTTGCCCCGGTCTTCACTGCTTCTCACCTCCCAAACCTAGCTACATAGTCCTCCTGGCTGTTTTAGAAATATCCCTGGCTCCCATTCCTGTCTCTACATCAATACTCTCCCTGCACCCCACTGCCATAGTTTGATTCAGATTCTAATTATCTCATCCATAGAGTCTGCTACTTGAGTTATCTGTCGAGAGAAAACCTTGTATCTAATCGGGCCACTTCGAATCTCTCGAGAAGCACTTCAACAGAACCTATCTTAAAACTTAAGATAGCCTTGTTCTTCAGGTTGCCAAGTCTCCACCTAGGATTCATCCCAATATAATAGCAAAAAAAAAAAGTGGAGAAGATTCGTGTGTTAAAATATTTATTACAGTGCTTGCCTAGCATTTTCTAAACTGAGTATTATATTTTAAAAGTATTTACTATAACACAAGTTAAGCAAACTCATCCAGCCAATATGGCAAAAATACTACAAAAATAATTGAAAATTGGTTTTTCTCTGTTACATTCTGGCAGCAATGTCAATTTTCTGTAATAGAATGCATAAAATGTTTAAGCAGAACACAAAATAAATGTATATATAGAATGAGCCCGGTTATATAATATAATGACAACTGGAACAAAAGATGCCAAAGCGTTAAGAGTTGTGATATGGGTAATTTTAAAACTATTCTGGGTATGTTTTGTGAGAGCCTTAAAAAATACATGTGTAAAAAGAGACTTTTTCATGAGAAAAAAGTTCTGTTTGTGTGGGGGAATATCTGAATGGATGCTTGGCCCAGAAAAAGAGATGCTAAAGGAGCCGGATGTGGGCAGAAGAATTCTGCGTGAGGGATGAGGATGACTTGGTACCTCCAGGAAGATGAGGGTGGAATGAAGTGAGAGAGATGACGAAGTCACTACTCACTCATGAACTGCTGGGTAGATTTCTATTTTGTTTTTTAATGGGAGAGATGGAGCTCCTCCTCCGAGCTGTTGTGTGGGAAGCAATGTCACATGAAAATGTCCTTAACTTGTCTCAAAGACACCGGAGGAAACCAAGTACTCTAACCAGAAAATAAACTGGGAACTCAAGCCATGTTAACACTCTCTAACTCATAGGGAACTGCCAAGCGACACTATATTTTATTTTTAAAAAATGTTAGCACTCCAGGTTCCCTGTTTCTTTTTGTACATTAAGTCATGAATTCAGAGGGAATGGACACCAGAAGCTCAACTGCATGGCTCCATCCTGTCAGTCTCCAAAAGCCATACTTCTCTGGGTGGAGAAGACTGTCTCGACAGTCAGCTGAACCCAGGCACCTTTATTGTTGGCTTTTTTTTTTCCTTCTCATGGTTTTCCTTCACCCATTTCAAGTGACTGTCATGGCTCTCATGGTTCTTAATAGGCTCAGTCTGCACATTAATTCTCTTGGCAGGTTTGTCTTGTCTTTAACTTGCTTATTTACAATGCTGTCCGTGGCATGATATGATGTTGTAGACCAGCAGTTCTTAGTGAGGGGTCACGACATTTGACAACTCTATCTCCAAAAATATTTACATTATAAATAATACATAAACATATATTATATGTCAATAAACGTAAAATAACCATATAAAATAAATTTTATTTATTTATTTTATGACTGTTTTGCCTACATATATATCTGCATCCCACATGCACGCATTGTCATTGGAAGCTGGAAGAGGATATCAGATCCCATGGAACTGTGTGGTTGTTAGTTGACTTGTGGGTACTGGGGATTAAATCCTGGTCCTCTGGAAGAACAGCCAGTTCTCTTAACCACTGAGTCATCTCTCCAGCCCCAATTCAACATTCTAGTTACAGTGTGTGTGTGTGTGTGTGTGTGTGTGTGTGTGTGTGTGTGTGTGTGTGTGTGTGTGTGTGCGTGTATGTATGTATGTATTCATGTGCATGAAAGGATATTGTTCATGCATCTGTGGAAGCCAGAAGGCAACTTTGGGTATCATTTCTCAGGACAATTTATCTACCTTTTTTGAGACAGGTTCACTTTTTGGACTGAGGTTGACTCCTGAGTAGGTTAGGTGGCTGTCCAGCAAGTCCCAGAGCTCTGCCTGTCTCCACCTCCCCAGTCCTGGGATTGATTACAAGCACACAGCCACCACACTCAGCTTTTGCTGTTTTTATTGTTATTGGTTTTGTTTTGTTCTAACATGGATTCTGGGAATTGAACTCTGAACACAGGTCCTCATGCTTGCCAGACAAACATTTCATTGGTTGAGCAGACTCCTCAGCTATTCAATCACGATATTGTGTCTATGATTGGGAACCCATAACACAAATAAAACAAACTAGGCAGTTTTGAGTTGTTTATAAAATAAAGGATGGACGTTGTGCCACACCAAACTTCCAACCTGTTTTTAGCAGACTTATCCCCAGCTATTCTCTCCTTCTTCTGACTGACCCTGATGTCCAATCATCCTGCATTAATGACCATCCCTAAAATCAACCAGGCTTCTCCAGAACTTCAGACAAACTCATAGTACATTCGTATGCTGGCTATAATCTCAATTATCTCCTGTCAACCAAGAATCCTATTGAATCTGAAGCCCAGTCCAGATATGGATTGTATGAGGTCCTATTAGTGGTCTACTGTGATTACTGTGTTTCCCAGTCCCCTGTAATCACAAGTTGAGACCCTAACCCCTAGTTCTCTAGAATTTGACCTTATTTGGAAAAGATTTCATTGTAGATATAAAAGGTCACCCCAGAGTAGGTTAAGTCTGAGGTGACTGGCGTCCTTACACAAAGAGGAAACTTGAACACAGAAACTCACAGAGGGAAAAATATCATGTAAAGATGCAGTTAGAGATGGGCTAAGGAACCCCAAGGATTCCTACACCCATCGGAAGCTAACAGAAAAGCATGGAAGGAATCAAATTGTTTCTATCATCACATTCTTCAGAAGGAACTAATCATGCTGGCAGCTTGATCTCTAGTCTGTCTTCCAGAACTACATGGAAACATTTCTGGTGTTTAAACCACCCTATTGGTTGCTTTACTTGGCGGCACTGGGCAATGAATACACTTGTCCAAAGTTTCCTTTGACAGTTTCATCTTCACTCTTCAGAACTGGCTTCCCATTATTTCTCTAGTACATTTTCTGAACTTATACAATCTTTCCAGAAGCTCTGATGCTGTATTTTTAGGAAATACTTTATTTTTATCCCTATAGTATGCCGGAGAGCATGCATCTATCTGTTTATTCTTTAGGGTCTTTGGTCTTCCTCCTTAGCCAATACTTTATTTAAGCCTAGATTCTCAAGGAAACAGCTAAGGCAATGACTAAGGTACCATTGTACCAGGAATGGACAAACAGAGCAGGAAGGTTGAAGAACAGGATGTGAAGCAAGGAAAAAATAAGTCAAGAATAAGATGCAACATATAGAGGCATTATTTCCTGGCTGCTGCCTTCTCATTTGTGAAGAGAGAAAGCAGGCTTAAGTAGGCAAGTACACCCACCTGGCACATGTGATTTCTAGTTTCTGTGTTCAAGTTTCCTCTTTGTGTAAGGACGCCAGTCACCTCAGACTTAACCTACTCTGGGGTGACTTTCTATATCTACAATGAAATCTTTTCCAAATAAGGTCAAATTCTAGAGAACTGGGGGTTAGGGTTTCAAGTTGTGATTACTGGGGAGTGGGAAACTCAGTGCAAAGAGAAATTGTGCCTTAAAGTATTTCACAGGAAACAGAAAGGAAGAGAATTTGTGTGTTCTTCTCCCTCCTGGGTCCTTTCTCCAACTGGTTAAAGGTCATCTCATGATGTAGTAGAGTTAGTGCCCACTCATTGAGGTTCCATCAGCCAGCTTCTTCTGTATGAATGCAACCAGTCAGGTTCCCTGAGCCCTGAATTCCACACGAAGTTGGCCAGACAATAACTGTATGACTGAAAAAAAAATCCCTGTCAAGCATCGGGAAACCTAGATGTTTTATAACAGGCAGTAAACTTGTCTGAGCTTTACTCCAAAGGGAGATGCCACCTTTTTATCAAATAGACAATAATCAAACCTGTCCCCTGGTCAAGAAACATTGTCTTTATTTTCTGTGGTCATTAACTCTACCAGTGGTTGTTAACTGCTTGCAAAGGTGGTCCAGGGCACGGGTGGTCAGTGCCTCCCATTCATAGATATGTAGAAACTTAAGAGCCTTTCTGAATATTGTCTTCTAACACAGAACCAATATGCTGCTACAAGACGTTGCTTTCCTGGTGGGGTGAAACTTCAGTCAATATAAAATATATTTTTCAGCATTTAAGTCTTTCCCCTGTCCCCCTTAACCTTGAACCCAGAGCTTCACACATGCTAAGCATGTGTCCTAACACCGAGTTTCTCCTCTCCAGACAACTGAGAACATTCAGATACAGCAAGCAACAGAACACAGTATACTGTTAGCACACCCACTAAGCAGTATATATTGGCATCAGTCAAATAAAACAGTGAACTAACAGAACATATACAGGTCCATAAGTAATTATACTCAAACAGTGCTGTAGGGTCTGAAGGTGCAGTAACTGTGGATACTGTAGTAGTTTCAGAAAGTTGTCACATTGTTGGAATAGTTTTCTGTAATTACTACTGAATTATTTCAAGTTGCTTCACATCTCTAATTCCTTCAAGAACACCACCAAAAGTCCTACCATTGAAAAGCATTTCACAGAAAGAAAGAGGCTAAGAGTCACCAACATAATCATTCCTAAACAGAAATTGAGTGTCCATGTGTGTATCATTAGGTTTGGTACTATGGGTGAGTAATCTAGAAAATTAGTGTACACACTATGTTTTAAAGGATCTGTGTGCAGAAAAAGAAAGAGCGCCTTTACCAATACAAAGGGGTGTCATCAATCTGTTGAGGCCTCAAATAGAACCAAAAAGTGAAGGATGGGCAAGTTTGATCTTGACTTTGGCTAGTGTGTTCTTGTTCCAGTCTAGATATCTGTGCTTCAAGGCCTTTGGAGCTTCCCTGATAATTACACATTGGCTCCTGTGTTCTCAGTTCTTTGGTTTGGAGCTGGAATCATGCCACCAGTGCTCTTTGAAGATGATAGATCGTGGGACATTCATCTTCATATAATGGGCATGAGATAAATCACTACAACAATTTGCTTTCTATATATATATATGCACACTATTGGTTCACTTTCTCTGGGGGAAACCTATTGAGGACCTTAAAATAACTATGACTAATATGTAAAAGACTGTGGCAGCAAAACATGGATAACTCACACAAGTAATGGGAGCTTTCAGTAGAAGTAGGAGCTACAAAGAAATCTTTCAGAAATAAAAGATACAACATCAGAGATGAATAATTCCTTTAACATTTTACATTTCTCTCTCTCTCTCTCTCTCTCTCTCTCTCTCTCTCTCTCTCTCTCTCTCTCTCTCTCTCTGTGTGTGTGTGTGTGTGTGTGTGTGTGTGTCTAAGGCCAGAAGACTCACTATCTGCTGAGCTAGCTCCCTTGCGCAGGAATTTCTTTAGTATATCCATCAGCAGACTGCAATCACTGTGGAAATAATTAGTGATTTTAAACTACAGCAATAAAAATGATGCAAATTGAAAGACAAAAAGGGAGTAGAATAGAAAAACAGAGTATTAGAAGGTTGTATGCAACAGTCAATAGTCTAATATACTAATAGATGTGTAATTGGAGCCTCAGGAGAAAAGGAAACAGAGACAAAGGTGTATTCAAAGAGATAAGAGCTGATAGTGTTGGGCCAAAAAGAGGGTCCAACTTTGGGAGACACACCCCACAGAGTCACTCACAAGACGAAAGTTCGATGCAGAAGCAAAAGGATTTTATTCCAACGCGTTGGGGTCTTACTCTGAGAAGAGAACGACCCCGAGTTTCCAAAGCAGGCAGTTTTTATGTCTTTTTGGTCACTAGGCAGGAGTGTGACAACATATTGATTGGCTATAACATACATGAGTCATTTACTGATTGGTTGGGAACTGAACTTACAATTTTGCCCACGAGGGGTTTGGAATGTTATTTTGGTTTTTACACTTGCAAGGCCATGGGACAGCCAGTGGATTCCAGGAACAGAGTGATTTATACTTATTTTCAAAATTTGGGTGGGAATGACTCTCTGGAGCAGGGTAACCCATAACAATTTTTAGAAACCAGACAGTTGTTGAGGATAATTACATTCCTTCGAAACTAGTAATAACAACAATTTCTAGAGACTGGTTATCATGACTGACCATTTCATGTGTTCTTTTTCCCAGAGCTGTGTGTGTGTGTGGCCAGGGTGATTTTCAAATACATGCAGGTGGGTATCAGGCTGGGTTTGAGTTGGGGTCTTTCAATAGTTTTATAAAACTATCCACAGATTGGAAACATCTCGAGAAGGATATGAAATAGATAGGTGAATGGATAGATAGATAGATAGATAGATAGATAGATAGATAGATAGATACAGACAGACAGACAGACAGACAGACAGACAGACAGACAGACATCTCTTTGACACATCATGGTCATTACATTTACAGGAACAAAGGTCTTCAAATTCCTATATAAAATAAAAGCACCCAAAACTGGATGTGGTAGCTCAGTATAATCCCAGTGCTGGGAAGGCTAATGCAGGATGGTGAATTTGATGCTAGCCTGGACTACATGGTGAGTTGAAGGCCAGCTTGGGCTACCAAAGCCTCTTTCTCCTCACAAAAATTAAAAAAGAAAAAAGAATCAACAAATTGCTTAGTTTAAAAAAAGTCTCACATATACAGGAGAATAGATTGAAAAATAAATGAGCCAGGTGTGGTGGTGCACACCTTTAATCCCAGCACTGGGGAAGCAGGCAGAGGTGGATCTTTGAGTTCAAGACTAATTTGGTCCCCATGGCAAGTTCAAGGAACCAGGGCTCTTTGCTACTTATAGTAAGTAGTAGAGAGACTGTCTCAAAGTCCAAAATGGAAAAAAAGCAAGCAAGCAAACAAAAACAAATGACCTCTATTAGTGGTTATAGTAACTCAAACAATTTGTTAAACTTCTGAGAGTACTAATAGCATTCTATGGAGTTTCTGAACACATCAGTTTCTCAGAAGGAAAATTCCTTTGAGAGATCCATGAAAAAGCATAGTCAGTCAATTTGAATGATAACAGTAAATGATCTAAAAAGTATTTCTCGTTCTGTACCATAAAAGTCTTCAAAGTGATAATTTTTCAAAGTCAGAAAAGCAACTGGAAATTTCTTGTCACAAGCTAAAATATCAAGTTGTTTTAGACTAGATATAACATAGATACAGTGTAGAATTTTTTTTCAGGACAGTGTTTCTCTGTGTAATAGTTCTGACTGTCTTGGAACTGGCTTTGTAGATCAGGCTGTCCTTGAACTCACAGAGATCTGCCTGCCTCCTGCCTCCCAAGTGCTGGTATTAAAGGTGTGTGCCACCATTGCCTGGCTTAGAATATTTATTGATGAAGAGTTTTTGTTTTCTTCTTTTCTTGAAATATTTTTTCTTTTTTGTTTTTTGTTTTTTATATATTTGAATTACAAACAAGATTGAATTACATGACAATCACAGTTCCCTTCTCCCTCCCTTCCTCCTCTACCACGCCCCAACTAAAATCCTACCTATCATATGTCCTTTCTTCTAATTTACACCTGACTCTTGAAATATTTTTAAATTTTATTTTATTCTATGTGCATTATCTGCATATACATATGTGCAAATATGAGTGTAATGCCCACAGAGGTCAGAAGAGGGCATCAGACCACCCAGAACTGGAGTTAAAGAAGGTTATGGACAACCATCCTTAACTCAGTGACAACAGCAAGTCATATGACCAAATCCAATGTCGATGCAGGCAGGAAAAGAATGATAGTGCCCCCAGGGAAGGGGAGTGGGTACTACAGGTCACATTGTACATGGGTAAGGATGTTTGATCTTTACGTTGGGAAGAAATAAATTTATAGTTGGGGACAATAATAGAATTCACTCTGGCATCCTGAAGCAAAAGGAGTCATATGTAATGTGTTTTCCTGCAAAGATATGCAGAGACATTTATTCACCCCAGATAGGACACATGCAGACCTAAAGAATGATTCCACTGAAGTCTGGCTGTCTTAGTCACTGTTCTATTTCTGTGAAGAGACACCATGACCATGGCAATTCTTATAAAGGAAAGCATTTAATTGGGGACTTCGGTACAGTTTCAGAGGTTTAGTCCACTGCCATCATGATGGGGAGCGTGGCAGCGGGTATAGCAGGCATGGTGCTAGAGAAATAGTTGAGAACCACAGCCTGATCTGCAAGCAGAGGGACTGAGACTAGATCTGGCACGGACTTTTGAAACCTCAAAGCTCACCCCCAGTGACATACTTCCTCTAATAAGGCCACACCTCCTAATCCTTCTAAACCTACCAAAGCGTTCCATTCCCTGGTGACTGAGCATTCAAATATATGTACCTATGAGGTACTTTCTTATTCAAACCATAACACCACTTAGTGAACCAATGAGCTTGTTGGGCTAGGTTCCAGAAATATGAATGAACGTTTACTTACAGAATCATTGGTGACTCAAAATTAGCCATACCACAGAATGTTCCCATTCGAGCATGAGTGAGGACTCAGGGAGACTGACTCATTGAGGTTCTGTCTTCAGTCAACATATACTTCTAGCAACCCAGCCCACAGGCCACGGGTAGTGGAGGGCAGGAGAGAGCAGCAGGAAGGAAAGGCAGGAGGGCCTCTTTCATTCTCTCTAGGAGTGACTGCTAATCACTCCACGACCATACCTTGCAGACTACCATATTGTTTTGATGATTGTGTTGTCGTTTTTCAGAGTAAACAATTTTGAACAACACAAAGGCAATCTGTGCTCTATTGTGGAATGATCATCACTGTGGTTAATCTTGATTATCAATGTGACAGGATTTAGAATCACGTTGGAGACAAGCCTCTAAGTATGAAGTTATTTCTGGAGAGGTTTACACAAATATGGGTGGTACTGTGAAAACCAAAGTTATGTTTTAAGTTTTAATTACTCTGCCTAAGAGATCCATAAAACAAAAATGCCCCTAACCTGTAAGCCCCTTGCCCAAGGACAGATACTTCCTGAAATGCTGGAGGCCATTTATATAAGATAATAAGCCACATGTTTTCCCTCCCCTAAACCAGTTGTTTGACCCAACTGCACTGGATGTGCTTGATCACATGTAGGCAGGAGGTACATAGGGTACATCATCAGGTGTATGCTTGCTTCTGATTGGATGTAGGCAGGAGGAACACAGGCAGTATGTACATCAGAATGTACACTTTCCCCTGATTGGACCTGGTGGGAAATACAGTAGTCATGTGTTTGTCTTTTTAAGCCTCTGCAAAATGTGACTAATTGTCATTTTTTGGGGAACCCTAGACTAGACCTGGCCAGAGTCCATCATCTTTGGCCAGTATTTAATTAAAGCTTGCTTCCAATTTGGCCAAAAATTGTGGTAGTGGCCTTATTCTTGCACAGTGGGATTAATAGTACCAATTCCACAGACTGTAATCTGGGAGTAAATAAAAAGAGAAAGCTAGTTGAACACCCATGTTCATCTCTATCTGCTTCCTAACCACTGGTGCAATGTGATCAGTCACTTATTGCTCCTGCCACTACACCATCCATACCATGACAGACTGTGTCCTTTCAAACCATGAGCCCCAAAATGGATTGCCTTCACCAAATAGCTTTGGTGAGACCAATGAGGAAAGTAACTAAATGGAAATATTGTAACAAGGAGTAGGAGCATTGTGACCATGTGGTTCTTAGGCTTCTGGAACTAGTTTGGAGGAGGCATTTAGAAGAGTTTACAACTCTGAGGCCAGAGACCATACAGTGCTGTTAGTAGAGATTGATGGGCCATTCTGGTAAGAATTCAGAAAAACAGAATTCTGAGAGAAATAAGGGCAATGGTAGGCTTGGCTCATGGAGTTTCAAAGGCAAAACAAAACCCACTGGAAATTAGACTAAGACCGTTCACGTTACTGCCTGGCAAAGGATCTGGCTACATTTTGCCCATGCAAAGAAGAGTGAGTTTTGAGCCAAAAGCAGTGGATTAGTTTGGTGGAAGAAATTTCAAGACAGCATAACATTGAGGCTATCTATGGTATAGTCACCGCTCATTGTTCTTATTCAGGTTTACAGTGGAAGAGACTAAAAGGTAGTACAAGAAAAGGAGTGAGGGCAATTTCAGAGTAGTTAACAAGGTGGCTGCTGGGAGAGAGAGAGAGAGAGAGAGAGAGAGAGAGAGAGAGAGAGAGAGAGAGAGAGAGAGAGAGAGAGAGAGATGTGCAGTTACAAGTGTGTGATTGTATGTACACATATGTGTAGAGGCCAGAGGACAACCTTAAGTGTTATTCCTCAGGAATCATCTTATATGTTTTTTATGACAGGTTTCTCACCGGGACCTTATTGATTAGGCCAGGTTGTCTGGCAATGAATCCCCAGAGACGTGCCTGTCTTCATCTTCCCAGTACTGGCATTATAAGTAAGTAGCCCATAACTTGTATGAAGTTTATTTATATATAAAAAGAAAACCATTGACTCAACAGGTAGTCTTTTTCCATTCATTTATTTAGCTCATAAATAAAGTCATGCACAATTTGATACACAATACAGTATGTTCACAATGGCATGGATAAATTAAACCAATTAACATGTTATATCACACATATTCATCATTTTTGTTTTGAGAACACTTAAAGTATACTATCTCACAACTTTTAAAACATAGCATATTGTTATCAACCATATTTATCATGCTGTCAGTAGACCTCAAGACTTCACAGAGCCCATGCCTCTTGTCCAACTGCAGTTTTATATCCTTAAACCAATCCTTTCCCCATTGTTAAAAGACCCACATTGAAGCCTAACAGCCACAATTCTGCTCTCTCAACAGGTAGTTTTTGAGCACCTATTGCATGTCAAATAGGCAACTCTAGGCACTGAAGAAGCAACAAAGTCTCTATTCTTGGTGTTTATATTCTGCAGAGAAGACTGGATAGAAATACTTGATAATTATGCTCAAAATACATATAAAATATAGCAGGTAAAAATGAAAGAAAACCACAAAATGATGTGTTTCCATTCAGATACTATTTCAGTAAGGGAGAGAGGGCCTATGTCAACTTCAAATATGGAAGGAAAAAAGTGAACACTTAGTGCTAAGGAAAAGGTTGAGATGTTGGGTCAGAGGATTGTTGTCCTAATTTGCTTTCTATTGCTGTGATAAAGACCATGACCAAAAGCAACTTGGAGAGAAAAGGGTTTATTTGGCTTACAGATACCATGTTACAGTCCATTGAGGGAAACCAAGGCAGGAACCTAGAGGCAAGAAGTAAACAGAGACCAAGAGAAAATGCTGCTTACTAGTTGCTCTTCATGGATTGTTCAACCTTCTTTCTTTCCCAGGACCACCTGCCCAGGGATGGCCCCAGCCACAGCGTGCAAGTCCTTCCACAGTAAGCATCAATCAAGAAACTACCCCTACAGATCTGCTGTAGACATCTTCTCAATTAAGGATCCTCTTTTCCCAAATGACTCTAGTTTGTGTTAAGATGATGAAAACTAACCAGCATAGCCATGAACAGAAAAACCTCTGAGATGGCATTGGAATTGGGAAGAATTCTTGCTAAGTTCACTTACTGGAATTCCTGATGAAGATTGGGCAGGATGAGCTGAGTACATGGGAGATTGTGGAAAATGAAGAAATTGATCATATATAGAGGCAGTCAAATCTAAGGATGAGAGCCTCTGTAAACCAAGTTAGCGGTATTCTTAGTATAATTGGACTGTGTAGTGATGAACACAGAAACCCAAGGTAAGGACCAAGTAGTGAAAAGGCTTAGAGAAACCTAATTAAAGTTTTGTAAAAGAAAGGCTGCCACAGTAGCACACGCCTGTAACCCCAGCACTTAGATGGAGACAAGAGCATCGGGAGCTTGAAGACTAGCCTTGCTTGGATCCATAGTTCAAGGCCAGCTTGAGCTATATGACCCTGTTGTAAAAGAAAAGGCTTGGTAATGGAAAGAATCTTTAATGATAGAGTCCTTGGAGAAAAATGTGGCACACAAATGAAATGTTGATGGTTTGAAAAGGGAACTGATCAATGAAGTGACATTTCAATGGGGGACACTTCATAAAGCAAGGCAGGAGGATGTCTAAACAAAAGTGTGGTGTTAACAGGTATTTAAGGTGCTTGCTCAGTGCATCAAGATGCAGCAAGGAGACTGCAGTCATTTGAGTGTGGGGTGACATATACTCAGAGAAATAGTTCACAGCTAGAACCTTGAAGTTTCCGAAGTCCAGGTAGGAAGTTTGTGTTTGTAATGGTAAAGCATTCTGGGACATGCTTTTTTTTTTTTTTTTAAGACCAGTATAGCCAATCAAAGATAATTTCTTATTCCTCACCCTCCCCTGGCATATGTCATGAGTCTTTGTGGACCAAAGGTAGAGATGTAATAATTATATTACTGCACTTTTAAAAAGTGCTTCTATTTTGCATTTAAAATATTTATACAATGATTCCCTATGTATGTTACATGTAAGAAGATGTTATTTAAAAAAATTTCTCTTTTTTAAATTTGAAAACACGTTGAAGGACTCTGCTATGATTCCTTGGCACTAAATAGAAAAGGGCACCCTTTCACCTCATGTTCACTCCCATCGGGATAGGATGGAGCCAGGGGCTGGTTGTGGCACAAATAGAATTTATACTATGTTTTAATCTTACTTCCATTGTTGAAAATTAATTCAATTTTAGACTATAGAATATGATTTGCCAAGTACAAGAGGCCTGCTAGAAAGAGCAAATAAATGAACCAACTATCTTTATGTACTTAATTTAGAGCTGTTCGGGCTACTGTATGTGGTTTGAATAAGAAGGACCCCATAAATATTCCTAAGAACACCTAGTTGGATCAACTTAGTGAATGTGTAATTGCCTATGAAATTCAGAGTTAAGAAAGGAAATTTAGACTCAAAGAAGGCAGTTATTAATTGTCTGTTCAGTTTTTAAAGCTCATTACCAGAATAACAAATATGTGGTAGCTCCACTGGAGGGCTGCCGGAAGGAAATGGATTATGGCAGATAGTCAGCAGTTTGGGGTTAAAGTAATATAGCTCCCGTGTAGAAATTGAGAAGATTTTTAGTTTCAGGGAAGTGATTAGTTTGGAGTTTGCTACTATTTGAAGAAGAGTAATTCTTTTATTTTTTATCATTATTCACTTCCAAGATGCAGCAATTGTAGAAAGATTGCTTAGAAAAGGAGGAAAGAAATACAACCCATCCCTTAGTTTTGAAATTTATACTTCGGTTTGATATCTGCAAAAGCTACCCAGACTAAATATAATGTCTGCATTTTAAATTCTCTAATGGCTTGAGAAAACTGCAAAACATTTGTCCTTGTCAATTGTTATCTGTGAAAGGCAATATAGACACTGTCAGAAAACTCTTTACTATTGAGATCTTTCGCCTCTATCTTTCATCATGGTAGGGAGGAGGCAAGGGGACCGTCTGTGACGACACCCCCCAGACTCCTAGCCACATATCTGTCTCCCTGGCTCTTACCATCAGATGCCATCTCTGTAAATATGTAGCAGAAAGTAAGGCAGTACCTGAAGAAACCACTCTGGGACTGGGGATTTAGCTTAATGATTTAAATGACAGATTCTTTACCTAACACTGCCAAAAACCCGGACTCAATCTTCAGCAAGGAAAAAAAAAAAGATATTGTGCACAGGAAAACATTGACAGATGGCAGATGTGTCCGAAGATGACATTTCAAAAGTTCTTTTGTTGTATCCCATGTCAAATGCCTGTAGCCTCAGCATTGGGGAGGCTGCACTGGGGGCTAGCCAAGGATACATAGCAAGACCCTGATACCAAAAGAAAACAAAATCCAAAAGAAACAAATCCCCTTTTCCATACATTATCCTCTTTGGAGGAAATGCCATCAATCTGTAGATTTAGAATTCAAAACCAACACCCTTCGGTCACAAAGATGACAGCCCAGGTCTCTAATTCCGGGAAACTTTGGACAAATAATTTCCTTTTTTTTGGAGCCTATCTCAGTTTCTCATCTATAAAACGAATGGATTGGACCAAGCAATCTCTCATATCTCCTGCAATTTGAACACTGACGGAAAAATACTGGAGGGTTTTGTTTTGATTTGATTTTGGGCAGAAGGGAAGCTGTTTCCGCATTTATGTTTCTAGAGTCAGAAATATGAGAGCAGTAGGAATGAGTGAAGAGGGGTGGGGGAGCGGGACAGAGACACAACTCGGGTCAATTTAGGTGGTTTTTGCATTTACTGGGTAAGCAACCGGGCGGTTGCTAGGCAACTGCATCTCTTGTACGCACGGAGGCCCCCAGTCTAGGTGTCTAAGTCCCTACCTGTTTTTGTTTTGTTTCTAAGGAATGGTGACTCTTCAAAATTAGTGAAAGCTGTTGTCTTTAAAAGCGCACATTTTTTGCAGCCAATTCTGTGCAAACTCCCTGGCTGGGGTGGGTTCACGGCGGCTTTTCTTTCCGCTGTTTTCAGGCGTGCTGTGGACACCCTTGAGCCAGGACCCGCCGCTGCGCGTTGCTGGGCAGAAGCCGACGCCTCCGGCTCGCTACTCCTGGACCCCGCCCTCCCCGCGCAGGGCAGTGGGCCTGGACCCCGGGTCACTGGAGGGCTGTCCCAGGCCACCATGGGCTCGGAGATGGAGCCTCTGCTCCGGGCCTGGAGCTATTTTAGACGCAGGAAGTTCCAGCTCTGCGCCGATCTATGCACGCAGATGCTGGAGAAGTCCCCTTATGACCAGGTACCTGCTGGCCCCAGGCAGTCTGCGGATTCTCTTGCTATGGCCTTGGGCTCTGGGGGATCCCTCTGTCCCCTGGGGGAGGCCTGGGAGGAGGGCCTTAGGCCAAGTTGCCTATGAGGTCCGCAGAGGCACCCGGAGCAAGACTCTTTGGATTCCTGAATGGCGGGTCCGTGGCCTTTGCATCCTCGGGGATCCTGAGTTCTGTGCTTTGACAGCTCCCGCTGTAAACTACAGCATTCCCTTTCCAGAATTAGTTACATTTAAAGGGACTCTGTTAACTTTGCGAGGAGCTTTGATAATTCACTGGTGATTCACTGTTCAGACTCCTGACTTCGTTGATTTCTAAAAAGGAAAGATGTATGTGTACAAAGATCTGAGATGCTGTCCCCTTTAAACAGAGCTATCTTTCGGTTCAGATGAAGCATTCGTCCAAGTGTCAAGGAGCTTTTGTTTCTGAGTCATGAGTTCAACTTGAGGCAAGATACAGGACATATTTATTTTTAAAGAAACTCCCTGGGCAAGAGAAACTATACTTGTAGGATGGAAAGAAAACAGACAGCCCCCCCCCCGCCCCCAAAGGAGGAAATGAGAGTGCTGATTAAAAGGAAATTCAACAGTCCAGCAAAGGGTGCATTTCTGTACTCCCAGCTCTTGGGAGGTGGAGGCAAGAGGATCAGTAGTTCAAAGCCATCCTCAGCTAAGTAGAGAGTTCAAGGCCAGCCTGGTCAGCCAAGACCCAGCATTTAGAAAGAAAGTAACAATACAGTGATGTTGTGTATAGTGCATGAAAAGGGCAATAATGGACGGGAAAGGTACAATGCCATTGAGCTAGTAGCTCCTGGAACAGAGAGGAAGAAAAATGGGAGGTTAAGAGTAGAATTGTGGCAGTTGGCGGTGCTTCAAGTACATGCAGAGTGTACCTATACAGTCTTAGTTCCCCTGCTTTCCCTCTAGTGACATTGCCTAGGAGTTGTTAGGAAAAAGGGAAATGTGAGAGTTAGAAAAGCAGGGGCCTGAGTGTGAAGGTTGTTACTAAGCTCTGCTGCTCTCTGAGCAAATGGAAGGAGGTATCCCTGGTGATTGCAGGTGTCCTGCAGGACAGCCTATATTCGTGGTGATGCTAAAGGAGCTTCTGTTCTTGTCATTCCTGCTCATTAAAGGACTGTGTATCTTAAACAAGTATTTTTCCAACAGTGCTGCTAGATGCATTAGTTCTACAAATGCTGCTGAAGATGTTTCCCGAACAATCCAGCATGTTTGGAAACAATACGACTTGTTATTACTTTTGTTATGAGGGACGTTTGCTAAGAACTTCCGATGTACTAGGCATTGTTCTGGGCACAGTGGTTCTCAAGAACTTTGCATGTTGTTTCCATTGTCTTGGGGTGGTTTCCATAAAACAGTATTCCCAAGAGTTTTTCACTGGAAGTTTCCTCATTAAATGCCAGTGAGAGATGTAGATGCCCTTCTTAGAGATTCAAGATGTACCCAAAAGGCTCTGAGTAGCTAAGAAGAAAATAAACCTTATTTTGCCTAATCTTATTTACCAGTTTAGAAACTTACTTGAGTACTGATTTACTGTTTTGCCCCTAGGACAAGTGTATTTCTTATTATCTGGAGGAGACACTGCTAGCAAAAGTGTTCTTTTTAATTTGTAAGACCCAGCGATTTTGAGCCATAGTGACAGTCAGTACTACACCTGTGAGTTGAAATTTTATTTGTACTAGATTTTGTGATCAGGACTCTGTGTTCATTTCAGTGACCTTTTATACACTACTTATGACTTCCCAAACATAAGTTCTATAAATATTTTTCTAATGCTCAAAATAACCTTATAAATTAGGTAACAAAAATAACAGATAAAATTCTGAGAATTTTATCATGCTATTTCATTTAATACTCAACTACTTTAGGCCCTTGGTATTATTTTCCCCATCTCACAGATTCAGGATATAGAAGTGTGTCCAGAAGTTGCAAAGCTAGCAAGCCCATTAGGCGGCCAACCAACTCTTCAAAACTAGTTCTAAACTTTCCCAGTATGTTTTTCTCATGTGCCTTCTCTCCACTTCCAAGATTTTAGTTGGTGTAGGATTTTGACACTATGTGGTTGGATTGAAAGCTCTGATTAGTCCTGATGGTAAAAGTTCTAATTGTGATTTAGCCAAAAATAAGACTTATTTGGCTAGGAGGGGAAACGGGAGAACAAATTTCCTTCATTATTTGATGAAGATACTGTTCTGGAAAACTAATAGGCAGAAAAGCTGTGTTTTTATTATGGCTAAGAAGGGGTTGTAGTTTTTTTCCAGGAAAAATGAGAAAACAAATTAAGGGCTTTGTTTACAGTTTCATATTTTCAGCTAAACAAGCTAAATGGGTCTTAGTGTGGGCTCTTGTATTCATCTCATTATGTCTTACCTCTGGTCCTCTTGGAAGATTAAGACTTATTCTGAGATTGCTTCGTGGACGTGTGGTTTTCATGATGATGATGATGATGATGATGATGATGATGATGATAAAGAAAACAGACACGGGATCCCACTGGGGAATACTGCTGTTGGTACTGCAGAATGATTAGCATATAAGACCATCATGGACAGAGATCTTACTAGGTTTTAACTTATTTCATCATTCTCCTTCTGGTGGATTTGTGACAAGACTTCATAATGAGACACATAATTCTTTATACTGTGGAAGAGTTGTTCTTATTTATTGATAAAGCATTGTGACCAAAAGCAAATTGGAGAGGGAAGGGTTTATTTGGCGCACATTTGTAGTCCATCATGAAAGGAAGCCAGGGCAGGAACTCAAGGCAGGACCATGGAGGCAGGAACTGAAACAGAGAGCCTGGCTTGCTCCTCCTCATGGCTTTTTCAGCCTGCTTTCTTAGATCCCTTAGAACCACCTACCTAGAGCTTGCAATGCTCACAGTGATCTGGGCCTTCTCACATCAATCATTAATCCCCAACCCACCAAGAAAAAAAAAAATGAGCCCACACACCACACTTTTCTTAAATGATTCTAGCTTGTATCAAGCTGACAAAACACTAGCCTTTCTTGAACTTCCTCATTTCAGAGGCCTTTCAATTTATTTGAGTTACCATTCCTGGGCTACCAAACTGATTTTAGTGTGAATAAGTTTCTTTGGAGCAGTGCCCGGAGGCATAGTGGGACAAAGAAATACAAATGCTCTTTCTGTATGCCACATGGGTTCATTTTGGCTCCTGCCTTTCTCTCTTCCCAAACACAGGCAAGGACTTTTGTTTTCAAAATTAATATTTTTTTTCACCTGGGTTTTCTTTATTTTTCTTCTAAATAAATAAGGGAACTTTGGTAAAGTGAGTTGATATGTGTTGCTCTTGTGAGCTGGGACAGAGACTGTCAAAAGATAACATTTTGGGCTTCATATGTGGACCTATTAGATGAAGCTTGTCTCTAAGACCGTTTCATCTGCCTCATTTTTTTTTCCTCTCATAGTATTGGGGATTGAGCTAGAACCTTGTGCATGTCAGGCAAATGCTCTACCACTGAGCTACACACTTTGATCTCCTTTTATTCCCCCTTTAATGGAATACCATCAAGAATCCTCAGTGCCTTGCATTTTTAGTAGGACATTAGATTTTATTTATTTTTAATTCTAGCCAAAGTCAGGGTGGTCAGGCTGCCCACAGAAGCATCCAGACTGGGAAAGGCATGTTTCTAGTTTTATTTGGCTACAGAGGGCCCAGAGCAGTGTGAATGTAAGATATGTGGTGTTTGATAATGGGGAAGCATTCCTGAAGAATGTGGCTTGTGAATTCTTTTTCCAGACACGACATGATTAACAGTGAGAGACAGAAGGCAGGGTCCCTAAGCTTGGAGGATATTAAAGTTGACTCTATTAAAGAATAAAGACAGAAATACTGGGTTCTTTTATCCTAGTTTCCTCCCATTTTAAAAAAGGATGACCAATTACAGAGAGAACTGTCTTCTTTTGTGACTAAAAATGTGTTAAGAAGTTATTAGATGTGAAAGGAGGAAATACAAAGCCACCCTCCCTAGAGCAGTGTGACCTGGAGGGAGGGCTGGCTTATCACCCTGATTAGTGGCCTAATCTGATTACTATTCTTTGTGGTCCATATGTCAGATTAACGGCTTTCAAAAGAGCGCCGAATGTGTAACTCCTCTGGAAGGACACAGTTCATACAGCATGGAGCTTTTATAGGCAGTGGGTTTTTTAAAGAAGACACTATGTATTCACGAACAGGGTAGGTTTCTGAAGGCAGGAATATTTGCTGTATATCAGAAGGAGAGAAAAGGGTTTTCTACTTCATTTTCTCCTCTCCTGCCCCAAGTCTCCACTTAACAATGTTACATGTTACAGAGAGAAAGGCAAATGATTTGAAGATGAAAGATAGGAAACAAACTGTCTTCAATGAGTGTGTGAGCAGTGCAATGATTTGATGGTACTCCCTCCCCCCCATTGTCTTTCTGTCCAATTACCTAATTTGTTTCCTCTTTGGGGCCATGGAGACATCATCCTTTGGCTCTATCTGTTCATGTCAGGCACTCTGTTGCCTGGACTTCTGTCCTGCCAGATTATATTGTATTGCAGATTGTATTGCTGCATGGCTGCTTGGTCACTGGACTGCCTAACCTTTTGAAACCTACACATCTCCATTGCCTTACAAGCTTCTCCTTCCTACCATCACTAAATGCGGAATAACAGCACTGCAGTTTTAGATCTGGGTAGGCTCATTAGCCTGAGTAAGTCAGTGATAATTAGGAAGTTGTGTTCAGAAATCTCTGGAGATTCAGTTCCCTGAAGTAATAACAACAGCTTAAGAGAAACATCCCCCAGGGAGGAAGGAAAGAGACTGTGTTAGGTACTTCACTAGCTGCTGTAACCAAAATACTGACAAGAAGCAATTTAAAGGAGGAAGTGTTTATCTTGGCTTACAGTTTTAGGGGATGCAGTCCACTTCCGTACAGAGATCATGGTGGCCAGAGCAGGAGGCTAACCAATCACATTGTTTCTTAAGTGAGAAAGCTGAAAGTAGTAAATATTGATTGCCAACCAGCATTCTTTGTATACAACTCAGGACCCCAGCCGCTACCTCAGTTGTCCTAATCTGGAAAATCCCTCATCGACATGTCCAGAGAATTTGTCTCCAAGGTGATCCTGTTAAGTTGAGTGTCACTTTAACCTATCACAGAGACAAACTGCTGGAGTTGAAGTTGACTCTGAAGAGTAGGCAGTGGCTCTCCACTTTCTGTGTCCTCTTAGCAGCTTTGGAGGAGGAATGGAGGAGGAGAGTTTTGGTTTGATCTTCCAGAACCTGGAGTCAGTACTGGTTTCTGGAAAGGGGACCAGGAGATGGTTTGGTGCTTGTGTGTCAGGCTTTTTCTTTGGTGACCTTATGTCTCAGAGTGAAAGAACCCTGAAAATGGCAAGGTCTTATGATTAATCCCAAAGCTACTCCAGAAAGGAGCATTATCATTTCACCCTGAGAGGTAAAAATGAAGGTGAATAACACATAGAGGTAGATAATAAAGATTTAACAACCCATTTGTTCAAGAGTCCACACCTGAGTCATTTTTTTTTAGGATCAAGTCCAGGGCTTCTGACCCCAGAGCAAGGCCTGCTGTTCTCTACTCATCTATCTGTGCTGATGCCCAGAGAAATCATTCATTAGACTAAGTGAACCTAACTTGTGAGTCCCCAACTAGAGGAATTATTTTTTTTAGTTTTTATTTATTTTTATTTTTAAAATTTATTTATTTATTTTACATCCTGACTGAAGTTCCCCACTGCCTCCCCTTCCAGCCTCTGCCCCTACCCCCATTCCTCTCCTCCATTTCTACTCAGAAAAGAGCAGGCCTTCCATGGATAAACACAACACGGGCTATCAAGTTGCAGTACAACAAAACACCTTTCCTTGTAATAAGGCTGGGCATGGCAACCCAATATGAGGAATAGAGTCCCAAAAGCCAGCAATAGAGTCAAAGACAGTCCCTGTTCCTACTGTTAGGAGTCTCACAAGAAGACCAAGCTATACAACTGCCACATATGTGTGGAGGGCCTAGTTTCTTGACCTGATTTGTGACAAAGAAGCCAAAACTATACAATGGAAAAAAAGAAAGCATCTTCAACAAATGGTGCTGGTCTAACTGAATATCAGCATGTAGAAGAATGCAAATAGATCCATATTTATCACCCTGTACAAAACTCAAGTCCAAATGGATCAAAGTTCTCAACATAAATCCATATATACTGAACTTGATAGAAGGGAAAGTGGGAAATAGCTTTGAACACATTGGCACAGGAGACAGCTTCCTGAATAGAAAGAAGACCAATAGTGCAGACAATTAATCAACAATTAATAAATGGGACCTCATGAAACTCAGAAGCTTCTGTAAGGCAAAGGACACCACATCAATAGGACAAATGACAGCCTATAGGATGGGGAAAATTTTTTTCACCAACCCCACATCTGACAGAGGAATTAATTTAATCACACAAAAAATGTAATTTAGACAGACTCCAAGTCGAAGGTACTGCAGGTTTTTTTTTAATTAAAGTATTGCCCTAACTTTAAATTAAAATGTTTAATTAAAATGAAAAATTCTTTTCTTTCATTGTTTTGCTCCTGATGGGCCTTCAAATGAGCCATGCATGCCCTATGGTGGTCTGTTTCCCTCTTTTGATATCATCTCACATACTCAGCATAGTGAATGCTCTTGGCTCAGGGTGTCTAGGCCTAAATACTGCCTCCATACCTTGACCCCATGTGTAGTGAAAACGGTAATATTCCTATATGCCAAGGAGTTATGTGAAGGTTTACTAGCATGTGGTTAATAACCAAAAATATTAGCACTTGTTTCTATAGAGCTATCATCAAACTGAACACACAAAGAAAGGACTCCAGAGAAATACAGTATTTATTAGGGAATAAGCAAGGGCTATTACAGTGGGGGACACATGTGACATTGAAACCATGGAGCGGGCTAAAGGCAAAATGAGGAATATTACGTAAGTTACTTTGAAGCTGTAATCCTTGGCCACAGGATTAATAAGGGCATTCAAAGATTGGTAACAAATGTGGTATCAGTCCAAGACTGAATGGACAGCTTTGGGGATAGAAATTTTCTGTACAAGATTTTAGTGGCCGTTGTTTGAGGCTGTCGTTCTGGCAGTCTTTTGTGGTTGTTCTTGTTTAGAGATGTATACTCATGAGATTCCCCTGCTCCCCCTGATTTTTATTTACACCTCAACATAAGCAACTTCCTTTTGATTCTGACTACTTTTGTCCTAGAGGTATTTGCATGCAGGATTCAGTTACTTCCTATTTTTTTCTGAAAGGATTGTTGATCCCCCAGAAGGCATTTGTGAGGAATCTATGCAGTGGAATGGGTGGTGAGACGATGCTGAATATAGTTCATGAATCGTTGTCATTTACAAGCTCCAGACAGATCTCCCCTTTCTCAGACTCCCTTCTTATTTCCCATGTCTTCTGCTTTACCCCTCTCCCCTCCACCTGAGTTCTCTGAAATGTGTCTGTGACTACACGCATCTAACACATCATGTTGTTATTTAATTTTGCATATTCCCCTGTAGAGTGTGTGTAGCATCGTGGTGGGTGCCAGGACTGCCAGGAACAGGCTGTGGAATGATCGTGTTCTCTGTCTCACACCCTTTTAGGCCTCCTCTCTGTTTTCAATCTGCATTTTCCACCCACATAACCAGCCCCCCTTCTAAATCCTCCCTACTCTCTAGGCCTCTCATTTTCTTCTTGGACCTTCTTGTTTTCCTGTCTGCTCTTCACCCTCATAGTCACACTTGTGGTCTCAAGGGATCACTGGAAAAAGGAGACAGAGGGATCACAAGTCCTTCATCAGTGAACAGAACCCAGTGGGGCTGAATTGGTTGTTTGGGCCACTGGAGGAATCTAACTCCTGTTGGTAGAATAACAAACACCTGGCTTTTGCTTTGTGTTAGGAGCTTCTGTTTTCTTTTCCTTTTCCAACATTGTCTGCAATTGCCTTTGATCTTTGTTGTTGGTCTTTCTCACTCTCTTAGTTGTAGCACAAATAATAAAAGACCCAGAGACAGATATTGGGGTTCAAGCTTCCAGCTGAAGAGCAGAGAAGTAAAGCAGCCAGGCCACTAGCTCTCACCTCTTCCACAGGCTGAAAGGGCTGATCCTGTCTCCACCAGCTCTCACCAAGCCTCTCTTTAGCATGGCCCGGAGAATCAATTGCCTTCCTGTCCTCAATGTGGCTGGAGAATGAATGCCAGCTCTGAGACCCTGTTCCTGTCTTAAATACCTCTCATGAGTCCTGGGATTAAAGGCGTGAGCTCTGTTATTCTTTTAGACTGATTCAATCTTGTGTAGCCGTGGGTAGCCTTGAACTCAAAGAGATCCATATGGTTTTGTCTCCTGAGACCTAGGATTAAAGGTGTGTGCCACCACTACCTGGCTTCTATAGCTAACTAGTATGGCTACCTTGCTATTTTGATAACCAGTGGCTTTAATAAATCATAAACAATAGATCACCATACTAGTTAGGACTTTTATTGCTGTGAAGAGACACCATGACCACGGCAACTCTTATAAAGGAAAACATTTAATTGGGTGGCTTACAGTCCAGAGGTTCAGTCCATTATCATCATGGTTCGACATGATGGCATGTAGGAGGACATGGAGCTGGAGCTTGAGAGCCCTACATCTCGATCTGTAGGCCACCCTCCAGCGGAGAGGGGGAGAGGGGCGTGGTCTAGGGGTCGAGGGCGGGACCTAGGCGGAGTTGAGCGGAGCTTCGATTTTGAGAGCCCAATCTGGGACGCCGCCAGGAGGAGCTGGGCGGGGTTTAGCCTGATGCTAAAGTATTGAAGTTTTGTCTTTTACCCAGGTATAATCTGTGGTTTGTGATATATCGTTTTCAATTGTTGTTCTGTGTAAAAATATTTGATGTATTTTGCGATTTTTTTTTTTTTTTTTTTTTTTGGTTTTTCGAGACAGGGTTTCTCTGTGGCTTTGGAGGCTGTCCTGGAACTCGATCTGGATACCAGGCTGGCCTCGAACTCACGGAGATCCGCCTACCTCTGCCTCCAGAGTGCTGGGATTAAAGGCATGTGGCGCCTGCGCCTAGTGGTGTTAGCTATCTTAAATGAGGCATTTTCACTGACCATATGTCTTCCTGAACCGTGATTAACGTCACTCATCGGTCCTCAGAGAATACTGCGAATTCTTTAAGAAGGGTGAAAATGTAGCACAAATATAGCAGTGTGAATCAATTCTCTCATTCAAATTATTTTTTAGTTCATAAAAACATTAAGGTTGCGTTTTTACCTGAAAACAGGCATTTCTGGTGTTGTTTTGGTTTTTTGTTTTGATTCCTAACTTAACGCTTTAGCCACCTCTCCAGTCCGAAAGTCGTCATTTCTAAATTTAAATGTGAGTTTAGCCTAAGGACCTTATTTTTTGTAAAACTGGCCAATGGTGGTACACTTTGCAAGGAAATACCGAAACAAAACCATTTTGTTTTGAGGATTTAAATAATATTATAACTTGCCCAGAGATAGTAATAACCTTAGAAAAGAACATTTTAAATCATAATAACACCGAGGAAAGACCTTAATATATCTAGGTAATGTAAGGACCGCCTTACTAAACCTGTACTTAGTCATCCCAAGCATAACCTATGAACAGGCTCATAACAGCAATATATTGAGGTAAAACACGCTAGATTTTACTCTTCTTAAAACTCTTGAATTACGTCACCCATAGAGTGCTTAGGTGATCTTATCCAGTTCTGGGATCCATAAATCACATAGATCATAGGCTGATTTAGCATATTGTATAGGAACCTGGGTGCTTCTGTTTGATGTGGCCTCCCTTCTCCTATTTTCTTAGGTTTTTTTTTTTCTGTATTAGCTTTTTATAATTAATTTTTTAAGTATGTGTGTGAAGGGGAAGTTTAGGGAGTAGCCACCGAACAACTTTTGGGAATCAGTTCTGTTCTTCCACCATGTGGATTCTGGATGTAAGTCAAACTGAGGTCCTCAGGCTCAGTGGCAAATGCCTTTGCCCACTGAGCCATCTCACAGGCCTTATATTGTATTGACTTCTTTAAACAAGTAACGGGGCTACATTGTCTCTGTACCCTGGATAAGGTTAATTAAAACTTTCTGGCCACAGAAAACAGCACTTTTCTGTGTATGTTACTTTTGAGAGTACTTCTGGAAAAAGATTCCACTCACTATTTGCAGGTCTGGGGACATGGGTAAGGTACATGCTGTGCGAGCATGAGGACCTGCGTCCAGACAGTCACCATCCACAGAAAGGCTTGCTGTGGCAGTATGTGTGGGTAACCCCTGCCCTGAAGTTCTCCGGCAGAGACAGGTGGGTCTCAGGGCTTGTTGGCCAGCCACTGTAGCTGACTTGCAAGCTCCAGGTTGAGTGAGAGACCTGGTCTCAAAAAGTAGATGGAGAGCAATTAAAGAAGACATCCCAAATTGGCCTTTTTCAGCTGCATGCCAGTGAACCCCCCTGTGCATACACATGCATACACTACACATGCGTGAGCCCACACAACTTCATTTGGATTTTTTATTGAATAAGCATTCCTTAAAACTTTTGATTTCAGAAATTGCATGTCTTAAAATGTTTACAACCTTCTTCACGCTTTCCAGGAACCAGCTCCCGATTTGCCAGTGTCTCAGGTAAAGGTTTAGCTGCAAGTATTAGTTTAGAGAGTAGCTTAGTTGCTATTGCTTATTTGCTGCTGAAGATTAGAAAATGTGCTGTGTATCTGCTCATAGTATTAGAAACTTAGCTGCATCTACCAGCTGTTCTGTTCTTTATTCTATAAATAAACTTTCATATTCCTAAAGCCTTTATTCACATGAATAGCCTTGTAGAACTACTGTGAACTGCTTATTAAGACTTGGGGCTTAAGTAGCAATTTCCAAGACTGACTAGAATGAGAAGAAAAAGAAACATGGTAGTAAATGGAATCAGACCTAGGAGGGAGCCAGTCTGTCAGCAGAGTCACAAGTATCTGCAAAACTGTGATGGACAGCAGCAAATTTTGAATACAGTGGTCTCACTCAGTTTGTCCCAGTGCAGAAGGAAGAAAGGGGGGGGGGAGGGAAGAAAGGGGGAGTGAGGGAGTGAGGGACAGTGGCCTGATTACCATGACTGTTAGAGATGACACTTAGATAACTGCTAACTGGGTGAGAAACAAGAGACCTGAGTCAGAAGAAAACCCTGGAAGGGCGGAGGTTTGGTGAGTGTGGAAGATAGTACTTGGCCAGTGAAACTTCTAGTCCAGAAGGGCTCCTATTGAGTCTGGGAATAGGAGAAGAGATGCAGAGAGTGATAAATCAGAGCGCTTAAATGTTCCCACGTGCTTGCTCTGCCACGTGAGATACAGTGCTAGCAGGGTTATGTAAGGGAGTGATTTGAACGCCTCACATGGTACATATGAGACTCGATCAAGCCTCTCAGAATGGAAAGCAAGGCAAGAGGTATCTAATGGAGACCTCTGTATTAGACCATCACCGGAAAACGCCAGTGTGGCTCTGAGTTCTTTATAAGATGACATTTGTCTTCTGGTGATTCTATTTTATATAACATACATACAGTTATTCAAGACAGAGCTAATCAGAAATGTAATTTATTTCTAAATAAATACATATATTTTTTTGTTCTTAGTCATTTGGAAGATTTTAATTAAAATTAAACTAGAGCATGAGTAATTTGCATTGTAGCTATGGCTGAAAAGTGTAAGTGGTATTTAAAAGTTTTAGACTGGCAAGAGGTTTCAAGAAGCCCTTATATTTAGTAACAGTTTCTAATTTTGTTTCTGTAGACTCAATTATCCACCAGATAATGATGTAAAAAGGAATAAAGCTGACCTTGTTGTTCATAGTTTTCAGGTTTCATGTTGTTTACAACTTGAAAAGAAATGAGGCTTATGCTAGCTTTATGCCACTGTGACAAAAAACTACAAAAAAAAAACAACTTAAAAGAGGGAGGTTTGATTTTGCCTCATGATTTTTGAGGGGTCTCTGTGGTTGGTGGCTGTACTGGATTGGAGCCTGTGGAGAGGCAGCCGGGCATGGTGGCAGGGAACAGAGAGAGTGAAGGGAATTGGGGACACGATATACCCTATAAAGACAAGCCCTCTGTGTCCCATTTTTCCAGCTAGATCTGTACCCCACCTCCTAACAGTCCTGCTAAGAGGGCATCCATGGAGTAATCTATTGATTAGATTAGTGCCCTAGTGGTGGAGACTATTGATTAAATAGTGCCACCAGCTGGAGACTGTCTTTTTTTGTGCCGGGGAGGGGTTTCGAGACAGGATTTCTCTGTGGCTTTGGAGGCTGTCTGGAACTAGCTCTTGTAGACCAGGCTGGTCTCGAACTCACAGAAATCCACCTGCCTCAGCCTCCTGAGTGCTGGGATTAAAGTCGTGCTCCATCCCTGCCTGGCTCTCTACCAGTTTTTATGATGTCCAAATTATATCAGAAAGATTATCCTCTTGGTTGATTTACTCTAATAATAAAAAATTATTTCTCACATTCCTTAACCTGTTGGCCTTGCATTACTTATCAAAAGGAACAGAATAATTAAAACATGTTTTTCTCACCTAGTTGAGTTTTTATTTCATAAGTGAAATTGGATTAGCCTTACAAAAGGTGGGAACACATAGTCAGTTCTTTCTTGATGTTAGCTGGCAGGTCTGTGAGGGGGAATGCTTGTAGATTCAAGATACCTTTATTCAGATAAATACCAGCCAAACGCAAGCCAGAGCAGCGAGGCCAGGGAGTAAGGGCAGCAGCAGCAGAAGAGAGAGTTCCAAGTGCTCAAGGTCCTTAAGAGCCCATGCCGCATCACTCTGACTTCACCTTGACCATGCCTTAACAGGCGTGGTCAGGCACACCTGTAGCCAGCCCTTAGGAGTCATGGTTACGGTGTCTCCCTACAATTCCCCTTTTAGTCTAAAAGAGGTTTAAAACTTAATAGTGTAAAATATCCAAAATTAACAATCATAAAGGTGAAATACAAGAAGATACAATAATCTGTTACTGCACATCCTAACTATGTCTATTTCAGCTAAAACCTAAAGTCATATGAAAGAGGTGTCCAACTTGAACACCTCCTTCCAATCCTAACCCTAAACAATAGGAAGGTCATTCCTAACTAGGCTTACACTACCCTAATAGACAGTAATGGTGAACGGGGGCGTAGCATCCTCCAAGTTACTTCCTGCTAAAATAGGACGATGGTAGCCTTCTGGGGTCCTGTGGGAAGAAAATGTTAGTATAGTGAAAATCTCTAATGGGTTATATCCAGTCAGTGTTAGATGGAATTTGTTTGATTGAAGATCTAGTTTGAAATCCTCAACTTGATTGAAGTTAGTACTCAAAGCTCTAGTCAGAGTGTCAGTTGAAATGGAGTAAGTTAGATCCAGTGCAGTCGAGGAGGTATGGCCCAATTCCTTTTCCGGAGCGTCCAGGGATTGTTGTCAGGCAGGTCTTCATTGGCTGTGTGGGACTGAAACATAAGTGTTAATAGAGAAATGTTTGCTTGTATATGTATGTATGCTGGAAAAGGCAATCAAGAAAAAATAATGATTGTGAGATGGTGTATACCTTGAAGGAAAGAGCCAAGAAAGACAAAGACAGTCCCCATATTCCTCTCTTCGTTCTATATTACATCAATTGGCTTCTTGATATAATACAAAAACTCTAAAGTTTAGTTAAACAACATGCTTGGATTTTAGGGGAGGAAAGCCAAATCCAACTCTAAATCTAGTATTGATTTACTTGAATAGAGACTAGGAAATGAAGAGAAATAGAGTTATTTGAGAGACAACTGTAAAGTTTACCATATGGCACGTTCCTTTTGTTTGATGGTTATAGCTACCTTCTCTTCTTAAGCATCTACCCATGTAGTGTTCTTGGACTTCTGGAGATGAGTTTTCCTGTAAAGATAGAAGCAAAACACTTAACTTTTCCTTTAGGAGGTTTCTGTTTAGTTTATGAGATATACCTCAGTAAATACCTGTCCCTTGTCGTTGTCGAGAGATTTGTGTTTTTCAACTTGAATCTTGATCAACTTTGATGGTATCCAAAGTTTCTCTTCTGTGGAAACAAATGTAAAACCCCTACCCCAATGTAACACATGTCCAGGCTTCCATACCGAAGTCAGTACATCTTTGAAGTATACTGGTTGATTCAGTTCAGCAGTTTTTTTCCGTAGTCCAGTGTCTTTCTGTAGCTGTTTGACCTTTGTCATTGGCATTAAGAAAGTTTAGTGTCAAAAAAAGCATTATGCAACCTATGTTTGGGGGTTTTTGACTTACCAGCTTATCTATGGAGCATCTCCTTAAGCATCCTATTAGATCTTTTAACCACTGCTTGTCCTGTAGGATTGTGTGGTATACCGATGACATGCTTTATGTTATAATATTTGAAAAAACTGTTCCATTCTTTTATGAAGACATATGCTGGAGCATTGTCAGTTTTTATCTGTGCAGGTATACCCATGACTGCCATCACCTCTAGCAGGTGTGTAATAACAGAATCAGCTTTTTCAGAGTTGAGAGCAGTAGCCCATTGGAAACCTGAGAATGTATCAATAGTATGATGCACATATTTCAAATTTTCAAATTCTGTAAAGTGAAAGACATCCATCTGCCAGATCTCATTTCTCTGAATGTCTTTAGGATTACAGCCTGCCGGCAGTGGAGTTTGGTTATAAAAGGAACAAGTAGGACAGTTTCTCACTATATCCTTGTCTTGTTACCAAGTGATGGAGAAGTCCTTTTTTAAACCTTTGCTATTTACATGATGTTTTTTATGAAATTCTGAGGCTTCTAGCACAATACCAATTAATAAACGATCAATCTCGTCATTGCCTTGTGCTAGTCGTCCTGGCAGATCCGTGTGGAATCTGATATGCGTAATGTATAGAGGATTGCTTCTGTTTCTGATTGTTTCCTGTAATTGTAAGAACAACAAGGTTAATTCTGTATTATCAGCAACGAATTCTGCAGTCTCTATGTGTAAGACGACTCTTTCTGTATATTGGGAATCAGTAACTATGTTAAGAGGTTCTGTAAAATCCATAAGCACCATTAGAATTGCATATAATTTTGCCTTCTGTACAGATGTATACGGACTTTGAACTACTTTACTTACCTCACCTGCTTTATTACCAGCCTTACCTGATTTGTTAGCATCAGTGTAGAAGGTAAGAACTCCAGAAATGGGAGTTTGTCTTACAATACGTGGAAGAATCCAGACTGTCTTTTTGCTTCTTCTTCCCTTTGGGTTCTCTCATGCTCCTCTCGAGCCATCTTCAACCTTTCTATTCTTTCTTTTGCCCCGACACCCACCCAGCTAGTTCAGTCAGTAGAGCATGAGACTCTTAATCTCAGGGTGGTGGGTTTGGGCCCCATGTTGGGTGCCAAGAGAAGGTAAATGCTTGTAGATTCAAGATACCTTTATTCAGATAAATACCAGCCAAATGCAAACCAGAACAGCAAGGCCAGGGAGTAAGGGCAACAGAAGAAGAAGAGAAAGTTCCATGTGCTCACAGTCCTTAAGAGCCCATGCCTCGTCACTCTGACCTCACCTTTGACCACTCCTTGACAGGCGTGGTCAGGCACACCTGTAGCCAGCCCTTAGGAGGCATGGTTACGGTGTCTCCCTACAGGTCTGTGCCTCAAGGGTAATGCTTTAGACATCTCGGTAAATGAGTAAATGGGGTGACCCCTGGTAGGTTGACTCTGCTCTAGTGGAGGACCTACATCCAGCACAAAAAGACTTGATGGGTTTTTAAAAAGGAAAAGAAAAAAGATGATGACATAAAGTCAGGAAGGGGGCCTGGGTCTGGGGTGAGTTGGTAGAGGAAGTGAAAATGATCAGAATACATTATATGCAATTATCAACAAATTAATAAGAATTTTAGAAGAGATATGCAGGGAAATAAATTAGCATGATGATTGTTCATTTAGATTGGTAGAAACTGTGTTTTTTCCTTTATAAAATGCCCTAAGCATCTTTTTATTGATTTTTATAGACCTTGTGAAACAAATATAGTCACTTATGTAACCAACTGTGTTTTTAAGCTGGACAACTGCAATTTAGTCAATTGAACATAACATATAAAACAAATTTGTAATATTTTTCAGATTTAAGGGAAAATTAGAGATTACTGTGTATGCTTGATCATGCTTCTTTTTTTAATATGCAGAGGATTTTAGGACTGTAAAACATATTTGGCTTATTTCCAAAAAAATATTTTTTTAAGCTAAAGCCCCATCTGCTGTTTTCATTAAAATCTCAAGAGTTGTTCACATTGCCAGGAGTAGTTTTTTTTTTTTTTTTTTTTTTAAACATACTCTGATGTGTAGTCAAGCAATGATATGTGATTTTCAAGGTCATTTTTTGTTAGGACAGAAGAAAAATCAGGAAGATTAATTTTTCTGAAACACTGATGGAATTTTAAATCAAATAATGTTTGGAGTATGTGTTCTAGTTTGGTATTTGTTGCTGTGATAAACACCATGACCAAAAGCAACTTGGGGAGGAAAGGGCTTATTTCATCTTACACTACTTTCATGTCTCAGTTCATCACTGAGGCAAGTGAAGACAGGAAGTCAGGACAGGAACCTGGAGGCAGAAGCAGAGGCAGAGGCCATGGAGGGTACTGGTTACTGGCTTGTTCTCCATGGTTTGTTCAGCCTGCTTTCTTATCCAACCCAAGACCACCTGCCCAGGGATGGCATTACCTGCAGTATACTGGGCTGCCCACATTAATTATTAATCAAGAAAATGTCTCCACAGACATGGCCATAGGCCAATGCAATAGAGGCATTTTTTCAGTTGAGGTGTCCTCTTCCTAGATAGATCTAAAAACTAAGCATCACAGTTGACCCTTTGTCATCTTGAATCACAAATGCATCACTACCCAACCATAGCCTTTCTCTCTTGTCTATCCCAATATTTCATGTTAATATCATCAGAATATAAAACATAGTTTAAAAGTCCCACCATCTTTAAAAATTGTCAATACTTTTAAAAAGTCTAAGGCCTCTTTAAAAAATTCAAAGTCTCTTAACTGTGGATTCCTTAAAAAGAAGAAATAAACTTATGTACTTTTTATTCTAAGAGCGAGGAACCAGCATACAGTAACAATCAGATTAAAGTAAAACCAAACTCTAACAGTTTGTCCATCGTCTAGGATTCACTCATAGTATTCCAGGGTAAGCCCCCCCTGCCCCCCCCCCCCCCCCGAGCGCACGTAGCTTTGTCTCCATAAGCTCCCACAGTCTTTCTCCTGGTCTCAGGTTCACTCTACTCCACAGTTCTGACATCTCCATGCTGGGATTTCCACTGCAATTGAGGCTGCACTTTTGCCCATGGCCTCGCCTGACCTCTCTTCAGATTCCAACCCTGCTAGACAGTGCCAACTCTCACATAATCCCCGTGACTCCTTAATGCCTTTAAAACCTGTACTATGTGTGAGACCCTTACACATTACCAGGCTTGGCTAAAGCTTGCCCTCCATGGACCACAGCTTCTGTGTCTGACCCTGAGGAAATAGTTCCTAGAAGAGTTCACCTCAAGGGCGCTCTTCTCTTATTAATCACAACTGATTTTTCAGCCCCTAGATAATACCAATAAAACAAAGTTTTCAGTTCCATGGATTCTTTTTTTTCTCATTTTTTAATTTTTTGATTTCATTTCTATTCCAACCACAGTTCTCCCTCCTACCCTTCTTTCACAACCCTCTCTCCTCCCACCTCCCTCGCTGCCTCATTCCACCATCTCTCACCTCCCTCCTAGCCCACCTCCAGTCCACTCCTCCTCATGGGTGAGGGCTCCCATGAGGAGTCAACATAGTCTGGCATAATAGGTTGGGGCAGGGCCCGGCCCCTCTCCCATGCATTAAGGCTGAGCATGGCTTCCTACCATAGGGAGTGGGCTCCAACAAGCTAGCTCATGTACTGGGATTATATTGTTGTCCTACTGCTACTGAGCATGGCATCCCTCCCTAAGGAATGGGCTTCAACAAGTTAGCTCAGGTACCAGGTTTTTATCATGGCCTTACTGCCAGGGGACCCCTCTGATAGCCCAAGCTTCACAACTGTCTTCCACATATGGAAGGCCTAGTTCGGTCCCCTGGAGTCTCCACAGTTGTAGGTCTAGAGTTCATGAGTTTCCACAAGCTTGGTTCAGCTGTCTCTGTAGATTTCTCCATCATGATCTTGACCTACCTGCTCATATGTTCCCTCCTCTGTCCCTTTGCCTGGATTCCCGGAGCTCTGCCTGGTTCTTGGTTGTAGATCCCTGCATCTAGTTCCATCAATTACTGGATGAGGGCTCTGTGATGATAGTATTCATCAAGCTGATTACAGGAGTAGGCCAGTTCAGGCATCCTCTCTACTATTGCTAGGAGTCATCACACCAACAGCCCTGATAGAATAGTTGAACTAACCCTCAAACTTCCCTCTAAAGCCAGGCCTTCATTCTCTACGTTTCCTTCAACAATATCTTCCAACCTCCCAGAGAACAGCCTATTAACTGCTGAGGACTCAATGGTTCTTCTGACCCAGAGTTCCAAAAGCTTTCACAATCCTACCCAGAATACAATCCAAGGCATAAAATCCACTTGGTCAGATCCATCACAGCAACACCCCATGTTCTTGGTACCAACTTCTGTCCTAGTTAGATTTCTATTGCTGTGATAAATACCGTAGCCAAAAGCAACTTGGAGAGAAAATGATTTATTTTGGCTTACTATTGCATGTCACAGTTGGTCGTTGAGGGAAGCTGAGGTGGGAACAGATGCAGAGGCCATGGAGGAGTGCTGCATACTGGCTTTCTCTTCATGGTTTGCTCAACCTGTTTTCCAATACAATCTAGGACCACTGCCCAAGTGTGTACCTCCCACAGTGGTTTGGACCTACCCACATCAATCATCACACAAGAAAATGCCCCACCGACTTGCCTACAGGCCAATTTGATGAGGAAAGTTTTCAATTGATGTTCCCTCAGATGACTGTAATTTGTGACAAATTCACGAAAACTAAACAGTAACATACGTTTTATTTCAGATCTTTAAAAAAAACCTTTTGTGTGTGTATGATATGTGTATATATGTAAATGAGTGTGCGACACATATATGTGTATGTGCATATATATCAGTGTATGAGGTATCTATGTATGTATGTGGTGTGTGTGCATGCGTGTGTGTGTGTGTGTGTGTGTGTGTGTGTGTGTGTGTGTGTGTGTGCATGTGAATACCACAGCACATGTGTGGATGACAGAGGACCATTTTGGGTGTCAGTCCTCCCATTCACTTTATTTAAGACAGGGTCCCTTGTTGTTTACCAGGGCCTACAGCAGGTTGGCTGTTGTGAGAATTTCTAGGGATTCTCTCCTATCTCCCTCTCTTAGTATAATCATCCAGTGCTGAGATTACAGATGTGTGTTACATGCGTGCCAGGGATATAAACTCCAGTCCTCACTCAGGCTTGCACAGCTTGTGTTTTACCCATGGAGCAATCTCCCAGTCTACACAGATCTTTTAATATAACATTTTCATATCATTGTTTCCATCTCTTAAGACTTAAAAATCAAAATTTTCTTTATAAAGATTGAATTCATAGAGAATAAAAAAGAACAGATGTTCCTACTGGGCTTTTCTGATGTAGTTATCTATTTGCTCAGGACAGGGGAGAATGATGGATTCACTTTCCTTGCTTTGATTATCTCAGCACAGAAATTACATAATCTTAACATTTAATAGGTTAACAGGGAGCTGGATATCAGGCACAACAGATTGGACTGTGAAATAGTGGTAACAACTCAAAACTAGTTAAAAAATGTCCGTGGATGTTTAATAACTGATTATGTAAATGATGACTAAAATTATAAAAACTTGGATTTTAGAAATTTGATTAATGAGTATGATGGTACATGCCTATAATTCCAGCACTCACGCTAAATCTGAGGGTCTAGAGAGTTCAAGGACACCCTGGCTACATCATGAGACCCTGCCAGAGAAAGATGTTTGGGGTTGATTGAGTGAGGAGGGCAGATTTGTTGAGAAGGTTTTAAGTTAGACTGCAAAATATGGCCCATAAATTTCATTGGCTCCTCATTATCAGCATAAAAAAAAAATCCCTAAACCTCAACATGACACACGTGCTCTCTGGCTGGTCTCTTAGTCCAGACAGATTCACCAACAATTCAACTACTGGGAATTTCCAAACACAATTTTGCCAGACCACAGAGCCAAAGCTTTCATCACTATTATTAGAATCATTATTTTGAGACAATATTGTATGTTACAGGTTGGCCTTGAACTTGCTGTGTAGTCAACTTCTAAGTGCTGGGATTTCAGGCATACACCACCATCCTGGCTTTTCTTTCTTTCTTCAACCATTTTCTACAAAAATCTCTTTTTTTCTGTCACACACTTGTCACCTATCACACAGTGATGTGTGCTTTGCTGTTTAATCCTTTAGATGATGGTGTGTTCAGGAGTTGTTAAGATCCGTGTTGTGATCTTGTTTCCCACTCAGAGCTAGCCCGATGATGTATATCTAAGGGGTTTAATAAAAAGACTAAATGGATAAAGTTCTGTACATGTGGGGACTCTCCAGACACCCTGCAGCTCTCTTCTTTTCCCTCTTAAGCTCTGTCAGCTTCAGTCAGCCTGCTTCACAACCAGACTCCTGGTATACTGAGCCCCAGTCGCTCAGATTTCTGTTAGTATTCCTGTAGACTGTACAGTCAAGTCTATGCCACCACTTCCAGACTCACAGGTTGTGCAAGTGACACTGAGCATCATCTATCTTGGCTTTTATTCTGGAAAAAAAGCAGAAAGGTCAAGTTTTTCAGAAAGCAATTTCATGTTTGACAGGAGAGTTAAGTATGTATACCTTATGATGCCCTTCTCAGGCTCCCACAAAGCTGACGATGCTTTCAGTTTAGCTTCTTTAATTACTTTTCCATTCGCCGTTCTCATCAGGTCAAAGTAGTGATTTGGAATCCAGAGAAATTGATCTTAGGTTGGGTCAACTAACATTTCCTGAACACCCAAGTATGTATAAAAACAACTAAAGGTCTAGAAGACTCAGGAGTGCACAGGTTGAAATGCTTGTATTCTGGGGAGCAGGGGCTAGCACATGCCCAGCTGATCATAATAGTTGTCAAATATGGTATGCATGGTAGATCTTTAGAAGCATAAAGGGAAGATTGTAAGGAAGGGGAGAGGATGCCTGGGGTTTGGAAACTGGGAAGGACGTCCTGGAAGTCATGGCCCTGAAACAGAGCACAGAGTGCACTAACAACACACGCTTGGCTTGGGTAATCTGTGGAAGATTTACTGAATGCTTTTTTCCCACCATTTTTAGGCAGCTTGGATTTTGAAAGCACGAGCACTGACTGAAATGGTGTACATAGATGAAATCGATGTGGATCAGGAAGGGATTGCGGAAATGATTCTGGATGAAAATGCGATTGCCCAAGTCCCGCGTAAGTACTTGTTCAGTTAAGTTAAAGGAAGGATACGGTATATAAGAGAAATATGTGTGTGTGTATATGTATTTCTGTATTTTATATAAACACATATATAATGGGAGTGGCATAGGGTCATGATATAGCCAGTATTGGAGGATGATCCTAATATATGGTGGTTTGCTGGTAATTTATTGGTTGTTAAGATCTTCTTTTCCTCCTTGATTTGCTAAAATAGGTGAATTCTGGACACAGTCTTTTATTTGTAGACTCAATTAACTTTTGAGTCTAGAACCATCGATTTAGACTTTAAAGCATGCTAGTTTTGAATCAGAATGTAAGCTCTGCTAACTGGTGACCTGCTAACTTAATTCCTTGAGCCCCTGGGCTTAGTACTAAACCTGCCTTACAGACTCCTTGTTGAGACTGAGTGCTAACACGAGTCACATGATAAGGGCGCAGTTGGCAGAACACAGTTCAAGAATGGAGTCATGAGATTTCTGAGTGCTTGTGAGAAAACTCCAAGAAATCAAAACAAGAGCTTTATGACATCAGTTTCTTCAAAACTCAGAATTGTTCTTGGAATGTGTTTTCTTGCTCCTCCCAGGTGCAGCGGATTGTAATGAGTCTACTTCAGCTGCATTATTCACATGTCTATGGAAAAACATGTTTTTGCCACGGGGGGCTTGTCCTTGTGGTTGAACATCTTGCTCATATGATCCTTTTAACCCTCAGGGTATAAATTGTCTGATGCTCTGAATAAAGTTGGCTATTTGTGAGACTTAGCTTGCCTCATTTTTAGGTCCTGCTCTCCCAGGTAGATGCCACCAAGTAGAGTGGTAAACACCACTGAAGATGAGCCTCAAACCCATTTTCTCAAAGCATTTTCTGCTATAAAGTCTTCCCAGGCCAGGACAAATCTGAAAATGAAGTTGCTAAGTGTTTCTAAAAGTTCATAAGTAATATATATTGATTACCATCCCATCTTCTAGGCCCTGGCACATCTCTGAAGCTCCCTGGAACTAACCAGACCGGAGGACCAAGTCAAGCTGTCAGGTCTGTATTTTAGTTTCATTCCCCTGTCTCCAAATCCTAAGGAGACATATCCTGGATTATCTTGTTTGTTTTATAACAACTGTCAATCTCCACAGGCCAATCACTCAAGCTGGAAGACCTATTACAGGTTTCCTTAGGCCCAGCACACAGACTGGAAGGCCGGGTACAATGGAACAGGCCATCAGAACACCCAGAACTGCTTACACAGCACGACCTGTCACTAGCTCATCCGGAAGATTCGTCAGATTAGGGACGGTAGGTTCTGTCAGCTTTCCCAGAACCTTGTGTTACCCAAGTAACTTTATGCCCCACTAGTATTACTAGAATTAAATGGAAACTTTGAAGCTAATTCTTATCATTTTATAATTTCTATAAATTACTATAATCTTTATGCAGATGAAACTCTATGTTACGAGAGAAAGTTTTCAATTTCTTTTTCTCTCTCTTTCCTCTCATAGGCTTCCATGCTTACAAGTCCTGAAGGACCATTTATAAATTTATCTAGACTGAATTTAACAAAATATTCCCAGAAACCTAAGTTGGCAAAGGTATGTGCTTCAGAAGATCCTAAGTTATGAAGTAATGATAGAAGTATGATAACATGGCTTTATAGGAAATGGAGAATTTAGTTATCGTAACATGCAAAAATTCTTTGTCTTGAATTAAGCACAATCTATCAGAAATAAGTACATATATAATTATTATAGGAAAATATTTTTTGTTTGTTTTGTTTGAGGCAGGGTTTCTCTGTGAAACACTCCTGGCTGTCCTGGAACTCACCAGGTAGACCAGGCTGGCCCTGAACACGCAGAGATCCACCTGCCTCAGCCTCCCCAGTGCTGGGATTAAAGTTGTGCACCACCACTGCCTGACTGGAAAATCCTTTCCTCTGGTTAATGACAATAATTTACAACAAAGAAAGCAGAGAGGCAGGACCATCTTTGCAGAATGAAGCTTGAGGATGTGGGTGTGTTTGTTCTACAGCTTGGACTATTCTCAGAAAAATAATTTTCAACTCTTGTATGATATAAGGGTGATAAAAAGGATGGAGAATATATGTATGCTTAATTAGTAATTAGCTGGGCCCCTCAGTGTTACTCAAGCCAGACAGCAGCCAGCAAGCCAACTACCTAAATAATTCCCATCTCTCTGAGTATTCCCTTAAATAAAGAGAGAATTAGAGGCAGAGAGCAGGTGGATAAGGGAGCAAAAGTGGGGAGAGTGGAAAGAGTAAAAAGAAACTAGAAAAGTAAAAGCACAGAAAGGAAGACATACAGAACTTTTCTATTGTGAAAAACTAGGGAGTGAGGGGTCATGAGAGATACTGCTCAACTGGTAAAGTGCTGGCCTCACAAGTATGAGGGCCTGAGTTTGTTCCCAGAGGCTACATTAAACCGCTGGGTATGGGCTTAGTGGGAATAGGTGCATGCCACCAAGACTGATGACCTGGATTCAAAACCCAGGACCCACTCGGTAGAAGGAGAGAATTGGCTCCCCTAGGTTATCCTCTGATTTCTTCATGTATGCTGTGACATGCATGTATTAGCACACACATATAAATAAACAAATAATTTTTTAAAAAAAAGCTATGTATGGTGGCGTGGTGGTTAGTTTTAATTATCAAGTTGGCATAATCTAGGATCTCCTAGGAAGAGCCTTAATGAGAAATTACTTACAGCACGTTGACTGGTGGCCGTGTCTTTAAGGGATTGTTTGGCTTGTTAATTGATGTAGAAGACCCAACCAACCCACTGAGGGCAGCACTATTCCCTGGGCATCGGCTCTTCAACAATATAACAGAGGAGAGAGCTTTCTGAGAGCAAGCAAGGGTCCATGTGTTTATTTTTTCTCTACTCTTGACTATAGATCCAGTGTTTTTAGTTCTTGCCCGAACTATGCTGTGCTAATGCACTTAACTTGAAACTATAAGTCAAATAAATTCTTTTCTTCCCTAACTTGCCTTTTGCCAGGGTATACTATCATATCAACAGAAGTGAAAGTAGAATGGGTGTCTTACTGGCCAGCCATCTTATCCTAATCAGTCAAGGTGCCCCAGGCCAGTGAGAAACTCTGTCTTAAGAAACAAGTGGGGCTGGAGAGATGGCTCCGTGGTTAAGATTACTTGGTGCACGGTCATGAGGACCAGAGTTTGGATTCCAGCACCCACATAATAAGCTAGGTGCCCCACTCACACACGTCACCCCAGTTCTGAGGTGAGTGGAGACAGGAGGATTTCTAGGGCTTTATGGCTTCCATCTTAGTCAAGAAAAACATAAGCTCCAAGTTCAGGGAGAGGAGAACCTGCTCAGAGGAAGAGGTAGAGTGATCGAGTAGAACACCTGATGCTTGCCCCTGGCCTCTGTGTGTGCAAACAGGTGTCCTCCCACTCCCAACCCCCACCCCTGCCACCATGCATCCACACACACACAAATAAATCTTTGAACAAAAACAAGGTGGGTATGCTTGAGTAAGAACAACAGTTCAGGTGCCCTCTGGCTGGCTTCCACATACCTACAGCCCCTAAAAGCAAAATGAAATAAAACCCCAAATTCCTTAGGGGAATAGCTTGGAACAAATTGCACAAGAAGAACACTTGCTTTCTGGAAACACACTTTGCTCTAACCCAGCAAACTTAGCAGAAATTTGTGAACTTCCTTGTATGAGTGCTGAGTTCATTTCTAATTGCTGTCATTTCTGGGGTAATTAGGAGAGGAATGCCATTTGGTGGACTATATCAGACCAGAAAAACACTAGTGACTTCTTCACTTCTTCTCTCGACAGTAGTACTCTAGTCACTGGCATTTAGAATACTGTAAAGCTTTAGTCACTCCCCTTTTCTTCAGGTGTGTAGAGTAATGAATAGGCATTCCTGTGGAATACTTGGGTTCCCTTCCTTGAGGCGGCTGGCTGGCCAGTTTTCAATGAAAGAGTGTAGCCAATGGATTCATTTCCTGCAGTGGAGTAAGATACATCGGGGCAGATGAGATTCTTGTGTTCCTTTAGTGTGCTATAGGGACGTCACCAGGTTTTTCACTTTGACCCCCCACCCGCCTTGCCTTGCCTCATCAGAACTTCTTTAGCTATGGGATGTCTATGGTAATTGACCCCCACCCGCCTTGCCTCATAGAACTTCTTTAGCTGTGGGATGTCTATGGTAATTGACCCCCCTTGCCTTGCCTCATCGGGACTTCTTTATGCAGTAGGATATCTATGTGATGCTCAGACACCCATACTGCTTGAGTGCTCTGAAAGCCTTTTCATGGCAGCTGACACCACTGCACTTTGAACTTTTTTTTTTTTTTTTGTAATAAGAAGGAAAGGATTGCTATCAATTGGGATTTGGTTGTTTAGTTTTGATGGGTGTTCCTGTTAAGCCAGGGTCTTAGTAAGTAACCCAGGCTGGTCTAGAATGCCTGCCTGTTCTGAAGGCTTTAGCCTCTTGTGTGCTTCCTTTGCAGGTGTGCATCACTGTGCTCGACACTTTCTTCTTTCTTTCTTCTTTTGTTGCTGTGCTGAGGATCGTATCTTGGGCCTTATTCAGTCTTCCCCTCCCTTCCTCTCCCTTCCTCCTTCCCTTTTTCCCTCTCTGCCTCTGCCTCAGCTTCCAGTCCCCTCCCCATTCTTCCTTCCCTCAATTCCCCCCAACTTTGTTTCTTTCTTAAGATAGTGTCTGGTGATATTCTGGCCACAGCCCCCACTACCACAGAGTATTACAAGTCTGTGCCATCAGGCCTGGATTCTTTTTCTTCATTTTTGTTGCTTCTGTGTCACTGGGTGTTAACAGCTGCGACATCTCCCAGGGTCACTAATAGGTGTTAAAGACTGACATTCCAGACAGGGTCGTGGAACTAAAAAGTAATCCATTAATGCTTGCTTGTCCAGACGAGCAAGGTCAATATTTGAAAACACACCTTTCAGCCCTGGCTGGAGACTAGAGCTATCTGGAGGCTTTACAAACTGCAGCGGGGAACGGCCCCCACCATCTATACCTCCTGGTGTCTGATTTAACTGGCCTGGTCTGGGCCCTCTTGTGTGATTCCAGTGTGCATTTGGGCTGTGTAGCCCTCTGTTAAGAAACCTGAGGAGATGGCTTTGAAAAATTAAGCAGAAAATTCTGCTTAACATTTATATTCCATGTTATTTCAGAAGGGATACCCAATTTCCCATGTGTCAAAATTAAATAATAATCTCTATAATATAAAGAGAGTATCCAAATTGGGTGAAACCTTCATGACAATTGTAAGTCTTTAGAAAATAAGACAAACTTCTTTTGTCTTGTTTTAATAAAATAATGTATATAACATAAAGGAAAAAGGTTCAGTTCTTTGAACTTTCCAGTTTATTGTCTGTAAAAACAAAATTCATTGTGAGTTGCAGAATTTTATAATGGGTTACTATGACAAATGACAGTCACATTTATTATTTACCAATTCCTAGCACTTTAGAGTATCCTGTACTCTAAGTCAGCTAAGTTTTGAGTTTCCATATAACAATAACAAAGTGCTTTATTAAAATAAAACTGAGTATGTTTTGACATTTTGTCCTTTCCAGGCTTTATTTGAATATATTTTTCACCATGAAAATGATGTTAAGATGGTAAGTGACAAATTCCTGTTATTTTCTTTCATTGTAATTTTTTAGGCTTTGGAGCTTTAGATTTTGAAATGTTCTATTTCTTTCCTTAAAAAAATGGAATCATTAAAAATTAGAGGAACTGAAAGTTTCAGTTTTGGTGGGGACATTTGTATAAATATAGAAATGGTAAGAATTTTGCATGGTTTGTAGATTATGTAGCTGTCGTTAAAGGGCAAGATAACTAAGAATACCATATGCCTGTCAAAATGTATTCTTTATGCTAATAGTACTACTGGTTCATTGTATTTTTTTTTAAACCACAGAGTATTAGAAGTTTACTAGCATGCATTTCTGCCATCTTCTGCCCCTCTCACCCATGAAGGTAGAAGTAATAACTACACACACAAAAGTAGAAATAATAACTTAAAGAGCCCATGTTATTCACCATCTAGCTCCAGCTGTAGTCAGTTTTCACGGCACCTTCTCAGTAATGCATCTGATTTTCCAAATTTGTTTCAATTTAAATAAGCCAGTATGCAGATGAGGAGAAAACTCATGAGGTTGTTTAAGTCAAATGAAGGCAATTCTGTAATATCAGATAACAATTTCCCCATTTTCTTATAAGTCCAGGAAAAACACTATGTTCACATGCTGAGTGTGCAGGAAAATACTTCCCACAGGTGTGTCTTCTGTGTGTCAGCCACAACTCAGTGTACAGGGCAAGCTAACGAAAATATGATACTGCACCTGCTTCTGTAAGCTGTCTATTCTGAGACAACAAAATTGACAAAAACTGTCACTGGGTGTGAGGTGTGAGGTATGAGGTGTGAGGTGTACATTTTCGGTCACAGCCCTCAAGGAGCTGAGTCAGGAGAATTGTGAGTTAAGACTAGTCTGAGCCACAGAGTATGTCTGCATGTGTTAAAAACAAAAACAAACAAGAGTAGATGACAGACTGAAGGTAGCCAAGGGAAGACATAGGTGGTGACCCACGCTGGCAAACATCTGCCAGTGAGTGAGCAGGGTTTCATGAGAACGAGGAAGAAGAATGGAAAACCCTGAACAGAGACTGGAATGAGAGCTGAGTAAGACTTACCTTCAAAAACAAGGGCCCCAAAGAGACAGTTTAAAGAAACGACTGAACTTGATGATAGGTTTGATGTTGTGGGCAAAGGAAGGAGACACCTGATGGGGGAAGTACGTCTATGTATGTTTATCTTATTGATTGTTTAATAAAGTTCTGCTTGGCCAATGAAACGGCAAGTTAGGCAGGACTAGGAGTCAAAGAGGATTCTGGGAAATGTAGTAGAGAAGTGGTGATCCAGGAAGGAAGTGACATAGCAAGGAGACTCATAGTTAAAGAAGGAGAAACAGGAAGCGTCCCTCTTTCCCCTTCGCCTCCTCTAGCAGCAGGATGTGATCCACCGGCAAGGAGGGACGCCAATAAGGCATCCAATAAGATAAGTCTTATAAAATATATAGATGTATGATAATTGAGACTGAACTAACAGACGAGAATCTTAGTCATTGGCCAAGCAGCTTTGAACCTAATACAAGTTTCTGTGTATTCATTTGGGCCTAACTCAGGCGGGCAGCTGGCGTAAAGCTCACACGTGGCAGTGGGGCTCAGGCAGCTTTTGTCGGAAAGATTTATCGTAACAGACACCAGTCAGAGATGCCACCTGAGTGTGCGGTGAGGGTGATAGCTTTACTAACAGACATGGGATTGACTCATCAGTTTATAAAGCAGCTGCATAATTGTTTGTGTTTGAAATGACGAAAGCTCTCAGTGTGGGCATACAATTGTATGCACTGAGCAGTAGGGAGGGTACAAGTGTCTGTCTGAGAGCCCAGGCTGGATACAGAGAACGTGGGACTCACCTGTGATGAAGAAGGCAAGTGTGGGGTCACAAAGGGAACAGAGGAGTCTAAGGTTAGCCCACCAAGAAACCACGTGCATTTCTGTAAACAGAAGAACCCCATGATTTCACTTACTATACGGCTCACAAAGGCTTTTAATGGGATGATATGTAACACTGCCCAAATCTACTCCATTTCACAGATGAGCCAATCTCTGATTATTAAATTGTCACAAATCTGGTTTTAGAAGGTTTCTTCTTTTTTCTTTTCATGACTCTCAGTCATGCCTGTGCCTGCCAAGTGCTAGAATTACAGGTGTGTGCCACTGAGGGACACAGTGTGCCAGTCACCATTTCAGTCCTGAGATGGAGGACAGAGGGAGGCAGGCCAACCCAAGTCTTTGCTCTTTATATCTAAATCTGCAAATTATATTCTCATTGACCTAGAAATAGAAATGCAAAAAGGGCCCTTTTTCTTAATTACCTGTGTAATTTAATAGCAGTGATGTGTGGGTTTGTGCTACACTTCCAAAATCAGAATCCCCATGGGAGGCTGCTGACCCTGCTGCTATTAAGAACTCCACAGGCAATGTGAGTTTTCAGTGATGATTGGGAACTACTGCTGTAGAGCATATTCTGGAATTATAGAAGCACTAGAAAACATTTATCCAAACGTAGGAAATAGAGTTGAGGACCCTTGGCAGCATTTGAAAGCTTGAATTCCATATAACAACCTCACCAGGGAAGGAAGTTCATTAAAAGAAATTAGTGAATTAATAGAAAAAAATAGCAAAATGACCTTTAAATACACCCGAGGAACAAGAATATGATGCAAAATCTTATTGGGAACCAGAGTCTCCATTTATAAATTTTATAAGATTATGTTCATGAATAACAAAAGACTTAATATATTCAAAACAAGCAATGCTGAACAAAATTCGAAACTCTTTGCAGTAGATCTCTTTGAATGGTTAAATGACAACTGTGGGAGCTTGTTTGGAGACATTATTTTGGACGTTGGGTTGATGAGTTATTAAGCAAACACAAGGACTTGAGTGTATTCCCCAGAACTCACATGGTGGCATGTGCTTCTAATCTCAGTGCTGGGGAAGTGGAAATGGGCACATTCCCAGGGGCTTGCTGGCCATCTTACGTTAATAGGTGAGCCAGCCTAGAGACCCTGTCTCAGTAAAAAGGAAGCTGGCTCTGGTGGGATGACACTCAAAATTGACCTTTGCTGCTTTCCTCATGCATGGACACATGCAGGTTTGTATATGCACATACAAACACGCGGAGTTCAGCAGTTAAACCACTTCATGGGTTAGATTTGTGAAGCAATGGCAAACGTAAGAAGTTGACTGGTTCTTGCATACAATTTCTATATAGCGGTTACAAGGCAAAAATGTACCTACAGGGTGATTTTAAATATTGCTTGTTACTTTCCTGGCATAGATTCGGTATGTATATGCTCATTCATGCGTGTATGAGCACACATACATGTGCCATTGTGCTTGTGCTTGCATACACTTGGAGGCCGATAGCTGATGTCAAGTGTCTTCCTTGGTCACCATACATATTGAGGCAGAGTCTCATGCCGAACCTGGAGCTTGCCATTCCAGCTAGTCTAGCACACTAAGAGGGTTCCCTGTCTTTGCCCCATACTAATCTCCCCCGTGCCTTGTGATGTGGGATTACAGACAGCTCATCACACGAACCCACCTTTTATGTGGGTTCCAGGGATCCAAACTCCTGGTCGATTTACCCAGAGAGTCATCTCCCCAGGCCTTAGAGAGCTTCTTACGGACAGAGAAATGACCCAATTACAGATAATTTGGGCACAATAGCAGGAAGCAGTTACAGTACAGATGTATTTTCTTGCTGACAAGAAATGTAAAATAAAGGACTTTAAATGTTTAGGAACAGTGTCATAAATTGTTACAAGTTATAGATAATGTTGTAAAAGGTGTGATTTAGAAAATACCATGGTAAAAGGAAACAGATAGCCATAAACACATTTGCTTAATTTATTCTGTGATTTCAGTTCTCAAAAAAATCGTCAGGAAAAATAGCTGTATTTGTGATGATCATTATAGTAGTAGATACAGTAGCAAAAATACTCATAAAGCAACATAAATGCTCAGTGCTGGAGGACAAATTTGATGTTATAATGAACAGCAGAATGCGCTTTTCATGCAGCCAGTAAGATAATAGTTACCAAAATCATAAAAATCGCAAATGTTTATTTTCTAATATTAAGTCAAAAAGTATCCATTGAGGATGCTAAGCAGAATCATAACTAAATACATGTTTACATATACTTAAGACAGATACTTGGATGTATTTCTTGAGACTAGGTTTAAGATGTCTTCATTTCATGTGTACTTGTTGAATGCCCACAATGCATCAGCCTCTTGGATTACAGTATAGAAACCAGGTCGGCCTCATGGCTCTGGTGGAAATTAAGCTCCATTTTATCTTCCTTTTTAAACTTTTCTTAAGTTTCCTGATTTAATAGCAATCTTTGCTATTATAAATTAAGCACCTCAATAAATTTAAATGTTCATAATTGGGCTCTTGTTTTTTTTTTTATGTTCTAGTTTACTCTAGCGTAGAACACTCAAGGAGGTAGCTCTTTTCATTTTTACTTCGTGGAAAGTACAGACTTTCCCTTCCTGTTTGCACTTGTGAGATGACAGGTTTATTCCTTAAGCATATAATTACTGGAGTCCTTGCATTGATCTTGTGATTGGCTGGAGGAGCGCTGAGGACATATGCCTGGGGCTGTTTCCCTGCTCACACCAGCTCGCACGCCCTCACACACGTGCTTATGTCACACCAGCTCACACACCCTCACACACGTGCTTATGTCACACCAGCTCACACGCCCTCACACACGTGCTTATGTCACACCAGCTCACACGCTCTCACACACGTGCTTATGTCACACCAGCTCGCACGCCCTCACACATGTGCTTATGCCACACCAGCTCACACGCTCTCACACACGTGCTTATGTCACACCAGCTTGTACACTCTCACACATGCTTATGTCACAACAGCTCGCACGCTCTCACACACGTGCTTATGTCACACCAGCTTGTACACTCTCACACACGTGCTTATGTCACACCAGCTTGTACACTCTCACACATGCTTATGCATAGTGCTTTTTGAGTCAGACTCTTCCATTAAAATGTCATTTTATATTTTATTGCAAATGTTATTTCCCAAAAAGGACTTAGATAATGAGCACAAACTGGGCATTTTTTAAAACCTTTTATCTATTTTGCAACTTTATCTGGAAAAAGAGATAAAAAGGTTCTGTTTTTTAGCATGCTAATGAAATCAGAGCTGCTTTTATATGCATTACTTTGGATGACCTTCAGATTTTTCAAAAGCAAGTATTTTGCATAAATACAGGGGATACTATAGGTAATTATAAAAAACTGTGAAGTGGCATTTAAATGTTAAGCAAGTAAAATTGATCTTTGATGTGACAACTATATTTCTGTCTCTGTGCTCCTATTTGAGGGACATTATTGACAAAACTAAAATAACACGTGGGCCGGTCATTTTATCTTTCTGTTCGTAGGGAGAATGCTAGAGCTAACTATTAAGAGTACTCTGAAGTAGTATTTTCAATGTTAAGAATAAATACAACCAATCAGGTTAGATGGGTCAGCAGAAGTCATCTCCCCCCAAGCCTGAGGTCCAGCGTCAGTCAATACCTAAGCCCTACATGGTGGAAGGGAAGAACTGAGTCCTGGAAGTTGTCCTGTGACCTCCACATGTGCAACATGGAATATGCACATACAAATACAGACAAATATGTGTACACACACATACACACACATACACACACACTCACAGACACACACACACACACACACACACACACACACACACACACACACACACACACACAGTGTGGTGGTTTGAAAGAAAATGGCCCCCAAAGGGAGTGGCACTATTAGGAGGTGTGGCTTTGTTGGACTAAGTGTGGCCTTGGTGGAGGAAGTGTGTCATTGTGGGGGTGGGCTTTGTGGTCTCCTATGCTCAAGCTACTCCCAGTGTGACAGTTCACTTCCTGTTGCCTGTGGATCAAGATGTAGAACTCTCAGCTCCTTCTCCTGCACCATGTCTGCCTACATGCTGCCATGCTTCTCACCATGATGACAGTGGACTAAACCTCCGAAACAGTAAGCCAGCCCCAACTAAATGTTTTTCTTTATGAGAGCTGCTGTGGTCATAGTGTCTCTTCACTTCACAGCAATAGAAACCTAAGACACAGTAAAGCTGATCTGAAGAAAACTGTATTCCTTCTTTTATTATTGTTACCTACATGTATATACTTGAGTTTTTAATGACGTTTTCTCTCTCTGTTTTTGACTGATCATTGGCCATAATACATGTGGGCTAATGATCTGGAATCTTTATTTCCACATGCTCTTTAGTTTCAGCATCTTGAAGTTGTCATAACAGTAAACAAAGTTTCAAAAGTTCGCAGACTACACTGTCCAGATTTGCCAAAGTTCCTTCTACAGCTGGACTTCAATAAACCTGTGGTTTTTAAATGTGGCATGTTAGGGTTTTATATTAAATACATATTATTAGTAATAAATAGTACCTAATAAGCTATTAATCACTCTGTTTTTAGTCAGTGTTCTATTACTGTGAAGAGACACCATGACCATGGGGCTTACTTACAGTCTCGGAAATGTAGTCCATTAGCATCCTTGTGGCAAATAGGCAGGTATGGTGCTGGAGAAGCAGCTGAGAGATCTGGATCTGGATCAGCAGGCAGCAGGAAGAAAGACATTGGGTCTGGCTTGGGGTCCTTGAAACCCCGAATCCTACCCCCCAGTGACACATTTCCTTCAACAAGAAGGAAGTTGCCCTGGCTCCTTACCCTCATCTAGGGCCCCTCCCTGATGACTGAGCATTCAGATCTGTGAGCCTATGGGGACTGACTCAAACCCACACTCGCTTATTTTTATACATACATACATTTTATACATACATTTTTATACGTACATAATGCATTCTGATTATTTCCCCTTCCTCCCCCTCATCCCCACCAGCCACTTTCCTGGATTCATGACTTTGGGGTTTGTTTTGTTCTCTGTTTATTTTAGCCAAGATCCTCTGTGTAATCACTGGAGTTAGACTTTGCACTGGAGCATGGTGGGGTCACTAAGGGCCACACAGCTGAAGGCAATGACTCCTTCTCCCCAGGCACCGATCAGTAGTGAGTAGTTAGAGGTAGAGCCCTGAGCCCCTCCTCCTCCATGCCTGACTGTTGATGTCCCTATTCTTGTGCAGACACAGCATAGGGGTCTGCTGCAGCTGTGAGTTTGTGATTGTGGCTTGCCCAGGGCATGGCATTTCACAGCCCTTTCCCCTGTCTTACAGCTCGTACAGTCCTGCCCACCCCCATCCCATCCACTATGCTCCCTGAGCCTTAGAAGTGATGACATGAATGTTTTGTTAAGGGCCAGGCACTTGTACACCCCCTTGGCTCAGCATTCTTTGTAGCCATCAGTTCCTAAACTCACTCACCCTATTCACTGGAAAAAGAGGCTTCCCTGATTAAGGCTCCAAGTGGCGTTTATCTTGGGCAGCTGAAGATTGTTCTGAGGCATGGCTTTAGGCTACCCTAGAGGGTATCAAGGAGTGAGGCTAGGGGTACCAGTCCTTTTTCTGGAACCTGCGGTATTGACTATGTGCCCAGAGGCATGGATGGGGCAGATTCCAGGGAATGTCTGTCTTGGAGTTGTAAAGATTCTTAAATATGAATGTACATGTTAAAGAATTTGAGTCAGTTCAGTCCAAAGGTGCTTGCCTTACAAGCATGAGGACCTGAGTTTAGGCCTCATAACCAGTGTAGAAAAAGCTAGGTATGGAGGCCCATGCTTATAAACCCAGTGCAGGGGATCCCTGGAGTACTTGCTGGCCAGCTAGTCTAGTCTACTTGGCAAGTTCCAATGAGCTACTTACTCTGTCTTCAGAAAATGAGGTAGGATGGTACCTGAGGGGCAATAACCAAGGAACCAAGGCTGTCCTCTGGCTTAACACTCAAGCGTGTGTGCACATGCACACACACACACACACACAGAGAGGGAGAGAGGGAGGGATGGAGAGAAACATAGAGGGAGAGATATGGAAAGAGACACAAAGAAACAGAGAGAAAGAAAGAGAAAGGGAGAGACATAGAGAGAGACACAGGCACACAGAGAATATAAATCAGAATTAAAAAAATACAGGTCTTATGTCACTATTTAAAATATTTTAAATGCCAGTAGCTCTAAACTATAAACAGGAATGTCTTAATTTGGGTTTCTATTGCTGTGAGGAGAAGCCATGACCATATCAACTCTTTTTTTTTTTTTAAAGATTTTATTTATTATGTATACAACATGTATATCTGCACAACAGTAGAGGGCACCAAATCTCATAATGGATGGTTGTGAGTCACCATGTGGTTGCTGGGAATTGAACTCAGGACCTCTGGAAGAGCAGCTAGTGCTCTTAACCTCTTAACCTCTGAGCCATCTCTCTAACCCGACCACAGTGACTCTTATAAAGAAAACATTTAACTGAGGCAGCTCACTTACAGTTCAGGTTCAGTCCTTCATGGCAAGGAGCATGGCCGCATGCAGGCAGACATGGTGCTGGAACTGAGAGTCCTTACATCTTGACTCAAAGGCAACAGGAAGTCAACTGACTGTCACACTGAGTGAAGTTTGAGAAAAAGACTTCAGAGCCAGCTCCCACAGAAACACACTTCCAACAGAAGGTGCAGCCCAGATTAAAGGTGTACCCTCCAGCCTCAAGGTTTGGATTAAAAGTGTGTGTTGTTCAGCCTTCTCCAACAAGGCCACACTTCCTCCAACAAGGCCAGGCTTCCTAATACATTCACAACTACCACAAGGAATTTGTTTGGTTCTTAAACTATTTTTGACACCAGTCAGAAGTAAGGACTCCAGCTAATGACCTGAGCAAGTTATTCTTCAGTGCCTTTTGTGAGCACAGTGACACTCCTGAACAATGGAGATGGAAAGAAGGCACATTAGCTACTTTTCTGCTCATGTGACAGAACACCATGACCAAGGCAACTCGGAGAAGAAAGAGTTTGTTTTGGCTTATGGTTGCAGAGGGTCAGAGTCCATAATGGCTGATTGGAGGCAGTAGGCAGGCATGGCAGCTGGAAATAGGGTGCTGAGAACTCACATTTTGAACTGGGAGCACAAAGCAGAGAGAACAATTGGAAATGGTGCTGAGAACTCACATTTTGAACTGGGAGCACAAAGCAGAGAGAACAATTGGAAATGAGTCTCAAAGCTGGCCTCTAGTGACATACTGCCTCCAACAAGGCCACACCTTCTAAACCTCAAACAGTGCCACAAACTGGGGAGCAAGTGTCAAGTATGTGAGACTATAGCAACAGTCTCATTCAAAGACCCACAAAGGGTCTCCCCTGGGGGAGTGCAGGGGCCTTCAGAAGTCTTCACAAGTATTCTTGTCTAACCCAGCCCAAGTCTTCATGTGGGCAAGAATTGCTTAAGATAACTCTCCTACCATTTTTATTGGCTCAGCAATTTGTATTTCTTTTATCTGGACCAATAGGAACATGCAGTTCCTCCACAGGAAGACTTGATCCAGGACTGTATCTGAAGGCAAACTTGGCTACCTATCATAAGCACTTAGGAAATCAGGGTGCATAGGAATCATTCAAATGGAAGCTTTGCCTAAAAACAGTAGAAGGTCTGTTTATATTAAACATGATAGTGAATGTGATTTATTTGCTGGAAAAGGTCTTAATAAAGATTGAGTCAAAGTTAATGTGCATAGATATTTACAGTGCATGCTTGAATGGAGCCCTCTGAAAACACAAGTTTCCCAGAAATAATGCCACTTGAAGTCACTCTCTCTCTCTCTCTCTCTCTCTCTCTCTCTCTCTCTCTCTCTCTCTCTTTTGTCTTCACGTTTATATCTGGCTAGAAGGGAAAAAGAAAAATAAGCACATGAAAGTAAAATCGTATGTGGCTTATTTTAATTTCCATAGCATTCAAGTAGAGATGTTGATTTTTTAGGTCCATTAGAGTCTCAGCATGGTGACACCATGCCTTGATAAGTTTGCATATTTAGAGGTCTCCCCTGGAGCAAGAGAGATAGAGAACACATGGAAAAGTAATTAATTTTGCAATAGGAGGTTGAGGGAACTTTTCTGGCATTCATTTCAGAAGAGAGCTGATATTAAAGAGGACAGTAATAGGGATGCATTTTGAGATAATAGAACCGAAGATCCAAGTGTTCTTTTAATGGAACTGTTGGCTCTCATAATTATATTAACACTGACTCTAGAATAAAGCAGTTCCAACATTGGGAAGACAAATAAATATTAAAAAATAGAATTCTCATTTAATTGATAACTCCAGTTCTATTCACTGAATCTTTATAAAACTTTTAGATTTCTGGGAACTTCAAATTTGTGTAAAGACTTACTCCCTTTCTCCTCTGTCAAAAGGTTTTCCACTTCCTCTCTATAAAAAATGTCAATTCTTAATGGACTACCTCTTGTCTGAGCATGTAAAAACACTGGAAGGAAAAAGATACCAAAGATACGGGATTGTGGCAGAGAGGTGGCTGAGAACATACTGCTCTTGTCGATGAGCAGAGTTTAGTTCCTGGCCCCAGCACCCACATCTGGAAGTGTACAGCCACCTGTAACTCCCAGTCCAGGGGATCTGATGTCTCTGGCGTCTGTAGGCACTTGCACTCTCTCTCTCTCTCTCTCTCTCTCTCTCTCTCTCTCTCTCTCTCTCTCTCTCTCTCACACACACACACACACAGTGGGATTGAAGGAAATATTAATTACTAGAAGGTAAAGTGACAGCAGAGCCATAGAATTATGATCGTTGAAGGCAGCAGTAACCCAAATGCTCAGACTTCTTTGCCTCTTCTGTGTTCTCCCACTCTCCAAAGCCCCTTTCTTATTCTGAATTCACATGCGTTCTCCCTAGCATGGAGGTTACAGGCACATGGCACCACACTCAGCTTTTTCTGGGGACTGAGGAGCTGAACTCTCATCTCATACCTGCACAGCAAGCACTTTGCTGCTGAAGCCATCTCCCCAGGCTCCATAGCAAGCCAGTGCTTCACGCTTCCTCTGGTGTAACCAGAGACTGAACCTGGGGTTGATCAGGCATGAGAGGCAAATACTCTACCCCTGAGCAATGGCCCCTGCCCTTCCAAACCCCTTTTCTATCTATCTATTTGGTCCTCCTTTTTCTTTACACCTATGTTTAAAATGGGGACTACCGCTGGGCCCACCTTACGTACAGATAGCTTGACATCGCTGAGTTCTGAGGCATTTTGAATCATTAGAGAGTAGGTACAAAGAAAGAAGAGAGTAAAATCCTAGTGTTTTAAATTTCCCTTTTGTGCCTTGTACATGAAAATTGTATTCTGATTTATTATGCATCTGCTTCCCTTCAACCAATGCCTCCAGCCTGTTTGCTGTCAGCTCTGTAGCCTAGAGCTGATTATTTAGGGGAAATTTGTGGGGCCATCTGGGAACTTGGGCAACTTGAGTTTCTATCTAATTTCTAATACATGTTTTGATCAATGCTAATTATGTGGCTTATTTCATTATTTATCCCCCTGCCTGTTTACTATTAGAAAAGCATTTCATAATTGGAAATGAATTGTTTTCCAAAGGCTTTGGATTTGGCGTCCCTGTCCACAGAGCATTCTCAGTACAAGGACTGGTGGTGGAAAGTGCAGATCGGAAAGTGTTACTACAGGTAAAATCTTCATTATTAGTGAAAGTCTTACAAGTGGAAATATTTTTATGTCATCAAAAAATGAAATAGATGATGATGAAAAAAAAAAAAAAAACCTCTCCTCATGAAGCAGTGACAACTTGGGATTATTTGAGCAAACATTTTCTGAACCATCACATGACAGCAGTAAGAACTGGTGTCCTGAGAACTTGTCATACAAGGAAGCTGAGGCCAGAGCTTGGTTATGACTTTCATCATGAGCTGGCTAATGACAGACCTGGGACTAGAACCCAGAGTGTTCACTTCAGTCTCTCAGTTCCTCACTTACACAAATGCCTCACATCTGTAGAGTAGCCTGCAGATAAGAACCAGCTTGTGTGTACGTTACTTCATCTCACTTAAGACTGGTGACACCTGGAGGTGGCTGTTCACTCAGGTGAGGAAACTTGATTCCTATTATTATGGAAGCAAGGGCGTGGCACACTGGGAACCCAGAGAATGAGCTTGTGATGTCAACTGGGGAGATCAAAATGCTTTACTAGAGGATGTAGCCCGAAGTAGATGTCAGCCTTTGTCCCTGGCCATTTCGTTCTACTGACCCTACCTCTCTGTTCTCAAAGTTCCTCTCCTACTACCCAACCCCACTCCAGTGCCCGGAGTCTGGATTTTTTATTATTACTTACTCCGGTGGTTCTCAACCCTCCTAATACTGATACCCTTTAATACAGTTCTTGTTGTGGTGAACCCAAGCCATAAAATTATCTTCATTGCTACTCACAACCATAATTTTTCGACTGCTATGAGTCATAATGTAAATATCTGATGTGCAGGATATGTGTGTGCTATGCAACCCATGTGACCGCCAAAGGGGTCATGACCCACAAGTTGAGAACCACTTAATATCTTTGTTGAGTTCTTTCAGTAACTTCTTTCCTGGGTTTTCTGCCTCCAGTCTCTCATCTCATCAAGTCTTCCTAAGTATTGTAAGGGGAGCTGTGCACGCACAGCTGCTGTTGGGTTCCTTGATGAGTCTCCATTTGGACTGTTAGTGTAGTCCAATGCTGCTGTCCCAGTCTGCCTGCTTTCCTGTATCTCTCACTGTTTGCATTGTTACGTCCTTCTCAATTAAACTAGATTCCTTTGATAACATTTTACACATAGTCTGTGGAATGGATGGGACCTTTGAAGAGGAAGGGACGTCTTCCTCATCACATGCCCCCTAACTTTACACTAATCTGTTGAAGCCACCTGATATCACTTTAATCCCGTGTTTCCAGCAGCTGCTAGTATATCAGCTACACCAATGTTTGAAATCTAGATCATGAAAAAATGTTCAGAGCTAGTTTTTCAACCTTTATGTGAAATTAGCACAATGGAGCATATTATAAATCATTTTTAGTTTATTTTACAAAAAATATATCTAGGTAGCTCATAGATTGCTAAGAATGAATAGTTATCAGAAAGCATGACAGGTCTACTAGGGACAAGCCGAATGAAAGCCACCAAAGCTTCGGTGGATGTTTTGGTGGCAACCACGCTTCCTGGATCACAGAGGTGGACACTGACATCAAGACAGTCATTTGGGCAAGGAGCAAGTTTCAGAGTCACAGAGGAAGCAATCTACTAAGGGTAAAGGCAAACAAGGCCTATAGAAAATTGATGATCTAGCTGTAGTGTGCAAGTGTCGATTGTTGCTTTCATTAGAACAGTATAGGGATAACCAAAGGGGGCTAGGGGCTGTCTTAGGGAAGGAGGTATTTTCAAAGAAACGCTGTCCTTCAGTTCTTCCAGCGAAGTGGCAGCTCCACAGTTATCCAGGTCACTTGCCATATGTGCAGCTGATCATAAGCTCTCGTGGTGGTGAACTGATATGACCCTGTGAGAGATGGTTCCTGTTGCAATTAGGTTGTAGTCTTTACACACGGTCTGAGGCTTAGATAGCTGATAACTATGGGAGACAGGTGGCTTTTTGCTAACTTCTGTCAACATACATGTTACTATCAGTGAGCAAAGCATCACCTGCTTGGGTATATGCTTGCTCTAGGATAAGATGTGTCTGTTTGTATCCTCAGGGTTTGAAAAAACAATGATGCAGTGTTGATTTTTAAGTGAATGTCTGATTGTTTTTAATGACTATTTCTAGGTTAGGAATGTACCGCGAAGCAGAGAAGCAGTTTAAGTCAGCCCTGAAGCAGCAGGAAATGGTAGACACATTTCTCTATCTGGCGAAAGTAAGTATTCTTGAGTGAAAACTGTCTTCAAAAGGTGCTGGCCACTGCATGGGGAAAGTTGCCAGTTCCTTCTGGAATATTTGGCAAGTTAATATGTTCAGAGTTATTTTTTATAGCAAGTGAAAAATAGCATATGGAGGGTACCCATGGCACAAGGAGTAGAAAAGGCTGTGGAAAAAGAAGAAAATCCCTTTGACAGATGCTTACTAGGACAGAAGGAAACACCGTAGACTCACTGCCCTGTCAGTAGCAGAAAAGCATTTCTACAATCTATTTTGTCTAAACCCAAGCTTCAAAGCAGGACTTCACTGTATAGTCCAGACAGACATTGAACTTGCCATCCTCCTGCCTCAACTTCCTGGGTAGCTGAGATTCCAGGCCTGTGCAATGGAGCCCTGCTCTAAGAACAGGGACCATTTCATAAATTGTGTTATAGGACATTAGTTACTCAGCTCTGAGCACAATAGGGTATTGTAGCAGGCTTGTTAATAAAAGCAGATTCGTTTAATACACACAGTAACTGTAAAGGATAGGTTTTATACTTCCCTTTGTGCTTTGAGACTGCAAGAGATCAGGTTTTCATCAGTGTCACTGGACTGTTAGCAGTAAGCATTCAAGTCCATTGTACTGGTTGAATGATTTGACTTGTAACTCCACAGGCCACCTAGAATTTTTCAATACATATTGGACATTCCTAATATGAATATCTGAAATCTGGATGCTACAAGTGGAAAATTTATGGGATATGTCACAGTCAAAACACAGGTGCAATAAAATTAGTGTGTAAAGATGTCTTACATGTAGATGGAAAAAAAAATCTGAAGAGAGGCTCAGCAGTTAAAGCATTTGTTGCTCTTCCAGAGGATCCAGCTCAATCCCAGCACCCACATGGGGGCTCACACAACTCCAGTTCCAAGAGATCTGACACCATGTTTTGGCCTCCAAGAGTTCCATGCACATATAGGTGGACAAACATACATGCAGACAAAACCCCATATACATAAAAATAAAAAAATTTACATCAATGAATTTCATGTTTAGAATTGTGTTCTATAAAACTCCAGATTACCCCCCAAATCAGAAATTAGGAACACTTCTGTGTAAAACATTTCAGAGAAGGGAAGCTCTACTTGTATTGGAGTAAAGTCACCTCCTGAGCCTCTTCAAGGCCGATTTGAAAGAAAACATTTGATGAAGTGGTAGTTATTACATTATTGTGGCTTATCTATAAAAAATTTTCCAAGAAGTGTGCTATGAGCAGGAAAAATGTAAGAGCTGGAAGTGGGGAAAGGGGGCTGTGAAGGGCTCGCTTCTGGAATAACACAGCCAGTTGCAATCATGATTTCATAGCAGTTACAGTTGCATGAGACTAAACCTAAAATCAGCCAATCATGGATTGAAGAAAGGGCCATACTCCACCCCACTGAACCTTTGGCTACTGGTATATTCTAGGGAAAGGACAGCCATTGTCTTCAGTTGTGTATCCATTGGTGAGCCCTGCAAGCTCCAGTGGGTAACTTGAAATCCATAGTCATGCACACTACCCTGGTTGAATTCAGTGGGCCAAGAAACAAAACAAAAATATGTGAATGTCAGAAAAGGACTTATAGGGAGTGGAGAGTTGGTGTGGGCAGTGGAGAGATGTTCCCCTGACCCTTTCTTGTATTTCCCAGTCTTTGTGACAATAATATCCCCACAGTAAGCATTTCTTGGGATGATAAATTTTACATAAAATGTGTAGATAAACTGTAAAGTCATTATTTGAATCTATGTCTGTGGAAATTATTTAATTTCTGGGAGAAAATTTGTTCCTTATCAATAATTAAAACTTGTCACGAAAATGCTATTATTTTAAAAAAAAACAGTGAAGTAATCTTATTGAAATATATCTTGCTTTTTAGGTTTATATCATACTGGACCAACCCATGACTGCTTTAAATCTATTCAAACAAGGCTTAGATAAGTTTCCAGGAGAAGTGACCCTGCTTTGTGGAATTGCCAGGATCTATGAGGTAAGGTTCCTATTATTTTAAAAGTTGGTGTAAAATTGAGGTTGCGTGCTACTTTAAAAAGCTCACAGGCCCTTGGGGTCCTAGTAGGGAGCACAGTTTATAAAATTAAGATCATTGGCCGTGATTCAGCAGTATAAGGAGAGACTTTGCTGTGTGTGTTTAATTCAGCTAGGTTTTTATAAATACCCAGAGGTCAGGAATTTAACTTACTTTTCCTGTATGGGTAAACTGTTATCTCAGGACACTTAACAGTCCTTTCCCAAGATCTGTAACACCAAACATCTTTTTGTTTGTTTGCTGTCCATTTCTGGTAGCTATGCCTTGAGCTTTCTAGTCTGTTCCATTGGCCTGTATGTCCAACCTTTTATGAATCTTATTTACTGGCTACATTTCTATAGTTTTCTAATGGTACCGGGTAGGTGTGCCTTGTCAGGATTTCTGTCACAGTTTGGACTCTTACTTATTCTTACACATTTTAGATTTATGTTCTCACATTCTATAGAAAAGTGTCAGTGAGTTTTCTTCCCTGCTAATTATTACAATGATCCTGAGGCTAGATTAGACAATGCTACCACTTGGTTTTTCCCCTTTACAGTTGGAAACTTATCTCCCTACTCCTCCATATTGACTTTAAGACGGATACCTCAGGAACTATCTTTTTTAACCTTGCAGGCATAATGACTTAGGTTGACAATTAATATTTGATTGGCAAGCTGCCTTTCCATACTCAAGTATGACATAACTCTTCAGTTGCTTTATTCATTTTTGTCCTCCAGTGAATATTTTGTCATCATTCCCAGAAAGGCTGTGGTGGGAGTCACCAAGACATGCTAAAGTTCAGTGCTTTAGTAAGACTCCCAAAAAACAGCATACAACACACCGACAAGGAACATTTCATTAGTGTATAAAAGACACAAAACAAAGTCAGTAAAGGGAAAGTTCAGAGGAAGCAAGGGATGAGATGAGCTTCCAAAAGACCTCTGCTAATGACACTACAACATCTACATATTTAGCCAGGGAACCAATGATAGACAAAAGTACAGATACCACCAAAGTCTGCATGTGGGGGGGGGGGAGCAGTGAATTTTATTGGGATTACTCACAGGAATATAGGTGGAGGGTTACCTGAACAAGAATGGCTCAAAGACAGTTGCATCACCAAAGCCCATCCAAAGCATGGGTGGTGACAGCTCATACAAGCTGGCAACCTGAAACATACAGCCAACCTGCAGGCAGGCAACTCAACAGGTTGGAGACTTGTCTTTTTCAGGCAGCGCAAGTGGTCTAGACTTTTCCAGGTAGCTCTGCTGATCTTTGCTTCTCTTAGGCAGCTGCTTTCTCCAGGCCAATTGACTGGTTCGTCTTGTCTGAGCCTCTCCTGGAAGCTCAGCTTTTCTGAGAGAGCTACTCAGCAGCCTTGACGGTGTATGTCTGCTTGGGAAAGGGGAACCTAACAAATCTGGTCTGTTTTGGAGACTTCCTGAAACCTTTGAGTTGTTCACTTCTTGAGCTTAGTAGCTTCCTTGCAGGATGGAATGTTTCACCTCTGTTCAGAATATCCTTTTAATGAGCCTCTTGGCAGGGTAAAGTCACAACATGGAGTCACAAGGAACACACTTAATTCTTCCAGCAACAAGTTGTGACAACTCCTGCAGAGTGTTGTCTACCAGGAGTCTCACTAGAGACTGTGTGTGGACCCCATATGCCTATCATGTACCAGAGTTTTCCACACTTTTCTACAGTTAGCAGGAATCAGCACAAACCACATAGTACAAATGGTGTCACTTAGCAAGGCACTCTTGTCATCTGGGGAAAGTTTATTTGAGAGCAGGAATCAGCTGAGTTCCCCAGTGCATACCTTTCTAAGAATAGCAATATCAGGTCTGCTGTTAACTCCTTCCTGCACACGTGTATTCCCAGGTATAACTATGAATGGGTGTATTACTATGAATGAAGTGTTGCAATTTCTATTTGATAATGGTGAATAGGAATATATTGCTTTTTAAAAGTCAGTTTGATATTAGCCATTCTTTAAATTTCAAGATCTTGTCCATAGATGGGTTCTCTTAAATATCTTTTTTATAAATAAAAGAATCATCTGTGTATATAGTTCTGATGTTTTACTTTAAAAATTGATTCAAAATTTTAATGCTAAATAAAACAACCTTGTTTCTGTTTTCTTTAAATTCACTGGAAGATACTACTTGTAATATTGGTAAATTATTTTGCAAACAAAAGTGGAAGAGATTGAGCATGGCTATGACTAGATGATAGCTTGTAGATGATTTTTATTTTCTTATACTTTCTGTATGGATGAAAAAAAGAAATAAAAAGAAAAGAAAAGGAACATGACTGTTCCCAGGTTTCAGCACCAGATGAATAAGGAAGAAGGAAGAGAGGGGAGGGGAGGGGGGGGGGAGGGGAGGGAGGGGAGGGAGGGGAGGGGAAGGGAGGGGAGGGGAAGGGAGATATGACTTCTGGGTATAGTGGAGGAGAAAGTTTATTATAGGTAATTGGGGGAGCAAAGTTAGAGGCAGGGACATCTGGGAGCTGGAAGAGTCTAGAATGGACATGACCAGACTGAGCTGTGCCATGTGGGGCGGGTAGGGGAAGGGAGACTCAAGAGAGGGGAACCAGGTGCAGCAGCCAGTAGGCTCATAGGTACAAAAAGAGAGTGGGTACCAAAATGGTTATATCACTTAAGGAAGAGCAGCCCAGCCCCCTGGGCTGGAGAGTTCAGAATAGGGGGTGGAGTATGCCAGCCAGGAGGACCCTGTAACAGGTAGGGGCTGAAGCATGCAGAAGGAAACTGGCTGGCCAGGTCTGCTTTGATATGTTAAATAGGCACCTCAGTCATTTGTCCCAGGTCTGAAACCTAACACTATATTTTCAAAATCTAATACGAGAAATGTGAATTATGTGTTTTGTTTGTTGGATTTTATTTCTTGAGACAGGGTCTCTTTATGTAGCCCAGGCTGACCTAGAATTTACAACGTAGAGCAGGTTGTCTTTGAACATGGGGTGATGCTCTCCTCTCAGTCTCTCTAGTTCTGGGGTTACAGGTACAGGTTGCCACACCCTACTAAAGAATTGCTTTTGAATGAAAATAAGTAATTTTTAAATTGACTAGGAAAAAGTTTCCTTTTTGAAACCCAGCTTTAATAAATACACGCAGAAGACTTTGGCCAGTCAAAACAAAATGTCAATATTTTTTATCTTTACTTGTTGCGATCTTAAATAAATGGAGTATGAGTGAACCTTTGACCAAGATGCTTAGAGAGAAAATAAAACAGAGTCACCTTTGGAAGCCAGGGGAGTTCTTCCTGTGGCCAATAGTGGCTACTCCTTGGGTGGTGATTAGGCCATTAGACCCCATTTTGCACCTCTGAGACCCTTCGTCTTTCTATTTGACAAAAGATTTAGCTTATAACATCTTTAATCACAGCTACTTTTTCAGAAGAATTCCATCTATGCTTGTCTGTTGCAGTCACTGTTGCTAAGGCTGGGAGAGGCCGTGGCTCTGAACGGATTCTTTTTTTCTTTCCCTTTCATCAGGCTCCCTGACTGGCCTTCAACTTTCCATCCTCCTACCTCCATCTCCAGAGTGCTGGATTGCCGTTGTGACCACCACACCCAGTGGTCCTACAAATTATAGTCTTTCATTGGTTACCTTCTGCCCATCGCTCCTCTATGTGGAGCTTGCAGTAGCAGGGAGAAAGATGTAGAGAGGAAAGCAGCCTGCTTGTAGGGGCAGAGTAGAGTGTAGAGTAGAAATGGCTGCATCTCCCCCACCACCCCCGCCTTGGCTTCACAGTTAATTTCCTTTCTGCCAAAGCTTACCACACCAGAGTCAGATTTCTGGAGGATTTCTCTGCTCTTTTCGTGACAGCTGTTTGAAAGATAATTAGCTAAGTCCTTATTTGCAGACACACTGCATTTGCCTCTGAGGACTTTGCTTTTCTCTGGGGGTTTCTTCTGTTGTGTTCTTTTCCTATTGCCTTGTTCATTCTGTCATGGTCTATGTGTTTCCTGTGTTACGGTGAGCATGTACAGCCTCTGCTTCTTTGTGTTTCTAACAGACACTTAAGATATGTATCTTTGTTAAACTTTTTGACACTTTGGATTTTTTTTTTTGAGGCATTTTGATAGAAAGGCCCTCATTTCAACAATTCTTGTCCAAAATATATTTGAAATTAGAAACCTAACCCTGGAAATACTATTCTAGTGGCCCTCCAACTTTATCAACTTTATCGTGTGTGTGTGTGTGTGTGTGTGTGTGTGTGTGTGTGTGTGTGTGTGTAAATTGCCTCGGGCATATGTAAGAAGTGTGGCCCATGTATCTTTGACAAAGGCCTTTGTATTTTGAACCAACTCCTTTGCTGTTCTGAGCAAAACCACTGCTGTATTCACATCCTTAAGCTATTTGCAATTCTACTTCAAATAATCTGTAAGCACAGTTCATGTTTCATGAATTGGTTCAGAAATAACCACTTTAAAAATCACTTAGCTAATATCAAGTTTATCACACACATGAGGTAACATTTCCATACATGGAAATGTTATTTTAAGCATATATTATTAAAATCTATTCTAGAACTATTATGACTTAACCAGTTCTGATGCAGGAATAAGTTTAAGGACCAATAGAGTCCATATGAAAATTTAGGACTTGACAAAGTTTGGCTGTTAAGTCAATTGTATTCATAGGTTATTAATTAAATAATTTAAAATTAGATCAAGTGAGCAAATATTTCTTATATTAAAACAATGATTTCAGCCAGATTTAAATTGTGTGTATGTGTGTATATGTATGTGCACATGTGTGTGAGGTCAGAGGTCAACCTTGGTGTCAGGCCGTCGGAGCCATCTAACTTGTTTTTGAGACTGGGGACTCACCAATTAGTCTAGCTTGGCTGGACAGTAAGCCTCAGACTCCACCTCTCCATCACTGGAATTACATATGTTTGTCACCATGTCTTTTTTTTTTTTTTTAATGTGGTTTCTGGGGATTGAACTCAGGTCCTCAGTGTTCCTTTGACAAGAACTTTACTGACTGAGCCATGTCCTCAGCTCTCAGATTTAAACTTTATAAAAAGAGTTAAAACTCCAAAACATAAAACCATTCTAATAAAATATCCTGAAGAAAACAACTTAGTGAAGAAATGGTTTATTCAGCTTACAATTTCAGATTGAAACCCATCACCAAGGGGAAGTCAAGACAAGAATTCAAGCAGCTACACACAACCCACCTGTAGTTAAGAGCAAAGAGAATAAACACATCCTAGCTTGCTTTCAACTAGCTTTCTCCTTTAAGGCTGTTTAGGATGTCATGCCTAGGAAATGGTGACACCCACAGTGGGCAGGTCTTCCCTATAGAAAGAGTCAACGCAGGCCCCTGGAGACATCCCATACACTAACCTGATCTAAACAATTCTTCATTAAGAATCTTCCCAGGGGTTTCTAGGTTGTATCAAGCTGAGAGGTAAAACCGTCCAGCAAAGAAACCATGAACATTTCAGGAAAAAAAAATAGACACATTGTTTGTATAAATTAGAATGAGGAAAATCTTTTTTGTTTATTCACTTATTCTTTTGTGTATGGGTGGTTTTACCTGTGAGCCATCATGTGCGTGTTGGGAATGGAACTTGGGTCCTCTGGGAAAGCATCCAGTGCTCTTAACCACTGAGCCATCTATCACTCCTACCTGACAAAAAGCTTTTTAAACAAAACCAAGTAATGAAGCCAGAACAGGAAAGTCTGATATTTGAGAACTCTTATTTCCTATATAGCTTTCATATATACTGAGGCCAAGCATAGTGGTGTGTGCCTTCAGTCCCAGCACTGGGGAGGGAGAGGCAGGTGGAACTCTGTGAGCAAAAAAACAAAAAACAAAAAACAAAAAACAAACAAAAACAAAAAACAAAAAACAAACAAAAAACAAATAAAAAACAAAAAACCAAACCCCAAAAAACAAAATCCTATTTAGCAAAAGTAAAAATTTAAATAAAGTCAAACTCAAAGAGTTAAGGTATCACCCAGTTGTTGGGGGATATTGTTTTCAGGTGTGTGACTTTTGTTTATGCTGCATTTGTTTAACTCTGTGAAACTTTGATTCTTTGCCTTTCTAAAAGACCTGATGGTCTAATAAAGAGCTGAACACCTGGCCAATAGCAAGGCAGGAGCAAGGATAGGCAGGGCTGGCAGGCAGAGAGCATTAGTGGAAGGAGAAACAGGGGAAGAGGAGGAACGAGCGAACAAGTCAAGGAGGACGTCAGGAGCCAGCCACCCAGACCCCAGCCACCCAACCAGCCACAGAATAAGAGTGAAAGTAAGATATACAGAAGAAAAGGGGAAAGCCCAGAGGCAAAAGGTAAATGGGTTCATTTATGTTAAGAAACAAGCCAAGCTAAGGCCTAGTGTTCATAAGTAAGAATAAGACTCCTTGTGTGTAATTTATTTGGGTGCTTAGTGGTCCTCCCCCACAAATATGAAAGACAAAAGAGTAAAACTTCAAGCAACACCCAGTGAAAATGCCTATCATGCCTGGGGGAGATGACAGACAACTGTCAGAGACATCCTCACCAGATGTCACTTCTTGATCTTGGTCTCAACAGCCTCCAAAACATAGCTAACAATTTTTGTTCATTTTAAATTATTGTGTCTGTGCTATATATTCTGTTACAGCAGCACAAAACACCAATGATAAAAGGCAAAAGTCAGGCTAGATCAGAAGCCAGACTCAAGACACAAGTTGGCAGCTCACAGAAAAGCAAATAACAATGTTTTATATGTTAGATGTCCTGTTTCCAACAGAATTAAATAGTTAAAAGCTAAGCCAGCCACAGGCCACTTCCCACTTTATTTGGCAGAGGTGAAGAAGTTTCTCAGAACCTAGGCTGTCAAGAGTGTGAAGAAAGAGCCTCCCATGTGTGGACACTGTTTCATGGAGCATGGTTGATGCAGCCCACACGAAAGCTGTTTGTAGTCACTAAGAAGAGGTCATACCTGAATCTTCTTTGGGGAAGTTTTACTTTGGGGATTTCCTGTTATAGTGTGCAGCTATGCAGAGATGTTTTATATCCTGTTCTTTTGGTTAAAATGTAAAGAAACCAAGGTTCACCAAAAAGGGACTTGGTAATATCTATTCTATGTGACATGTTTTAGTCAGAAAGTGCACACTCACAATAGGCTGGGGTGATAACTCAGTCAGTAATATGCTTGCCTGGCAAGCATGAGAGCTCAAGGCCAGTCCTCAGAACCCACAGGAAAAAAAACCAACAACAACAACAACAAAAAAAAAAACATCAGGTGTGGTGGTGTGTACTTGTAAACCCAGCACTGGAGAAGGAGTGACAGGAAGATTCCTGGAACTCGATGGTCAGCCAGTCTAGCCAAACCAGTGAGCTCTGGCTTCAGTGAGAGACCCTTTCTTAAAAGAAAACAGGGCGGACATTGACATGTGCACACAAGCACAGACAAATGAGTACACAAGTATGTCACACACAAGAAAGAAAATGTGCTCTGGCTGGCAGTTGGCCATTTCACTGAGAAAGTACAGTGCATCCCTGCACTTGGTCTTCAAGCACCTGCAGCCCACCTAGCCTAACTGGGATTCCCAGGCCAATGAACTGCCCTGTCTCAAAAATCAAAAGTGGCTGGTACTTAAGAGTGATCACCACAGTTGAAATGTGGCCTCTGCACGCATGCCCATACAGGTGCACATGTACCTGTATGCACAGTAGAACACATGCATATAGACACACAAAACCCCGTTTCAATGTCTGAACGTCTCTGACGTCAGGGTGCATCTAACAATAAGCAGCGTCTTTCCTTCCATTACCATGTAGTCGCTGTACAAAGTAATGGGTTTCATGGACTTTGGTCTTACTTACCACCTCACCCTTGTCTGTTGTCCTCTCTCCTCCTTCCTCCTGGTCATCTCTCTGCTTTTCTGTTTCAAGTCTGGTTTTCTTTGTTTTTTTTTTTTGTTGTTGTTGTTTTTATGTTTGTTTTTTGTTGTTGTTGTTGTTTTGTCTAGATTCCACATGTGTGTGAGAGAAAACTTACTTGTCTTTCTGAGTCTGGCTTCTTTTCCTGAATATGATCATCTCCAGTCTTATCTATATTCCTGTAAATGCCATAACTTTGTCTTCTTAATGGCTGAATAGTATTCCATTGCGTTTATGTGTATCACATTCTCTTTTGCTCCTTGTAGCCAAGTAGCAGCTGTTATGCAGTTATTCTCATCTGCAGCTCTTTTGAAAACCTGGCAATTATTACAATTAGCCAACATAGTGAAGATGGTAATTGTTTCTGATTGCTGCCTGAAAGCTTGTGTTGACACCTGCTGGCTAAATCCAGAAAGCACAGGCATCAGTCTCACAAAAACTGTGTTTGGAAGGAAATCCGGAATCCCAAGCAGTGGTGGGGAGCACTTTTAAGGACCATCAAAGTGGATCTCATCCCTCTTCATCACAAAGATGAGATGTAGGTGAGGCTGCAGACGTGTGTATTAGTCTTATATGGTCAATCTACACCATATGCCTGTCAAGGCTGCACGTCCTATCCCACAAATGTATAAAATTATTAATAAAATTTGAAAAGCAAAGTGCTGGGTGTACAGACATTTCATGAATGACCAAGTGGAAAGGGGACTTAGAAGAATTTGACTGTGTGTGAAAGGACTTATTCTACATACTACTTTATATGTATAAAGCATGCAAGTGTGATCTGGGGTACAGTACTGGCCACGTGAGTCTTGTACCAAATACAAGTTCTGTGTTTAAAGAAGCAATGTGTGGTGCTTCTTCCAGTTGGTGGGGTCTCGGGTTTGATAAAAAAAAATGATTCAAATCTACCATTGATAAATGTCCTCCTGTGATGAGAACGGGTGTGTGGGTGACAGTGGATGTCATGTAACTTGAGAGGCAAAGAGATCTGTGTGGGGTTAGGCATAAGGAAAGCTTCGTGGAGGATGGACTGGACCTTGAGATAGATTTGAGAGGTGGTAACCCTTATTAATAATATTTGTTGAGCCAGATGTGGTGACATTTGTTTGTAGTCTACCCACTCAGGAAGTTAAGGGTGGAGGATATCTCAAGCTTAGGTTCAAGCCCAGACTGGGCAACATGTGAGAATATGCCTCAAATTTCAATAAAATTAGTGTTAGATCACAGACTTGCTAGCTGCCCATCCTGGAACTCAGGCCATACAAGATGTGCTGTGATTTTCCCCAGCACTTACAATGAATTCCGTTTCCTTCCTTCCACTTGCAGCTATGAGCAAGCCCAGACCCCCAGTTCTTGGACTTAGGATAACCTTAAATTGTGTACTTTTACCTAGTGCCTCTCTTTCTTGTGACTCCTGGGATATAGGCCAGGCCAGATCTGTTGGCATGAAGTTTGCCCCACCCCTTCCACTCCAAGAACCTGTAAGAGTCAGAAACCACCTTTGTCCTTGGAAATTGAAGGTCCTTTTCCTTCAGGACCTTCTTCATGCTGTGCATGGTGGGCATCTTGCCTAACAAAGCTCTTTTTTTTGGAATTGAAGGTCTCCCTTGATGTAGTTTCTCCTGATGCTCTCCCACTTTGGAGCCTCTGGTGACTGTCCCTCATCAAAATACTTCTTCTCCCAATAAAGGTCATCTGAAGGGTCATTTTGTGTCAGCTTCTTTCTGCAAACCTGGTTTATTTTGTAGGTCGGAACAATTAGAGATAGAGACATTAATTTGTGATTACTAGTGTTTTACAGATGTGTACGGCAACCGCAGAAGGCTCCTCTGATGTTTTACCTGTGTATGTATTTCTAAACTAGGTCTGGGTGACTTTTGTTTCATCCTAGGTCTGGTCTTGCTTGGGCCTTGTCTTCCTATTCAGTATGACCTACCGTCAGCCGCCAGGTGATCCCTTAAACATGATGTAGTATGTTTGTGGTATGCCACTGTTTCTAGTTCTCCGACGTAACCTCAGCTTTGTATGAGGCCTGAGGATCTCTACATGACCTCGAAAAGCCCTGGCATCCTTTCTGGTCACCTGGGCACTGCCCCTCTTTCCAGGCTCACTTGGAAATGTTTCTTCTAAGTGTTTTCATTTTAGGCTTGTGTGTTTCAGTCTCTCTGCCAAGTGAGACTACCCCCCCCCCACCCGAATGCAGGCTCTGACATTTCTCTTCAATTATATGTCTTCCAAGGTGACTGATAACCAGCAGCCCCTGCCTCCCTTGCTCTTGCTCACCCTGACTGTTTCTTTCCACTGCTCACCCTTCCCTGACATCATACTGACTCGTTTGTCTTTCCCACCAGCTGTCACCTTTCCCCCACCTCCTTGGGGACGATGACTTCATGTTTTTGTTCGTATTTCGTCCCTACTGTCTAAAACAGAGTCTGACATATGGCAGACTCAAAATAAATGTTGTTGAATGAACAAACTTAGAAAAAAAAGCAGCTTCTTGTCCAGTGTTAATAAAGCATTGCTCTTCTGTCTGGATGGGGACTAGGAAATGAACAATAGTTCATCTGCATCAGAATACTACAAAGAAGTTCTGAAACAAGACAACACTCACGTGGAAGCCATCGCCTGCATTGGAAGCAACCACTTTTATTCTGACCAGCCAGAAGTTGCACTCCGGTTTTACAGGTGGGTATTGCGTTTCCTCTGCTGGAAAAGTCAGTGAAACAGCAAAGGGATGGAATGAAAATGCAGAGAAATTATAGAAAGGCCACATGTGTATAAATCTAAGAACTGTATCTTTCAGTACTTGGTACTTTGGGGGTGTGCAGACTGGCATCCTAAAAAACATACCTGCATGGCCAAGCTTTCATTTTAGTTCGGTGTGAGTTCATGTTAGTTGTCAAGAAACAACAGAGGCTAAATAGCTACTTGAAATAGTTCTCACTGTCACTGCCTCTTCAATACCACAAAACTTAGAGACAGAGGCTGGAACAGGAAGGGTTGCAGGTTCCCTGTGTTCAGAGCCTTGAAGAGGACTTAAACAGGGTCACATGTTTTGTGAGGTATTTTCAACTTTTTCCACATTGAAACTAAGTCAACTCTGGTCGTGTGGCTTCTAAAATACTTTTTAAAATATGACCTTCACTGTTTATTTGTGTGTATGCCAGGTGGGGTATGTGCCTCGTGGCATGATTATGAAGGTTAAAGGATAACTAGCTCCCTTTGATTCAGGTCTTTCCCTCCACTACGAGTCCCAGGGATCAAACTCAGATCATCAGGCTTGGAGGCAGGCACCTTTACTCACTAAGCCATCTTACTAGTCGATAAAATTCATTTTTACCTGGTGGTTTCAGCCCTTGTGATATATAAGAATAGATTAAGAGCTGACAAGGTCTTTCCAAACACATGCTGGGAACATAAAGTAAACAGATGCCATCCAGCACTGTGCAGCTGGCCATCCTCTCTACCCCAAAGTGGGTCATGGGCTTCTCGAGCAGCTGGGCTGGCTTTTCGTTTGTGTATTTGAACTGTGTTGGATTAATGATGCACAGAAGCAAAGTGGGGCTCTTGAGCTGCCATGGGAAAGCTGGCAGCTCAAGAGTGGGGAACACAGAGAGCCACCCACAGTCACATCTTCCATGGCAGAGGCTCGCTCATGGGAGTGAGTCTGTACCACACAGCACGGACCTCGGAATCCAGGGCACAACTCAAGGCGCCTCAGGGAATTCCCTGCAGGTACCGAGGCCTCTGAAATAACATGTGTGAACTTATGTGATCACTTCTCCTTTCTTTCTAATAAGGCTTTTGCAGGGAAAACAAAACACTCTTCAGACCTTGTCCCTGGAGACATGTCCTATGACGAGTTATGAGCATTGTTTATACATTTGTTGACATTATCAAACAAATTCACTTCTAACTACTCTTATAAGGTAATCTAACAGGGACTTTTGTGCTCCTCTTTGGAAAGACGCCTCTTGCAGATGGGAGTTTATAACTGCCAGCTTTTCAACAACCTGGGGCTGTGTTGCTTCTATGCCCAGCAGTATGACATGACTCTGACCTCATTTGAACGTGCCCTTTCCCTGGCTGAAAATGAAGAAGAGGCAGCTGATGTCTGGTACAACCTGGGGCACATTGCTGTGGTATGTTTTGTGTGTGTGTGGTGCATGCATGTGCATGTTTCCTGTTATGGAAAAAGTCACCATATGTTCCTGTGAACATATTCTCAGATATCATAAATCCAACTGATAATTTAGAGATTGCAGTCATTTTATATCCTCAAGTTAAATTCACGCACAGAATTCACACTTGGCTGCTGTGATTGGTACTTGGTCTCTCTATGTAGCCAGAAAGATTTATATGCAAAGTGAGGGAGGATGTGGTGGGGAAGCCTGTGGCTTCGTGTGTGCAAACATGTGCTTTTCTTTGCAGGGAATAGGAGATACAAACTTGGCCCACCAGTGCTTCAGGCTGGCCCTGGTCCACAACAACCACCACGCAGAGGCCTACAACAACCTAGCTGTGCTGGAGATGCGAAAGGGTCACATTGAACAGGTCAGAGAACTGCATTGTCACAGTGGACAGTTGGCTTTCTTCAGAAGAAAGCTGTGACACTTCGCTATCATTATGTGTTAGGCTTTTAAAATAGCTCTGGAGTCTGTCAGGCCTGGTTCTGAGTCCCAGCTCTGTCGTCACTAGCTGTGTGACTTTGGGCAAGTCACTTCACTTCTCTGAGGCCAAAACTAAACATTTATTTAATGGGAATAATGCACACTTCCATGGTCGTCCCACCTCAAACACACCATCTCCCACCTGTGATCTGGCTGCTCCTGCCAAAAGCCTGGCAGCCACCCTTGGGACCCTTTTCTTCTTCTCTCTGTCACCCCGCACCCACACTGTTCAGCAGTCCTGTCAGCCCTAGCTCAGTGTGGTCCCTCTTCTCTACCACAATCCATCTCTTTCCTGCACTATCCCAGGTGCCTCCTAGCTGGTCTCCCTCCTACACACACACACACACACACACACACACACACACACACACACACACACACACATTACTGACTAAGCCATCACCCCCGGGCCCCCCCCACTATGAGGGAGACTACTGAGTGACGTAATGATGAATAAATAAAGCCGTGACATAGCCTCCTCTGAATAGCCTAATGGATTTTGTTATGAAACAATATTATTTGATTACCGCTTTGCTAAAACCCTCCAGTTCCGCACTCAACGTCAGAGACCTGTGCGAGTAGAGAGCTAAGCCATGGACCTTACCACTGCTGAAAAATTACTTTAAACACTAGTCTTGCAGGAGTATAGTCTTGCAGGAGTTCCTGGGCTGCAGGTGGGAGCCACCATTTTGGCTTCATTGGAAGCCCTCCAGGCCCCTCAGGAGCTGTGAGCCTGTGGGATTCTGATCAGGGATGTGAGGATACTGGGGCTTCTTCAGGAAAGCAGCCTGAAGCATACAGGCTGACAGGGTGATCTCCTGTTTGAAAGAACTGAGTGAGGAGTACCATGAGACCAGGCTTTTAATAAACTGTCTCCTTGTCTTCAATAAATAAATAAATAAATAAATAAATAAATAAATAAATAAATAAATAAATCCCTCCAGTTCCTTCTTTTTGCATTTGGACTAAAACCCAGGTTTCCATCCTGGCCTGTACTGGCCCTATATTCTGGTCTCTACCTTTGAGACTACCTGTGTGCTCCTTCCTCACTGGCTTCAGGCACACAAGTGATCCCACTGCTCTGCAGACACACAGAGCTTTGCCCCCTTCAGGCCTTTGCAGTATCCCCCAGATCTTGCCATGACAAGTTTCTTTGCATCACTGGAGTCCTGAGTGTCGCGTCCTTAGAAGAGCCACCCAAACATCAGTCTAAGAAAAGCCCTTAAGGGCTTTTCTTGTGCTGTTTTCTTTTACTAGATATTGGTGTGTACAGCAGTGTCGGCTGCTTGAAAGCAAGGTCCTCGTTTGTTATGTAACTTCTGTATTCTCAGCACAGGAAACAGCACCTGGCATATGGGAAGTCTATGTCAGTGTTCCTGGAGGGGCTGGGGAGGTGGCTCAGTCAGTGAAATGCTTGCCATGCAAGCAGGAGAAATTGAGTTCAGATCCCCAGCACCCACTTAAAAAACAGTTGCTACACAGAGAAATCCTGTCCCAAACAACAACAACAAAAAAGCCACTGCAGCATGTATGTATCTGTAACCTCAATACTGTGAAATGGTGTGTGTGTGTGTGTGTGTGTGTGTGTGTGTGTGTGTGTGTGTGTGTACATGTGCTCAAGTGTGTACACATTCCAAGGCACACATGTAGAGGTCAGAGGACAACTTGTAGGAGCTAGTTCTCCCCTTCCTTCCCATGTGGGGTCTGGGACATCAAGCTCAGGTCATCAGGTGGCAAGTACCTGGTGAGCCATTTCACCAGCCCACTGATTTCAAATGTGTTTAAAAGTTTTATGTTCACCCCCTTTTATAGTAAAATCAGTATCTATTGTCTTATATGAGTTGGTGTCCCTTTTTTCCCATTTAAAAAAATGATGCATGAATTTGTGCTAAGGGTCATGGATACTTTGGGGAGGGGGTATTGTTCAGTGGCATCGTATGAACTGTGATGCACACATTACCATCTCCTGTTACTCCATGTTCTCTGCAAAATATGATCCTGTGAAATGTAGCCTAAGTTTTATGCTTTCAGTACTTGTGATGGCTACTTTAATGTCAGCCTGACACAAGGTAGAGGCATTGGGAAGGAGGGGAACTCCGTTAGGAAAATGCCTCCATAAGATGGAGCTGTAGGGCATTTTCTTAATTAGTAATTAGTTATTGATGGGGTAGGGCCAGCCCATTGTAGGTGGTGGCATCCCTGGGCTGGTGGTCCTGGATTCTATAAGAAAGCTGGCTGAGCAAATCACGAGCAAGCCAGTGAGCAGCACCCCTCTGTGGCCTCTGCATCAGCTCCTGCCTCCAGGTTCCTGCCCTGCTTGAGTTCCTGTCCTAGCTCCCTTCAGTAATGGACTAGGATGTGGAAGTCTAAGCCAAATAAGCCCTTTCTTGCCAAACTTTGGTCATGGTATTTTATCACAGCAATAGTAACCCTAACTAGGACAGTACTTCAGAGAAAACTTGTCACTTCCTGTAGCTGTCTCACTGATCAGCACTGTAATAACTGCTTGATCTCATCTAGAGTAGAACTTTGGACTTTGAGATGGATTGATTTTAAGCTGTTATTGGGGAACAGATAATTAGAGCCTCCTAAGTTGATTATCAACAACAAAGCTAAAGTCAAGAAGACTTTTTTTAAGCTTGGAGAAGATTGTATTTCAGATGGTGTATCACACTGAAGTGCAAACCTTATGAGGCAGTGGTTCTCAAATAACTTTTATCTGTCCTCAATTTTCAGTTCTCTTATTCCCTCTTTTGAAGTATGTATCACTGACGTAATTTTGCCAGACTAACCCAGAGTAAGATATAGTTCACTACATCATTGTACTTCCCGAGGAATTCCATCTGTATTTCCCACAGGGTCATTTTAAGGTCCTGTCCCAGGCAAGTTTTGTTTTAAACTAAAGGGATCGTAGATACAGTGCTGATGTGTGCTCATGTCTGTCTTTTCTTCTTGTCTTCTCACAGGCAAGAGCACTCTTACAAACTGCATCGTCGTTAGCGCCCCATATGTATGAGCCACATTTTAATTTTGCAACAGTCTCTGATAAGGTATTTTCTTCCTTTATTAATTTATCATCTGACACATTCTTGATCTTTCTTGCTTTAAAAAAATGCAGATTGAATACATTTTAAACCTTATCTTTCTGAACAGAGGGTTGGTTATTTTTCAATCTGAAAGAAATGACTTTTTAAAAACCTTTATCACAAATATCTTCACTTGAGGAGATTATGTAATAAACTTTATCACTGGGTATCACTAAAACACCACTGTAAATTGCAGAAGAAATCTCTTACATTTTAAAATGCCATATTTAATCACTAAAGAACACGTGTTAGATAATTCCTGGTCCAGAAAGAATGTATAATTGACTTTTACAGCAAGGAATCCTGTCTGTTATCTGAATATCATATTTCTGCCACACCTTTCTCAAGATTGTTATGAATTAAGAATATTAGTGAATGCTGTTTAGTTGTAAGCAATATGGGGGAAGGTAACTATTAATATTCTGTTGCTAATCAGTTAATATTCAGAAGTCAATAGGAATAGTGAGCTGTTTTTAATAAAATATAAACAAGCAAGCCAGGGCACCAGGGCATCTCAGCACTTTTATCATGAAGAGCAAGTCTGTCTTGAGAATTAAGAAACAGTTCAAAATGTTTATGATATAGTACAGGGTTTTATTGACTAAAGACATAAGCACAGTATCTTTATAGCATGAATAAAAAACTATCCACCCATGTCTATTTTGAAAATAGAAAAAGCTGTCACTCAAGTTACAATCTGGAGGACAGTTGCTAAATACCAGCTTCAGTTGGAGGGGCTTCACCACTTTCCTGAATTCTCTCCAAAACCCAGTGATGTTTCTTTCTTTGGCCTCTCTGTGTACTATTCCTTGTGGTTGTCATAGAAGATGTAGCAATGAACGAAGCAGGCAAAACCTTCTACTTCATGACACTTGCATTCTCGTGGAACCTGAGGCTCAGAGAGGTTACAAGGGATCCATAGGAACTGGGTGTGGAGACATAAGCCTGTAAAACTCCACATACAAGAGGTTAAGGCAGGAGGGTCACTAGTTCAAGGCTAGACCAGCAAGACCCAGTCTCAATAGAGCCCAAACAGCAGGAGTCTTTGGGAATGGCTCAGTGGTTAAAAGCACTTATTGCTCTTCCAAAGGACTAGAATTTGGTTCCCAGCACCCACAGCAGGCAGCTCCAGGAGATTCTGCATCTCTGGCTTTGGCTGCACCTGCACCCACATCCACACACCTACATGCACTCATGCCTACACATAATTAAAAATAATAAAAATAAATCTGAAACAAAACAAAGACACACCCTAGAGCCACATAGCAATCAATATGGAATTGCAGACCCAAGCCCAGCTGCTAGGATGCTCTTCCATCCTGTGCAACCACTTAGTTAAAGGCAGGCACTTTATTATAGGAAGGCCAGCTCACCTGAGGATCAGTGCAGCTTAATGATTCTTAGCTCAAAGAATTCTTAATTCTTAGAAGATAGTTCATAAAAATATTAGAAAATAATAGTAGTGTTGGCAATGCTTTGATGTATTATAAAATAATAATAATGTTGGCAATGTTACTATTTTAAAAGGAAACCATTTAAATCTAAAATACATATATATGTTATTAAAAACTTATCAGAGTTGAATCTAGATTTTTTTGTGTGCACATACTAAACTGTTTTTGTCGTTTCAGAAGTGCATACATGAATGAAGATAGATTATTTTTCTTTGGTACTGGACTTAAACAGAGTTCATTGAACATTAGAGATACTCTTTATAAACCTAAAAGCCAGCTATCTGCCCAGTACTGTTTTGTTTAGTATCACTTAGAACCTCTCAGATAATTTTTATCTTTTATTTTATGTGCACTAGTATGAGGATATCAGATCCTCTGGAACTGGAGATGTGGATGCTGGGAATTGAACCCGGGTCCTCTGGAAAGGTGGCCAGTGCTCTTAACTGCTGAACCATTTCTCCAGCTACCACTACCTTTCCCTCCCCCTTTTTTCTTTTTCTTTTTTTGAGACAGGGTTTCTCTGTGTAGCCCTGGCTGTCCTGGAACTCACTTGGTAGGCCAGGCTGGCCTCGAACTCAGAGATCTTCCTTCTTCTGCCTCCCGAGTGCCAGGATTAAAGCTCTGTGCCACCAGCGCCCAGCCTTTATATCTTAAGTTAATATATTTTACTTAAATTTCCTGCCTAAGAGATATTATACTGATTAAAATGTCTATGATGGATGTTGAATGTATTCTGGCTACACAGACCTGGGTCTTTAGGCATACAGATGCCCTTTTATATTTCAGCGACACAGAGAGAAAACACACATTTCTGATTCATAGCTAAGCAACTATGACAGAGTATGTAATTTTATTTTCCTCTCTTTTATGATGGATTGATAATTTGGATGAGATAATTCTTAAACTCTAGGTAGCACAATGGAACAATTTACTTTTAAGAACTCTTGGCATTTTTCCAGCATGTAGATCTCACTCTGTTTCCTAATGGGTGTTTCTTACAGATTGGAGATCTTCAGAGAAGCTATGTTGCTGCTCAGAAGTCTGAGGCGGCATTCCCAGAGCACGTGGACACAAAGCACTTAATTAAGCAGTTAAAGCAACACTTTGCTATGCTCTGATAAGTTCTTGGACAAAATACATCAGCAAGGAGTCAAACATATGTCAGTGCCCAGGAGAAAAAATGCACTGTGCGCATTGGTAGCAATAGTGTGACGCAGACTTGGCAAGGTAACACAGAAGCCGGGTGATGGTGGCACACACCTTTAATCCCAGCACTCGGAAGACAGAGGCAGGCAGATCTCTGAGTTCTAGATCAACCTGGTCTACAGGATAGCTGGAGAAATAAACAAACAAAAAGACTGTAAGCCAGAGCCTATCATTAGAACTTTGTTGTTTTGTAAAGTAATATTTTAAAAATAAGATTTAAGAGTTTCCTAGTTTGGCCTTTTCAGTTAAAAAATTTCATTGTTGGATACAGACATTTTCAAACAATTGTATCATGTATATTGGGTGCACTTTGTCCATATTCTCCTCCTTGTTATTTCCCATTGTCCCCTGGCCAGTTTCATCTGTATGTACATGATTCTTTTTTTTTTTTTTTTTGGTTTTTTTTGAGACAGGGTTTCTCTGTGTAGCTTTGGAGGCTGTCTTGGAACTCCCTTTAAAGACCAGGCTGGCCTTGAACTCTCAGAGATCCACCTGCCTTTGTCTCCTGAGTGCTGGGATTAAAGACATGCACCACCACTGCCCGGCTCTGTATGTACTTTTTTTAAGTATCTAAGTAAGATCTAGAAGCTACACATTAGAGAAAACTTACAATATTTGTTTTTCTGTACAGAATCAATTTGTGTATATAAAAACATTTTTTTCACTTTTCATGAGTTTCTTTTTCATTTATCTCTGTTAATGCAAGTTAGTTTTAAAAGCCCATTTATCTTGTAAGTCAAACTGTTTAAGTTTACTTGAAATGACGCATTACTAGTTTTTAGCTAATGTGTTCCCCAAATGCTCACTGGTTCATATCTTGACAAAAGTAAATTTGAAGCACATTATGGACAAACTTACTATATATGTATATATGTACATATATATGTATATGTATACATACATATATCTATGTATATGAGTGTATGTATATATATATATATATGTTTAGAAGAAACAATATATGTAAATTCATGTCACACAGTGATTTCTTAGCTGAAACTCTAAAATCACACACACAAAAAAAGATTCATAGATCTGACTCTCCAGACCTTAAAAACTTTTGTGTTTCCAAAGACATTACTGAGGATATAAAAATCAGCCACTGACTGGGAGGAAATGTTATCACTTGCATTATGTATTTTATAAATGACTTTCATTGAGAATGAAACTCAAAACTAAATTAAAAGGCTGGAGATGATGGTGCATACCAGTAAGCACTGAGGCAGGGTCAGTTTCAGTCTAGCCTGGGCTACAAAGTATGACACTATCTCAATAAAACAAAAACACCATAAAATAAGTGGAAACCTCTCCAGAAATGACATGTAATATGTGGTGATATATTATTTATGATTTATTAAAGCTTGCCTGAGGGTCCAGAAAGCAAAGCCAGCCACAAGCCATAAAGGTCAAGCAATGGTTATACACACCTTTAATCTCAGCCACCATGGAGCTAGGCCATGGTGGCACACACCTTTAATCCCAGGACTCAGAAGACAAGCAGATGGATCTCTGTTAGTTCAGGGCTGCACTGAGCTACATGAAATTGATGCAGTCCTAAAGAGAAACAGTTCACACGCAGGTGATCTCAGCACTTGGGATCACACGCCTTTAATCCCAGCACTAGGAAGATATAAAAGGAAGAAGCAAAGGGTCTCATGAAACATTTATTCTCTAGCCACACTGAGGAGAGCATAGCAGTCTGAGTGAATCAGAGGAGCAGATTCACCCTTTCAGTCTGAGGGTGGAGGTAAGAGCTAGTGGCTGGTTGCTCTGCTTCCCTGATCTTCAGCTTGAATCTTGAACCCCAATATCCGTCTCTGGGCTTTTGTTAATTGTGTTACATAATATGTAGCAGCTATGCACAGAAGAAGATGCTCACATTATTAGTCATCAAGAAAATATAATTAAAAACTCAATTAGCATAGCTGAAACTTAAAAAATGGACCAGACTGAGTTCTGGTTACCATGTAAACAACTGGAACTTTAAAAATGTTCACTTAAAAGACTTGAGTGTGAATGTTCGTAGCAACTTTATTTGTAATAGCCCCAAACTGGCAACAACCCAAAGGCAAATGGGTAAACTGATACAGCCATACAGTGGAATACTATTTGGCTCTAAGAAAGAATGAATTGTTGACAACACACATGAGCATGAATGAATATCAGAGATTTCGGCCATCTTAGTTAGGATTTCTATTGCTGTGAAGAGACACCATGACCAAGGCAACTCTTACAGAGGAAACACATTTAATTGGGGTGGCTTACATTTCAGAGGTTTAGTCCATTATCATTATGGTGCAGCATGGTGGCGTGCAGGCAGACATGGTGCAAGAGAAAGACCTGAGAGTCCTACATTTTGACCCATAGACAACAGGAAGTTGCCTGCTTAGCTTGAGCATATATGAGACCTTAAAGTCCATCCCCACAGTGACACATTTCATCCAACAAGGCCATACGTACTCCAACAAAGCCACACCTTCTAATAGTGCCGGTCCTTATGAGCTTATGGGGGCCAATTGCATTCAAATTACATATGCTTTGAGTAAAAGAACCTGAACAAGAAAGAGAGCACGAGCTGTCACCCCACCACCACCACCATAAAGTTACAAAAGTGCAAACTAATGACTACTGTGAGGATTGTGGTTGCCTGCCTACAGGGAGAAGCTTGAAAGAAACATGGCGATGGACATATTTACTGTCTTAATGGTGGGCACAGCGCTATCAATATGTACATATGTCAAACTTACCACATTATGTACTTTATGAATGTATGTATTTCTAAAACTCACAAATGTATATTTACATGCTGTTTATTATGCATCAATTATGTCTCATTGAAATTGCTTTGGGTTTTCAAGGAAATTATACCCTTACCAAAAGTCAGCTTTAGCATATGCCGATTACCCCTAAAATAGATAGGCTTCAAAATTCTTCAGACTTTAGACTCGAGAGGCAGCTCAGCAGTTAAGAGGACCTTCCAGAGAACCCAAGTTTGATTTCTAGTACCCACATCAGACAGCTTACCACTGCCTATAATTCAGCTCCAATGATCCTCTCCTGGTCTTTGCTGACATCTCCAATGGCACACACACAAGCATATATACACATTTTCTTTTAAAAAGTGTTCAGATATGCAGGTTAAATGACATGGCATGATGTTTTTGTAGGCACTGTGTTATTTCAAGTTACAGATGTCTGTAAATGTTTCTTACATGAAGACACATTGAGAACACATTGGGGAAACCTTTGGATGAAGTGTCTTGACTTGAAGAATCAATGGGATTTTGACAAGAGAGGGGAATGGAGAATTATGGGAGGAGGACTTATGGAGTTATAGAGAGGCGTTCTAGGCCAGGCTAATGGGTGGGTCTGTTTAGCAGCCACTCAGATATGGCTCTGTGGGAGTTGGGTAGCAGGAGTGGGCTGGTCATGAGTGAACTTTGGTGATGCAGGGAAGACCCAGAATGCAGAAGTTTTGAATCCCAAGCTGAAGAGGTGAAATTTATTCAAAGTTGGGAGGAAGCAAGAATTTTGTATGACTTGATCGGTTGATATTATTTAAAATCAAGTAGGCGGTGGGGAGTGGGATGGCTCCACCAGTTAAGGTGTCTGCTGCAGAGCTTGTAGGCCCAAGTTTCATCCTTGGGATCTATATGGTGTAAAGAGAAAATTGACTCCTGTAAGTTATCTTCTGATTTCTACAGCAGGTACACAGACACACAGACACACAGACACACAGACACACACACACACACACACACACACACACACACACACACACACACAGAGAGAGAGAGAGAGAGAGAGAGAGAGAGAGAGAGAGAGAGCAGATACAGAGACAGCAGATAAAGAGACAGAGAGCAGGCACACACACAGATACAGCAGGTATCCACACAGAGAGATAGCAGGTACATACACACACACACACACACACACACACACACACACACACACACACACCACACAGAGAGAGAGAGAGAGAGAGAGAGAGAGAGAGAGAGAGAGAGAGAGAGCAGATACAGAGACAGCAGATAAAGAGACAGAGAGCAGGCACACACACAGATACAGCAGGTATCCACACAGAGAGATAGCAGGTACATACACACACACACACACACACACACACACACACACACACAGAGAGAGAGAGAGAGAGAGAGAGAGGGGGGAGAGAAGGTACACACACACACACACACACACACACACACACACACACACACACACACACAAATATAAAACAGTTAAACCAAGTGGAAGAATTCAAAGTTGGATATAAATCTTAAATCAAGTTTTCTAAGAAGAGTGTGAAATTGAATCCCTATGTCAGGTAATGAAATTAAATGTAACCACATAGCATATGTTATTGATCAAATAATTCACACCACATTTCTGCTTTGTTACACCCTTTTCTCTCTTCCCATCTGGCTAAAAAGCATAAGAACTTTGCTTGGATAGTTGAAGCTTATGCAAGAAACATTGCCTCTCACAGATGGCACCTCATTAATTATAGCTTGCAACAAATAGTTTTCTCAACAAGATTGTTGTCTGTCTACACATGAAAGATGACTAGCCATGCAATGCTTCTATATTTCATTGGGAATTGTGGAGGAAGAAAATACTAATATTTACTCCTTGAGTATTTAATAATCAAAGAAATGTGTAGGGCTATGGTCATTCTGTCAAATGTGGAAGTTGAGAACCACTTTACTAAATGGTTCCTAAAAGTGCTTTCACCTCTAAATCCCTTAAAAGTCACCATTGATGCTCCTTTAGGAAGAAGTAGAGATAGCCTAAGTGCCCCTATAGCTGTTAAAGAGCCTATCTATCAATACAACTGCAATGAGGAGTTTCCTGTACAAGTTCAACACATGCCTCGGGTGCCTTAAAACAGTGCTGTAAACTAAAGATTCCGGTATATCTTTTGGGTTCTTTGTAAGACATTTGTAGAGAGAGAACATGGTAATAGTGATTAATATGTACTATGCACCATTGTATATAATTTCACAACTCTGTTAGTTATCTGTTATGGTGCCCAAGTTAAAGCTGCACTAATTAAACTAGCCAGGGAAGGGAGATCTGTGCTTGAAAACATTCTTATTTGGTCATACTGGCCATACTAAGGGGGTGAGCCTTAAGCCTGTGTGTTAGTTTGCAAAGTAGATGATACTGATGGTCTGCTGCAGAAGTGGACTATGTTGCTCAACTCCTCATTCTGACCCTCTTAACCTTAGGGTGGGCTTGTCTTCGTCTGATAGTCCCTGACAGAATTCAAAGCAGGAAAAAAAAATCCCTCAAGGTCTTTGAGTGTAAAGAACTCATATTCTTAGTACTGTTCTCTCATCGTGACAAGGCTTCCTAGGCTTGTATCCTTGAAGCTCATTAAAAAACATCTCTCTCAGGTCTCCAGTGACCTTCACTAGCAGGGGCAGGTGAGGACAGATCTGGGAAAAATCTGAGGCATACAGGTCATCATCCAGAGACTCCACTCTATTCGTGAAATTTGAAGCTAGAGCCTTCTGCCTTTTCTATTTAATAACCGGTCAATCTTGCAATTAACCCCAAAGAAATGTGTATTTGTCTTAACGTCAAACACATTTCCCACATCCTTATGCCTAGTGGCTGCTCTGGGACAAAGGCCAATATTTTAGCTGGTGTTTTTCTAAGTGGTGTCCACATGTTTCAGCTGTAGGTAGAAGAAACAAATTCAGACTCCCCTCTGCCCCATTGGCTTGCCTACCTGCCTTTCTTCTTGCACAGGTGTGGGGCTTCAGTTTGACCTGAATGAACCCATCTTGAGTCATAAGAACCGTGGCTCTGCCAAGTGACTCTGGCTAGCTTTCCCTAATTGGTCCCCAGCATCTATAAATAGAGTGGTCTGCAGGAATGTGTTCAGTGACCTTCGTATCCGATGGAGATAAATCAGCTCCATCGTGGCTTGGATGAAGTCCTATGCTGGCCTTTCTATCTTCACCTGTCTTGCTATTCAAGTTACATTTCTTTACCTAAGTGCCCAATAAATTATACTCTGTTCAATCCTGGGTTTGTCTGCCTCTTTCTTTGGCCTTGTTGCGTCTTAAAGTTAGTCCTCTTCCATGGGAACCAGCTTTTACTTGAACCCCAGGGCCCAGATTCCTACCCTGACACCACCCAGCAGCACCTTCTCTTCTGCTCCCTTACCAAAATTTGCCAAACGACTATGCCAACTCATTTCTAATCATGATAGTTTTGTTTCTTCCTTGCAAGTAAAAGATTTTAGTGTTTTCACATAAGATCCTGGGTGTCTTGACAGACTTCCAGGAGAGAGACTTCCAGGAAAGAGATCTGGGAACAAGATACTATGTGTTGTGTCACTCCTAAATACACACCATGCCTTGTGAAGACACAACTCTGGGCAAATCTAGTCTTAAAGGTAATGCTGTTATAGCAGAAAGTCGTGGAACTTGTCTTGGTGGTTTTGTTTGTCTTGTTTTGTTTTGGTTAGCTTGGTACAAGGTACAGTTATCTGAAAAACAAAAAGAGAGACCCCAATTGAGAAGATGCCTCCATCAGATTGTCTGAAGGCAAGTCTGTAGTCATTTTCTTCATTAATGATTGATGTGGGGGGGGGCGCCCTACAACACTGTGTGTGTGTGTGTGTGATGCCACCCCTGGGCAGATGGGCCTGAGTTGTATCAGAAAGCAGTCTGAGCAAACCATGAGGAACAAGCCAGTAAGTAGCGTTCCTCTGTGGTCACTACTCCAGTTCCTGTCTCCAGGTTCTTGCCTTGAGCTCCTGCCCTGACTTCCTTTCGTCACGGACTGTGATGTGAAACTGTGAGCTAAAATAAACACGTTCCTTCCCAATTTTCTTTTTGTCACTGTGTCTTTAGCACAACGATAGAAACCAAACTAAGACAGAATTTAATTCTAAATAGCTTTTCCATGTTTTCACCATGGGGCTGCTTAGTGCTATACTCAGTGGCATTTAAGTCTGTTGTGGGGAAGGATGATTACTAAGAAAGATTGGCCTAAGCCTGAATTGGTCTCCAGGCTCCTGAGAGTCCAGAAGAGTGTGTCTATACTTGGGTTACCCTTTGAGTAAGGCCATTGAGATCTGTTTCTAGTACAGCCTGCTAAAACTCTCAGGATCCACTCTCCGTAAGTAAAAGTGTTCATTACATTTTCAAAGCTGTAAACTCAACACAATGTTTTTGGAAGGCAGTGGGAGGATGAGTAAGTGTTTGGGGACACTTTCTACGCTGGCTTGGCTCCCACATCCATTGCTGCCCACATGGTGCCAGGCTGATGACACCTTTGAGCATGTGTGTGTGTGTGTACCTTGAGTAGGTGTGTGGATAGTGGAGAGAATCATTTTCTTTATTTTGAAATCAGGTGTTTATCTGGAGATACTGAAGGTCGCTATGTAAATACCACTCAGAAAATTGAAATCTCTGCTTTAATACAGGGATAATTGATTTTCATGTGATTACATATGCGCATCAGTCTGCTACCCGCAGCAGACTTGTGTATGGAAATAATACAGCCCCTGAATCAAACACATACTTTTCCAACACGTCCCAGTTCCTGCCCTCTGGCCACAGCTAATGGGGACAGGAGAGCAAAGTCACTGGCTGCACACTAATCTCATTCTGTCATAGGATGGTGTATGCTAGGACAGCACAACAGAGTTATAAGTAGCTGCGACCCCAGAGAAGTGTCAGAGAACATTTCTATCAGTGTCTCCCCCCCCCATGGAAGTTACATAAGCCCATGCAGTGCCATATTAGTGCCTTTTCTTATTATGTAAGCGGCATACTCAGTTGAAGGCTATACTTAATATTGATACCCTTTCCCTACATTATTCAAGACCCTTCAACATTGCATTTACCATGTGTGCTAATTAGCTTGCTTCATTTGTTTGTCTTTTTGTCAACTCAATACAAGATAGGAAGAGGAAAACCTCAGCTGAGAAAATGTCGTCATCCCATTTGGCTTCTAGGGTTGTTTTCATGATTAAATGATTGTTGTGCAAAGCCTAGCTACTGTTGGTGGTGCCTCTCCTGGGCAAGTGGTCCTGGGTGGTATAAGAAAGCAAGCCAAACAAGCCAAGGTGAGAACGGAAAGTTCCTCTGTAGCTTTTGCTCAGCACCTACCCCATGTTCCCACCCTACTTGAGTTCTTGCCTCGATGGTGGAGGGTATGATAGAGATGTGTGACTTAAACCCTTTACTCCCCAAGTTGCTTTTTGTCATGCTATTTTATCACAGCAATAGAAATCAAACTGAGATATCATGGTACATGCCTAGCACTTTACTTATTTTTGTTGTTTTTATTATGGATGATGCTTATTTACAGTTACCAAGTGATTGCTAATTTGATCACTAGCCTCCTTCATATTAATGGCACCTGGCTATGGATTTTCAGTCTTACCTCACAATTGCTATGTGCCTCAGACAACTATTTGCATATTCTCTGTAAGAGAGCCTTTGAAACCTGTAGTCTTACTGCTTTTTTTTTTTTTTTTTTTTTTTTTTTTTTTTTTTTTTTTTTTTGCCTACTACATATATGTAAGCCTGGCCTCGTGGACTCACTTAGTTCTATCGAGAGTGAGCTGGTATAAAGAGAGAAAGTCTTACCCTTGATTCCTTCTCTCTTGCCATCTGTCTTGCCTGTGATTTCTCTCACTTGCCCATGGGCCCACCATGATGCAATCTGCCATGCTGTGAGGCAGACACATTGCTCTCACCAGAGGCCCAATAGAGGGGACATCCAAAATCATGAGCTACATCAACTTCTTTTCTTTATGAAGTACCTAGTTTTAATATTTGGTTATAAGAACAGAAAATGGACACTTGCACAGGTTACATCTTAGTATGATGTAATGTCATCCTAACTAGTTACATCCGCAGGGACCCTATGTCCAAACAACATCAAACACTGAAGTTTCAGGGAGGAATGAGTACTGGAAGATGCTATTCGCCCAATCCAGCACAGGGAAGTAGTGCTTGGTCTACCCGAAGGAAGCCTACCCCACCCATCACTTCTACTGGGCTCAGTAATGCCTGGAGAACTGTCAAATATTGGGAGGACACGTTCTTTGTATATAGCATAAGGAGAGTACTGCTCTGCCTGGAGCAGGCATTGATGGGGGAAAGAGACATTGAAAGAGACCGAAGATTATAGCTGTAAGCCATGGAGGGTTTAGGAAAAACACTTCTTAGAGCAGTGGTTCTCAATCTGGGCATCCTGAAACCCCTTTAGGAATCACATATCAGATAACCTGTATATCGGACATTTACATTACAATTCATCGTAGTAGCAAGATTACAGTTATGAAGCATCAACAAAATAATTTTATAGTTGGGGATCAGCACAATGTGAGGAACTGTATTGAAGGGTCCCGGCATTAGGAAGGTGGAGAAGGACTGGTCGCCTTAGAGGAATTATATTCTGCGCTCCAGAAGCTACCTGTCAACTCCACAGGTAGAAGGAATGAAACCTGCTGGGAGGAATAGGGGCTGCCATATGTGTGGTGGAATTATTGAATTGGGGTTCTAGCTTTCAGGCAACCTTGACATAGGCTCAAAGTGGGGCAGAAATGGCTGTGAAGTCAAGGGACATTATCAGGGGATAAAGAAGGAATTATGTGGGAAAGACTAGCTCAGTGATGATTCTTCTCAAAGGCATATTCTTTCGTCAAAGTTCAGGAGCACCCACGGGACCCCAACGGTTTCTTTCTCTCCACAGAGCACCTGGTAGAATCCATCTGCTTGGCCACATTTTAAGGAGTGCCCACAGCTGATCGTGGAGTCACAGGGTTTGGAGCGGGAAGCGCCTGCACCAAGAATTTGGTCCTCCACCCCTTTTAAAAAAAAAAAAAATATTTTCAGGTTAGGAACTCAACCCGGCACCACTGCCAGCCAGAGGAAACAGATTCCTGAGTCACAACTGATGCCCTGTGTGCACAGCCACCCTGCTACCTCTGTGCACTAACCATGGGGTGCATCCTGGCATGAGACACCCAGACTATGCCTCTTTGGACCCTTGACAAGGCCCTTTGCCTTCTGGTTTGGGATTAGGCTGGAACATAATAATGAATCAAGAAGCAAACAGAACAATGAAAGGGGTTAAAGAAACCACGTAGGGGCAATTCAAGGAATTGCAAGGCAGCGACAGAGTACAGCATTTATACTAATCCCTTGCTAGGTATAGTGCTAAGAACCACATGGAAACCCAACAGTTCACCACACACACACACACACACACACACACACACACACACACACACCACACACATACACACACACACACACACACACACACACACACACACCTACCTTGGGGGTGGGGTACAGAAGTGCGGGGGGAGACAAGAATAATGATGCATGACAGTCACTCTGGCGATACTGAGTTCAATGCCACAACAATAATCACCTGAGATTATTTCTTTCAAAGACACCTTTATGTTGAGGGCACTTATTTGCCATTTTAAACAATCCCCTTCATCTAATCCACCTCCCCAAATATATCCAAACTGAAAGCCAAACAGACCTTACAATGCACCTGGAAATCGAACCCAATTGCTAAAAATAATGAAAGCCCCACAGCAGAGCTGATAGCTGAATCTCAGCAAATGCATTCCATGTGGTAGCATGATCAAACTCCAGTGTGTTAGCATGATCAAACTCCAGTGTGGTGGCATGATCAAACTCCAACAAAGGCAACCACTTGAGCAATTTTGAGAACCTTACAGAAGCTATGAACATAGTGAAAGCAATGGTGCCTTTGTTAGGTGACTTGCAGCCTAAAATTTCATGATTTAATATTTGTGTCTTTTTGAAACAGTAATTTTGTCTATAAGACATGACTGACCCATAGGCTCACCTTCTTTCAGGGAATAATTGGAAACAGATTTAATTCAAGTCCAATAGTTAATTCAATCCCATCTACTTATCTGCAGCCCAGTATAACCACATATTTGATGATTTGAAGTCTTCCACCCCAAAATGCGTATGCATACACCCTTCAGGCAAACTTTTCATAAAACCTATATTGCTTCTTAGAGAAAACTAGGAGACGTAAAATCCATTTCTTACATAATTTCAGAACTGAGCGAGGAGATGATACTTCACTTTCATGGGGGAATGGAAGTCTTCTCCCTAAACTCATTATTCTGCATTTTCTTTAAAAGTGTCTTAACATGAAATAGTCTGGGATTAACTTTTTCCTGCCTGTGAGTCTGTTTGATAATCAGACTTTGGTAATTTTGTATTGGTTACCCACAGGCTTCCTAGCTGCCTATGTAGGGGACACAGGAGAAAACTAAGGTTATAGAAGTGGCCTGAGGGGGACAAACCTAGGAAAGTAGAAGACCTCACTACTGCAGAGTCCTCCTCCTCTTGTCAGCTGTTACTCACTGATATTTCAGCAAACCCATGACATTTTGCTAATGTTATGGCATTTCATTTACTTATAGGGAAGTCCTTGGAGTGTGCCGTGTTTCTCAGTGTGGCATGGAGACTCCCGAATGAGCACCTTTCCCGAGAGGACTGTTTGTCTAAAACACAACTGCATGCGAGGCACAGTGGCGCTTGCCTGTAATCTCAGACTTGGGCGACTAAGGCAAGATTTGGGGTTTAAGGCTAGTCTGAGCTACATAATAAGACCCTGTTTTAAAACAGAAGCCAAACAACACACACATTCACACGCACACACACACACACACACACACACACACACACACACACACACACACACACAGGGAGAGAGAGAGAGAGAGAGAGAGAGAGAGAGAGAGAGAGAGAGAGAGAGAGAGAGAGAGAATCTCAGGAATACACATTTTCTTTCTACACTCATGGTTGGTCTTTTATGTTTATTCATATGTTGGAACTGTTGACAGAAGTGCCATTGACTAATACCTGAGTAATCACCATAGCAACCAAAGAACCCATCATCTGAACCGTATTCCAGGTCAGTTCATGTTTACTGTCTTCTATATCAAATGATGGATTCGAGGGAAAACAAACCTCTCTCGATGTGGACAGAAAGTCATCATTTGTTTGCTCACACAGCTCCAAGTCCACAAACAGCCTGACATGTCATTTTTTTTTTTTAAATCTTGGGTGTAGTTCATTTGAGACAGTGAATTGACAAGGTCGTGGATCCCCTTTAACAGAGCAGATATGTGCCTGTCCTGGAGTGGCCTCATCAAGGGCACACCGTCATTCTGCCAGTCTTGCCAATGTAAGACATGTGGGTTGACCACCGCCCCCCAAGGGAACTGCTGTGTGCTGATTTTATCCCAGTCCCTCACCTCATCATGCACAGGATCCATGAGTCAGACAGCAACTTTGAGAAGGAAAAAAACATATTTAGAATAATTTTAGAAAAAGGAGACATGAGTGAGCTACTTTTAGAACCCAGATATCAAAACACAAGAAAGGAGGAAAGAGAGAGAGAGAGAGAATATGAATTTTTTCCCACCTTCCATTTTGTGAGACCATCTGCAATTCATTCTTGACAAATCAGTTTGGAAGAAAGCTCAGGTGATGGGCCTTTGGTTGCCATGGCAATTATTCTGCTGTGTGCAGCCACTTAATGCATCTCTAATTTCCCTTCAGAAACACATACAAGGTCAGCAGAGGACACAAAATGCTTATCCCAGGCTCCAGGGGGCAAAGCTGGACTCTCTGCCTGGCACATGACCAACATTTCTTTAAAATTAATTTCATCCCTGTGAATATTAGTGCTCATCTTTAATATGGAATACAATGAGGCCAGTTTGGACTCTGGCAGAGGAGAGGCATGATAACAAGTTTGCCTAATTCAACCTGCCTTGAGATTTCAACCTTTCTTCCAACAGCTGCATGGAGAATAGTCACAAGGTTTCAGAGGAAGACAACCTGTTCACACAGGTTACTCCAAGAACTATTTTGTCAGGACCCATCTATTTTTTTTAACAATGAATATTTTGATAAAGTTAGTTTTCTGGCATTTTTATACATGTATATGATGCATTCTGGTTACTCACTCCCCCTATCCTTATCAATATCTACCTACTTGCCTATCATCGGTTTTGTTTTATGGCCCATTTAGTTTAATCAGGACCATCGCTGTGACTGTTGTAGTGGAACTATCCACTGGAGTCTTGGAGGGTCACTAGTGGATACACAACTGTCAACAATGACTCCCACCCCTTTTCCTGAGTCTATCAGTAGGATAGGGTACCTACAGAAAAAAGAGCCAGAAGCTGTATAGAAGGCCTAGAAATGCCATCTACTGCACAACACAAAGCCATTGTAGCCACAAACTCAACATCTGGAGACACTTGCACTAGTTCTGCACAAGAATGGTCGTGTCAAGAGCTAGGCATGGATGGCTGAGGGGTTCAGGAGCACCCATCTTTGATCCTGTGCCTCTCTCTCTGGCTCTGCTCCTTCTTGGGGCATGCACCTAATAGAGACCTTGATTTTGATCCTCTGTGCATAGATGGAGCTCACATCCATCCCCTGCTGGGGTCTCAAGACTCTGCCAATGGGGTATGAATTCTGTTCTCATGACTCAGCACTCTGCTCTCCTCACTTTCCTGTCCTCCCTCTCCAATGTTTTCCTAGTATGGCGGCAGAGGGAAAAAATGATCTCCCTTTCTTGTTTTGCCCACACCCTATCCTTCCTGTTGCATGGAGGCTTACAACGACAGACTGTTTTTGAGCATCTGTTCTAGATCGCTTTTGTTGATGTGATAAAACACTGACCAAAAACAACTTGGGGAGGAAAGGGTTTGTTTCAGCTTACCCGTTACAGTCCATTGAGGGGAACCAGAGTAGGAACTCAAGGCAGACACTGACCAGCATCGATCAACACTCACTTCTCATTTAGGCTAGGAGGATACTGTAGCAGATAAAACATATGAAAGTCCTTGTGATTATGTGGCTTCTATTGTACCAGGTGAGAAAGACAAGCTCTAGGTCCTGTGCTAATGAGCAAGGGTCTAGTACAGAAGAAGTGGGTACACGATCACTTACATACTAGAGAAAAATGTCTTCAGGGGAGCCAGGGATTCTGACTTTAGATAATATAGGACAAACCTTATGGAGAAAGTAACAGTTAGGACCGGACCTGAAACACTGTGGGGTTGAGTTTAGTAGGAATGCGCTTGGTGTTGTCCAAGAACCACCGAAGATCAGAATGCTGGGGATGAGTGGGGCAAAGATGAACAAGGCCAGATAGGAGTGTGTGTGTGTGTGTGTGTGTGTCCGTGTGCTCACATGCATTTGCACATGCATTTGCATGCTTACATGCATGCATTATGAGAGTAGAAATAAGATTCCAAAGGTAAAATCATTTAAAGTTAACCGTCATGAAATAAATTAAATGGATCACAGTCTGGAAGACTTCAAACTAGGTCGGAAGAGATTTTTCTTAAGCATCAACAGCATGTATTGCAAAGTATAAGAGAGGAACCATCTCAACCAATTTCACAATTATCTCTTGTGTGTTATCATAATTTTTAGGGCAAGCAAGCGTTTTGCTTAGACTAATTGGTGTAATTTCACTGAATCATGCCAGCAAGGATGTAAATCGGAGTTTTATATTTGTGATTTCAGTGTTTGAGGGCCATCAGGATGGCCTGAGTTTGAGTTATATGACTCTGGGTGGTTACCCTTGGGGTGTGTTTAAACAGTGGCCTCTGGTTTGGGTTTCCTTTTCCGAAGGCAGGTTGGACAATCATCAGAGCAGCCAGATGTGAGATGTGCTGAGAAGTGGTCAGAGTCCAGGGTAGAGGTTACAGCCTCTTCTGCCTGTAACACATTTGCTATGTCCCCTTTCTCCACCACTGCCGGCAGCCATCACCAACCCAGGTTTTATAACATGTGACAGGTCTTCCAGGAGCTTTGATTCACAACAGGCAGACTACCCTTCGGGGATAGGGCAGATAACCATTTGTGATATAGCACTTCCTAGGAACATGAGTCATTTTCAAAGATGCTATGTAGTAATTTGATTTTGCAAATGGCCTCACAATTAGATTCAGATAATATAAACTTTATTAAATTCTGGAAGACATAGCCCATCATACAATGGACCGGTTAAGCCCCCCTCCCCTTGCTTGCTGCCTAAATAATTTTAACTTCTAAGTTCTAAAGTCATTTGTCTCATAACTGCTATGTATCAGGCCAGCCTCTATCTCTGGGGACCTCCTAAGACTTGAATTAAAGCTCAGTTATGTCCTGTGCACTTGTCAGTATCCATCTACTCAATGATGAGGTTATGGTGCCCTGGATTAGTGCTAAATTACACTACAAGCATAAGGGCTGCTTCCTAAGTGGCTAAGCTAGGAATGGGCTATTTTTCTAGATGCTTTTTAAAATTAGTATTTTTCTGTATACAGAGCTCTCTATGTCCCAATGCTATAGTATAGTTATAACTGGTGTATACTTGGAAGAGAGCTCACCTCTTTCTTTCTATGATTTCAGATCCTTCCAGTAACAATTAAACACCTTGGATTTGGGGTTTGGACTCTTTCAAGGTTAAGTATATCAGATGCTAAGCTCAAGGGTTTTGGTTGCAAGAAATGGGTAAGAAGCTTGAATAACATTGGTGATATCTTAGTAAGTGTTCTATTGCTGTGAAGAGACACCGTGACCACAGCAACTCTCATAACAGAAAGCATTTAATTGGGGCTTGCTTATAGTTTTAGAGATCTAGTTCATTATCATCATGGCAGGGAGCTTAGCGACACACAGGCAGATGTGGTGCTAGAGAAGAAGCTGGGAGTTCTACATCTGGATCCGCAGGCAGCAGAAAGAGAGAGACACTGGACCTGGCTTGAGTTTTTGAAACCTCAAAGCCGCCTCCCATCGAAACACTTCCTCCAGCAAGGTCACATCCCCTACCATCCCCTAATTCTTCTCAAGGAGTGCTACTCCATGAAGACTAAGCATTCAAATGTATGAGCCTATGGGGCCATTCTTATTCTAACCACCACAGGTGGGAAGTGAATATTCTGGAAAGGATGTGAGATAGACCCCAGAAATGATGGGATGACTAGAGAAACAGCCTTAAGGGGCAGCCAGCAGCCAGATGAGGGGGTGGTAACCACAAGAGCATCTTCTCGAGATGCTGCCATAGCATCATCACCATCACTGTCCTACGTCCTGTGATTCTTGGTTTCTTTTCAGACTAGTGCCATCCCGAAATCATCGTACATGATCACTATATTCCTACCCTTTGGGTTTTGCTTATTATGAGTGTGTGTGTGTGTGTGTGTGTGTGTGTGTGTGTGTGTGTGTGTTCAGGAACATGTATGTGGAGGTCAAAGGTCAACTTTGAGTACCTTTCCTCAGGAGCTATCTATCTTGTGTTTGAAATCAGATTCAGTTCTGGGATTACAAACACAGCTGGGCTCCCCCCCCCCATGGTTTCTGGGGATCAAACTAATGTCCTTGTGCTTGAATAGCAAGAACTTTACAGACTGTGCTGTCTCCTCAGGTACTCTTTCTTTTCCTTAGATTCAGTGTTTGGACTAGAGTGTTTGACCCAGCTTGCATCATCTATCTCAGTGAAACCTGCCAGGAGCTAGCAAGGAATCTCTGTCTTCTGGCTTCTGTAGAGGTAAATGGGTTGCTGCTGGGTGCCTGATTTGTGGTCTTCCCAGATGGGCACATGTTTGCATACTGGACAACAAGGGCCATGAATTCTATCGTAGGCACTTAGCTCATTTACCTCCAACATCCAAGGAGGTAGGCACATAAGACTTGAAGTCCAAAAGGTAAAGTGTATGCAAGTAGACATCAGAGGTCAATCCTGACTGCTTTCCTCGATGGGTCTCCACCTTATTTTGGAAGCAGGGTTTCTCACTGAACCTGTAGCTCACCTGTTTGGAGAGACTAACTGGTCAATAAGCTCCAGGTATCATCCTGCCTCCAACTCCCCCAGCACTGGCACTGCAAGGATGTATTGCCACACCCAGCTTTTGATAGGGGGGCTGTGAATCTGAGCTCAGTTCCTCGTACTTGTGGAGCAAGCACTTTACGGCTGGCCGAGCTGTCTCCCCAGCCACCACTTGGACTTCAGCATTGTTTCTATTGACTCTAACCTTTCTACTTTTTCTTTTTACCAATTCCCACTTGCCCATCTGATGTCTGCTCCAGCATTGGGTTCTCGGAAAGGCAATGGACCTCCTCTAGGGTTCCATCCTTGATGGAGTTCTCATCAGAGCCCCTATTGTCTGTCCTTTGCAGATTTGTCACATGTGGAATCAAATGAACATTTAGTATGTGTCTACCTAGGGGCACTTCACTTAAGATAAGGTGACACCCTCACACATATGCTGCCACACTTTCTCAGTATGGGTGCCTTTCCTCCCACCTCCAGTCCCTCCAGGTATATAACAGCGTGTGAGAGTCCCTACATTTTATTCCTGGCAGCTACAGAGGAAGTTTGAAGTACCTAACAGGGCTAGAATTCCTGTATTATGCCCACTTTAATCCTCCACTGCCCTAGACTATTTTTGTAACCTGTTCTTCATTTTTAGTGTGAACTCGTACTAGGCAGGATCTAGACTCATCTATTAGGTCACAGGGGTAAAAATTAGCATCAACTCTGAGCTAAACCCAGAGATACAATTATATTTAATTCTGCCATAACTTTATATAATAGTCCCCTGCCTCTCTTTTTGGGGGGATCCATTTTCTGAGATTTCAGTTATCTGTAGTCAACTGAAATCTGAAAGTATTAGTTGGAAAATTGCCAAGATGGAAAATTTGTACATCTTAAATTGTATGTTGTTTAAAGTAGTGTGAAGAAATCTTATACTCCACACCTACTGGGACAAGAACCTCCCTTTTGTTTGGTGAATCCAGACAGGGCAAGCCATCTGCATAGCACTGCTTGCTCATGCTCAAGGAACCCTTCTTTAACACTGGCATCACCTTGTAAGGGGATTGGTGCTGGCATTTCAGTTCCAGAGAGAAACTGTAAAGGGTCTTCCTCTGATCAAAGAAGGAAAGGTATGCCAAGGTTGTTATGAACTAAGAATAAACCTTCTATCCTTGAAGTTGTGAAGAGGGAGATGAAATTGGTGCTACTTTTGTTGTTTTCCTATATTGCAAAAGTTACAGCCACAGGATGGCTAAGTCCCTAAGAATTCAGTACCATCTATAGGTTCTGGCATCCACAGGGGTGGAAGCGGGACAGGTGCTAAGGTTCTGTTCCCCACAGATGAAAAGGAATACTACAGTGAGGTCTGAAAGACCCCCAGAGGCTCAGGTCCAGGACCGCGATGACCCCAATCACCAGGGGGAGGCGAAAGCTTGATGCAAACAGCACAAGGCTTTATTGTAGTTGTTTAACGAGCTAACCCCATGTTAGCTCGGGCCTTTCATCCATCCACTCAGCGAAGCCATGGCATAGAGACCTTATAGGGCAGCGTAAGGGGAGTGTCTAGGGGCATGCACAGGCTCAGAATTGGTGTGCCTCCATGCTTGGAGGGTTTGCCCTGTGTTGATTGGTCAACTGGTTGTTATGGCCCATAGGCCCTCCCAGGGTGGTTGCTATGCTCTGCATGTCATTGTTGTGCACTTGTCCATAAAGCACACCCAGAACCATAAAGCATAGCACCACCAGCTAACTTCTGATTGGTTCCTTGCTACAAGGCAGGCATTTGACCTCCTAGTGACCAAGGCAAGGTCAGGCAAGCACGCGCTAGACTGTTATGGCTGCTGAAATGGGGAGTTGTTCCCTTCAGGTCCTATCGTTACACACATGTGCACACACACAGAGCTTCTCACTCAGGACTTGGTACACATGCAGAAGTCAGTGGGCAACTTGTGGGAACTAATTTTCTCTTTTCTGGGAATCAAACTCAGGTCATCAGGTTTAGCAGTGATGCAACGTAGGGGTCTTTTCTTGGTTCCCTATCTTCACCTATTAAGGAAATATAAGATGAGACATTTGACGTCAGGGTGCATAGTCCAGGTTTATTAAAAAAAAATGAAGGTAACAAGGATCAGAGATGGCTCAGCAGTAAAGAGCACTGGCTACTTTTCCAAAGGATCTGGGTTCAATTCCCAGACCCACATGGCAGCTCACAACCATCTGTAACTCCAGTACCAGGGGATCCAATACCATCTTCTGACCTCCAAAGATACTGCATTCATGTAACACAAACACATAAAATCTTTAAAAAAAGGAAACAACAAAAGTATGTTGCACCCAATACAGAGAAACAGACTCTCCACTAAGCTAAGGGATGGCCAACCTGTAAACCTGTGTTGGACCAACACCTTGGTGAGTATAAAAGCCTGGGCTTTTATACTCTGTTAGGTGGGGTATGGGACAGTGTGGGACCTCTTTTGTCCCTCTCTGATTTGACTGATTGATCTGTTTAAGTGAAGAAAGGAACCTGATCGGATATTGTAAGGAATTAAAAATCCCCTGCTGAGACAACTCATCCAAAGGGCTTTGGGCAAGAACCCAGAAGTAGACCATTTTGGATGAAAATGTCCGTGGTTAAATTTGGGCTGACTTGTGTCTGAAGCCTTCTTCTCTGTCTATCTAGAACTATCTCTTATTTTCTATTGTGGCAAGAGCCATAGCATGCTGGGCCATCCCACCAGTCCCTGTTGCTCCTGTTTTATAGATGAGGAAACTGAAGCCAGGGAAGTTGATGTTGCTTGCCTGAATAATTAGACTATGAAACCAGTGTGTTGAATCACCAAGAACAATTTAAAATCAAGTATAATATATTTGGAAAAAAATAATGTGCTGTGTTTCTTAGAGATAACTTACTTGAAACTGTGTCTTTAGTGTTTTGGAGGCATGCAGATGTAAGTGCCAGGAAGTAATACAGAATATAGTTCTTATTGTAGACTATAGTGGCAAAAGAAAGCAAGCAACTATTTGAAAACTAGTAATTTTAGTTCAGTCTCTTCATGTTACAGATGATGAACCGAAGCATAGAAGCATTCCCACTGTGTAGTAGAAAAAAGCAGACCCGCACCGAGGCTCCTTCCAGGCTGGTTCTGTTCCATATAAAAAATGGCCTTAATGGCCCCCCGCCTTGTCAGCCCTACAGAATTGTTATAAAATTTAAATGAGACAATTGAAAGCTTTTTAAAGACCGTGAAGTAGCCCACAAGTGGAAGGTATGCATTTGCATTAGTCAAGGTTGTGAGTCAGAAGGCTGAGATTGCTGTAGGTATTGAGGCAAAGCAGAGGTTAGTATAGAAAATGGGTCACCAAATGGCTTTGAGGGCTGGGGGAACAAAAGCAAGGAGGAAAGGAGGAGTGGCATTATTATCCAGGGCACAGTAAATGCAGAGAAGTCTTTGCATCCTTTCACCGTGTGGGCAGAAAAATAGCTGCAATTTTCTCCCCACCTTCCAGCTCCAGTTGAGGGTTTCCTGCCTACAGAAAGCTACGAAGTCTCCAGACTTCTCCGCAGGTGGATGGTGCCTGAGGACCATAGATGAGGCCCAGCCCAGTGTTTGACCCAAGTTTTCTCAGTCCACCTGAGGGTGCTATTAACAGAATAATCATGACTCTGTCTCTTGCGCCTCCATAATTACTGAGCCTCCAGACTGCTGAGACTCTTTGCCATCGTCCCTGTGAATCCCAGGAATGTTCATGATGGTTGGTTAAAAACCAACAACACTGTTCTTTGGTATCATGACTCAGCTATTGGGGTTTTCTCTGAAGTCCCATCTGGCAGTTATCTTCTGCCAGTGGACTTCCTGGAGGGGGGGGTGTCTGAAAATCCTAGATGGAAATTTTCACAAATTAAATTTGTGGACACTTTAAACCACATGCTAAATGGTGTGATAAAATCGTGCGCTGTCTTGCTCTATTCCAAACAGGGCAAGAACCGCTCATTTGTTTGATGTTCACATGGTATAGGCCGTCTACATAGTGTTACGTTCAAACATCCCTTGCTTTATTTAATAATGGCACTACTGTGTGAGGGGTGGTGCTGACCATTCAGGGATGTCAAAAAGCAGCCATAAAAGGCTTACTTTAAGTGGAGAGGGAAATTTTCAGCCTCATTAAGTAAAGTAAAAGCCAAAAAAAAAAAATGTTAGCTGAGGTTGCTCAAGTCAAGCCTTCTTGCTGGTGACTTTCCCATCACTCCTGCTGCTAATGAGCTTGGCACTCACTAAAAGCTCAAGACGATGTCCTAACACAGCTGTACCTGTCACCCAGGATGCTCCCACCACCACCCCCCCAAAAACGGAGCTCTGGGTTCCACTGTTATATGGCAGCAGAAGATGGGAGCAGTAGCTATTGGGGCTATCTGAGTTGTGGTTCTGGTCCCATTAAAACATATCTATGGGAAGGAGCTCAAGATAAAGAAGACAGCAAATCAAGAACAAGGAGGCAAAGTTTGGGATGCTTAAGGAACCACATTGGAGGCCAGTGTGGTTTAGAGTGAAGTGTGGAGGCAGAGTGTGTTCTAAGCTGAATTGTGTCCCCTTTGAATTTATACACTGATGATTTGCATTAATAGGGCCATCATAGAACATGAACAGTAGCATAAATATAGGTAACTAAGACTAGAATGGGTGCAGCAATGGCCGAGTGGTTAAGGCGTTGGACTTGAAGAGTAGAATAGGCTTTATGGACACCATACATCTCTGGGGTGAGTAGACAAGGGCATATTTTAGCATCCCAGGAAAGGTCTCTCACACAACATGTCCTCAGCACCTTCTCTAGTCATCATGAGAACTACAATAGGAAAATGGAGGAACTGGCTTGTTCCAAGGACATCCAGAAGAGAGGAGTTTGAAGATGCATCGGAGACAGGAGCAGTGTAGCTGGGAAGAGGGGAAGCATCCTAACGTTGGATTCAGCTTTAGATAGACATATAGACAGCTCTATATACAGTTTTCTGCTATAAGACAAGAGGATAATGACTTACTTCCTGCTCCCTGGAAGGATCAGGTGGCATTCTTTTGGGTGTGAACCATAAGAGAGAGGGAACTTGGGATACCTGCTGTACATTATTAAACCCAGTATATCAGATCTGAATGTTTTTAGCTGATACACTGTAGCTGGATCTCCTTTAAGCATGCTACATTATAAAGATTGTTTTCCTCTGTAACCCTAAATGCCTCCTTGAAACAAAGCAATGTTCCTGAGTCGGATGTCTTAACCTAATCAAGCTATTAAAAAACCAAACTGCAGTGCAAAAAAGGTGCAGGCTCAATTTCTTGTGCCAACTCATTGCAAATTTGGCCTTTATAAACTACAATTAGGAAAGGAGGGCCCACAGTGGAGCCAACTTGGAGGAAAAGCCTAGGGTGGTGAGCAGGTGCCAAGGGGATGGAGAGCTTCTATCCATGGGTGATACCTTCTTGGAGCTGCCTCTTTGCCTTCTTTCCCTAGCACCTTAGCCCGTGGCAGCTTCTGTCCCACAGTAGCTTTGGGATACAGGTGCAGGAATTTTAGGGCTGAATTCAACTTCCAGTGTTGTTCTGAGTGGGATGCCGGGGGTCAGCTGAAGACAAAGGCAAATCCTGAAGGAACCTTCCTCTTCTTCCAGAAGAGGGCTCACTGAATGCCCAATTGGGCTGTAGAAGAAATAGAAAAGGCAAATCCGAAGCAATAAGGCAAAGAGATAATTTCTCCCCACGCTAGACATCAAAACTATCTCCAACCACAGCTCCTGTCAAAGTCAAAGAGGAACAGGAGTAGAAATGAGGTTGCCCTGGATCACCTAATCACAGAGTTTCTTTCAGATCTCCCAAGTGAACTCACATTGTGACTACCAACCAATTGCACGTATTTCTACTTCATGAATAACCTGTGGTATGTAACTAAGGGTAGTGTGAGTTACTATGTTCCCTGTCACTTCTGTGTATCTTTGATCTTCAGCTTAATAGTTACAGAAGAAAATAGCCGGGTGTTGGTGGCGCATGCCTTTAATCCCAGCACTCAGGAGGCAGGGGCAGGTGGATCTCTGTGAGTTCAAGACCAGCCTGGTCTACAAGAGCTAGTTCCAGGATAGCCTCCAAAGCCACAGAGAAACCCTGTCTCGAAAAACCAAAAAAAAAAAAAAAATAGTTACAGAAGAAAATGGACTCAGCTGCTTTGGGCACAAAGGATGAAAGCAACTACAAGCAAAGATATGTGTGCTGTGTTCTACCCATCGGGGAGGATGTGCATGGCTCATGCTCATTTTCTCCCTTGTGTCTCTCCTCACACCAAGACACATGTGGTAAGCCATGGGATGGCCTTTGAGTAGTCAGAGTAGCTGCTTCTCCTCTATCTTGCCGGTGAGGATTTCCTTGGGGACATGAGGTAAATTTCCTAGGTCAGACTGCATGGTAAACAATGAAGAGGAAGTTGGGGTTATAAAATAAAATTGAGTCTTCCAAACAAGTTCTGCATTCCCCCTGGACACTGGGGAACATCTCTATTCTCTCTCTTTACCACCTAATGTGTTCTAGAAAATAACATCTGTCTCTCAATGCTCGTGGGAAATGGGGGCCTGGGATGGGGGTGGTGGAAGGGTCAGACTTATAGCCTGGTACAGTTTCTGTGATATAAGTCCTCCCATTGTGATAAATTCCAAGCATTCCAACGTGAGACCACAGAATGACACATGAAAAGAAGATACGCAGTTTGTTCCCTTGAAGGAGAGGGCTGGAAGCAGCTTCCCACCAAGGTTTCATCTTCAGCCATGTAAAGACATGTGGATCTCATTGAATTAATGCTGTTATAGGACTCAAATGTAAACAATATAGAGATGCAAGTTTTAGGAGTTGGAAAGGGAGACTATCTCTGCTCTAGGAAACATGAAATTTAGGAAGAAGTGTCTGTCATACAGTGTGTTTCAGAGCAGATGGGAGGAAGCAGGTCAAAGTTCTAGTTGTCTCTGAGATACCATCTTACTCCTGTCAGAATGGCTAAAATCAAAAATACCAATGACAGTTTATGCTGGAGAGGATGTGGAGAAAGGGAAACACTCCTCCACTGCTGGTGGGAGTGCCAACTTGTACAGCCACTTTGGAAATCAGTATGGCGACTCCTCAAGAAAATGGGAATGAGTCTACCACAAGATCCAGCAATTCCACTCCTAGGCATATACCCAAAAGAAGCACATTCATACAACAAAGACATCTGTTCAACCATGTTCATAGCAGCACTATTTGTAATAGCCAGAAACTGGAAGCAGCCTAGATGCCCCTCAACTGAAGAATGGATAGAGAAAATGTGGTACATTTACACAATGGAGTACTACTTAGCAGAAAAAAACAATGGAATCTTGAAATTTGCAGGAAAATGGATGGAACTTGAAGAAACTATTCTGAGCGAGGTAACTTAATCACAAAAAGACAAACATGATATGTACTCACTCATATGTGGATTTTAGACATAGAGTAAGGGATTACCAGCCTACAATCCACACTGCCAGAGAAACTAGTAAACAAGGAGGACCCTAAGAGAGACAAACTTTGTCCCCTGGAGAAGGGGAAAGGGTCAGGATCCCTGGAGCAAATTAATAGCATGGGAAGAGGGAGGAGGGAGCTATGAGAATGAGAAGGTGAAAGACCCCCAGATCCCTAAGGGCTTCAGGATCCGGAGGAGCCCCCGAGACTCAGAAACCAGACCAAGAGCTGCAAAAGCAAGAGGGTTTATTGAACAAATGCGCATTCGGGTGTCAGCAATACCGGGAAAGCTGCACACCCCAGCATGGGGTGCAAGCTCCTTATATAGGGAAAAACTGCAGATCAGCATACAGGCAAGGGGCACAAAGTGATTGATTCCAAAGTATGATCTCTTGTTAGAGTGGTGTGACCTGCTTTTCTACAAAGGAAAAACCACATAACATACCCTGAAAAGTCCTTGATTGTCTGTTGGCCAGCCAGGTGTGACCCAAAGAGGGTTGTCTTGGCGATTGCCCCCGTCTAAACCATAGAATGTGCCGGGGTTGGGGCCAACTTCCTTGTAATGGGCCAAAGCCTGTGGGAAGCTTTTTCTCTCTGTGAACTAAAATCTTTCAAAACTTTTTCTCTCAGCAAACTAAAATCTTTCAAAGGGAAGAAGAGGAAGGATACAGAGGTCATGAGGGAGCAGAAAGGTTGAGTCAGGTGTAGATTAGAAGAAATGATATGTGATAGGTAGGGGGGTGGTAGGGGAGGAAGGGAAGGAGAAGGGAACTGGGATTGTCATGTAATTCAATCTTGTTTGTAATTCAAATAAAAAAAGTTCCAGTTGTCATTTATTACAGTGGGACTGAAAGTAATACCCAAAATTACTCTGTGCTTTGCCATAGAAACCTCCCTGTCACACTCTTAAGAACTCTCTGGGGTTGTCCATTTGTTTTTGCAACATTGGTTGTTGGTTGTACCTACTGGCTTGATGTATGCTTGGCACGCCCTCAGCCCAAAAATCTACTGGAACCTTATCCCTGGGAACCCCTCCCACTTTAAGGAGTTCTTTCTCACTCCCCTCCTAACAAAAAACCACCTGCATTTTCTCTGAAAAGCATTATTTGACACAAGGTCTCCCTATGTTACCCAGGGTGGCCTTAGACTACTGATCTGCTGCCTCTGTCTCCTGAGCTGCCAAGGTTAAAGACATGTACCACCAGGCTGGCTCTTTAAGAAATTCTTAGTCAAATGTTCAGACTGTTTTTGTTTTGTTTTGTTTTTCACTTACTTGAGTCACTATGTCATAGGTGATGCACTATCAGGCCCCAAGACAATCAACTTCTAAAGAGGGAAGGGCTGTTTCCACTGACTGTTTGGAAGGTTTCAATCCATATTCAACCTACCCAATTGCTTTGTCTAGAAAACACAGCATGACTGAAGAAACAAACAACAAACAAAACAGTACAAACAAAATCAGCTGTCACAAGCCAGAGAGCAGAGAGACTTTGAAGAGGTTTCAAATTCCCCTTCCAGGCAAGATCTCAAGGGTCCTAAAGACCTCCAATTCCATCTTGAATGGTTCTACTTGATCCCAATAGCATCACCCCAGTCACTGAGCCTCTAACACAAATGTCCATGGGGAACATTGAAATTCTAAACTAGTGGAAGGAATAAAAGGAAACATTGAATTCTGAGATGATGTGACAGTGTCACAGACCAAAACAGGATTCTACTTGCCAGAGAGTATCCAAGTCCAAATCCATCTTACAATCCTCTCTTATTTATTCAAATCAATACTAGCTGGATTGTAAGCTCCAGGAACTAAATAGCTTGGTTCTGCTAATTCTCCATCACCAGTGTCTAGAACTGTGCAGGGGAAATGCTCACCATATACTGTTTTGATGTTTGGGATGGCTTTTTGAACATGTACGTGCTGCTTATTGCTGTGTGGACATGATCTGGATTTACACAGTCCAATATGACAGCCACTGGCCACAGCAGCTATGAACACTTGAAAAATAGGTCTCCTGAAGTTAACAAACTGAATTTAGATTTTGTTTAATTTTACCAGTCTTAATTGAGATGACCTTGGTGACCAATGGCTGCTATGATGGATATCCGAGTAATAAGCCTCCCAAAGAGTCTATGATGTGTGGATCAGCAGTGCTGGTACCATCTGGAAGCCTGCTAGAAGAAAAGAATCCCAGGATCCACGCTTGCCCTACAGAACTAGAATATATTTCTCCTCTGTATGTGTATGTACTCATCAGAGTCTGTGGAGCTCTTATGACCAAAATACACTATATTTTTTAAAAGTCTAAGAAGTTTTCTGTAACGTTGGCATATTCACCTTCCTTATTGCATTTGATCCTCATTAAAAAAACACCATGGTATCACTCTCCCCACTTTACAGATGAAGCAATTGGAGCATTGGATAATTATGTTATTTACTGAAATGGACCGCTGAGCCAGGCATTCTTCTGCTCTCACTCTGCACTGTCCAATAAGCTGGACCCAAATGATCCTGGCATCACCATTTCTTTTGGTACTGCTCTAAATGGAATAATATCTCCACTTTTTCCTGCTGGGAACATGAGCTGCAGATGTAAGTGGTAACAGAGTTGGCTTGTAGAGTGGGATAGAATTATAGAGGCATGTAGAAGCTTGGATATTAGCTTCCAGTCTCCTCAAGCATAGCTAAGAGAGAAGGAGTTAAGACATGACCAGGACATAAATGGCAAGAAAGTGTGGTCTCTTTCTTGTTTGGGTATATGTGTTTCCTTAAGAATGTGATTTCATCATTTGAAAGGATTGGAGTGACTTTTTTCCTAATGAATTGTGGGTTGTATTTGTTTAGGCTTATTCCCTTTGGCACTTAGCTTTCTCTTGTTTTTACAGAAATACTGGATTGGTGAGGAGTAAGAATAAAGATGATATTGAAGATGGATAGTTAGGATGTGACTCCCAGGTAAAGTTATAATGATCTGAACTACAACGCTAGAATAGAAATTCTATTAAGAATTCCCTTTAGGAAGGTCCCGAGGGTAAAGGAAGAACTCTCTCCAAAATGACTTAAGGTTAGATTCGAAGGTTGGAGAGAAATAAGCAGTGGCTTCAAATATGAATTCCAATCAAAGAAAGGTCACAAGAGCTGAGACGCACAATCATAGGGCTTGCTCTGCTATCAGGCTTGCATGAAAGCATCGCTCAGAATCATATTAGCTAGATTAAAAAATGAATTTAGTGATGGCAAGTTATTATCCAAAGCAAAGTTGAGAAGAAGTCTGGAATAAATATGTACTGCCCAGTCACTGTGGGCACCTTCTACAGATACCCTCTTCCTGACTGAATTGTCCTTATCTTTGCAGAAATGAAGTCCTTAAATTAAGGGACTTTCTGTGACACATGGACCAACCATCCAATCAGACAAAAATTAAAAAAAAAAAATCCAAGGAACGAAGCAGTGAATCTAGGTGTATATAGTCCTAGTTTGCAAACCATTAGTCAAATCTGGTTAACCACAGCATTTCAACAATTCCCTTATACTATTTCTATTCTAGGATAATAGATCATATCTTTATTATTTTGTCTGGAGTTATGCATATTGAAATCCCTTCCAATGCCAGTTTTGTTCTTGTTTTGTTTTGAGATAAGTTCTCACTTTGTAGCCCTGGCTGGCCTAGAACTCACAGAAACCTACCTGCCTCTGCCTCCCAAGTGCTGATAGTAAAATCATGCTCTATCACACCTGGCCCTCAACACCATTTTCAGTTTCACTCCTCACCAATCATTAGTTGTGCAGAAACAGGAAGCTAAGTACCAAAGATAAATGGATATATTTCTATCATCTGGAATTGTTGTGTTTGAATTACCTTTCATAAAATTATATTATAGTTCTAGACTACTCTCCTCAGTCCCTTTTCTGCTTCCTCAGAGGTAGTCACCACCTTAGACTGCATGCATATGGTAGATTGTATTTGATTTTGGTGCTTGTAGTGGTATATGCATGCATACAATATATTCATGTACATGTGTGTAAGCATATATGTGTGTTCCTGTATGTGAAAGCCAGAGGTTGACTTTGAATGGCTTCCTCTATTGTCCTCCACTTCTTTTTTTATGATTTCATTGACCCTGGATCTTATCAACTTGTCAAGACTAGCTGGCCAGCAAGCTCCAGGATCCTCCTGTCTCTGCCTCCCAGGAGCATGCTACCACACTTGGCATTTTGCTTGGGTGCTGGGGATCTGAACTTAAGCCCTCAAACTTGAACAGAAAGCACCTTACTGACTGAACCTACTTCCCAACACATGTATTATCTTTTTAACATAAGGAAAAAATCTGTATTACTCTTTACATGAAAGAAAAAACTTAGCAATTATAAATCAGACTTTGCTTATGTTTGCAATGGGATAATTGAAGGTGTATTCTAAATAAAAGAAAATCTTGACATTTGCTAATCTCCAAGTTTGGGAATATTTCAAACTCTACAGAATAATGTACGGAAATTTCATTTAAAGGTATACATGGGAAAGTAAAAGAAAAATGAATGATTCATGTAAGAAATAACATTTGTTCTTTAAAGAAATGGTTTGCATGTAACTGATAAGGATTTACCAGGTGGGAATGTAGGAAAATGGCAGCAGTTAATAAACATGAATTCCAATTATGCATTAGTCACAATTTCTAAAAGTCGACATAAAAAAGCCAAGTGGAGCACTCGGGAGGCAGAGGCAGGTGGATCTCTGTGAGTTCGAGGCCAGCCTGGTCTCCAGAGCAAGTGCCAGGATAGGCTCCAAAGCTACACAGAGAAACCCTGTCTCAAAAAAAACAAAAAAAAGCCAAGTGGAAAATTACAAATATATTGTATTCATCCAATAATCCAACTCTTTTGTAAAGGAAGGGAAAAACAAGTTATTACATGACTTGATTAAAAGATACTACCCCATAGACTCCAACACAGCTACTTTCACAAAACATAGGATTATGTCACTGTAATGCACTTGATTTTTTTATTATCACTATATTTATCTGTGATTAGGATAGGGACTTTCTGATCTCCAGGGTGTAAGATGAAGCAATTCTTTACCCTCCACCTCCCACAATGCTGGGACTATATGCTACTACCAACAACAGGCACATCATTCTTTAAGAATCGGCCCTTCATAAACAAAACAATTATAACTTTTAAAATATTTTCAAGACTGTATTTATACTGTAACATACTTCAAAAAATACATAAGGAATTTGCTCAGGGTTTTGACAATATTTGTCATACCATGCAAGTTTCTTTTCTTATTCATGTGTGTTTAACATAGGTTCTTAATACGGAGCCCAGGCTAGCTTAAATTTGTAACACACCTACCTCCCAAGTGCTGGGAGTGTCCTTGTGTCCCACCACACAGGTACATAATGAAAAATTTCCATTCAATGTGCATTTGCATTAGTGGGAAAAATAGTCATGTTTGTGTATCACTTACAGTTAATATTTTTTCACACTTTTTTCATTTGGTGACTAGAAAACAAGTTGACCATGGCAATTCCACATTTTAAACTGATCTAAATTTATCCAGATTTTTAGTTGGTAAGTGGAACTAGGTTGATGAAGGCTTCCCCACATTTTTTCATATGTAAGGTTTTGCTCTTGTGTGGATTTTTTTTTTGGTGTCTTAAGGTGACTAGATAGAATAAGGCTTTCCCACATTTGCCTCCATACATAGACTATCTCTGCAATATATACCCATTTATGAATTTGAAGGTAACTGGGATCAATGAAATCTTTCCCACATTGGTTATGTATGTAGGTTTCTCTCCATTGTGACTTTTATCATATAGGTGAAGAACCTACAATAAATGAATCCTATCTGATACTGGTTGCATTTATAAGATTGTTGGGGGCTAGCCCAGTGGTGGCCAGGTCTCAGAGAGGTGGTAAGGAGTCAGCAAGAGAAGGATGAGCGAGGCATGATAGTCTGGAGAATCTTGCAGCCTGACTGACTATCAGTCAGAGTGCTTCTTTATTTATACAGAATTCATTAAGCAGTGGTAGATTCATACTGTTCCAAAACATAGACCATATTATTTTTGTTTTCAGACATGTGTTTAAGTTTTTCCTCTTATGCATCTGGGGTCATAAGTTTGTTCAGTCATTATTGATAAACCATGATAGAACAAAGTTATCTTTTACGATCATTTTCCCTCAAGTTTAGTCAACAGAGTTACTTTTTATAATCATTTTTACTCATCAACCCCATAACCCATTTTTTTTTTTTTTTTTTTTTGGTTTTTCGAGACAGGGTTTCTCTGTGGTTTTGGAGGCTGTCCTGGAACTAGCTCTTGTAGACCAGGCTGGTCTCGAGCTCACAGAAATCCACTTGCCTCTGCCTCCCGAGTGCTGGGATTAAAGGCGTGTGACACCAACGCCGGCAATAACCCAATTTTTTAAGAATCTAGAGGTATATGGCAGCCTGATCTCAGGCTGGCAGTTCTTGTGGTTTCAAGGATGCTAGACAGAAAACAATCTCCAAGTAGCCCATGCAGTTTGCCATGTCCCAAGCAGTGTATTAGGTCTTTTTTTTTTTTAAGACATATTAACCAGTTTTTTATAGGCCTGGCAGAGTAGGGAGACTAAGAAAGAAGAGAAACAGGGTAAATGGCTGACCGCCATGGCTGGTCATAATAGAGAGAGAGGAGAAGCAGAAGCAGACAGAGAAAAGAAGAGTAGAGTTGTATTAGCTCTTAATGGTCAAGGTGCCCAAGAAAAATCTTCAGGCCAAAGCTGCTGCAGTTATTATTCAAATTCTAGCACAACATGGTGTTTACATTTTATATCTTTATAGAACTTATTTATATGTCTAATCCTGGCATTCTTTTGTTCCTTGGTCATATGACACCCCAGTGGCTCTGTACAAGCTAACTTTTCTAAGAAAGGGAGGTCCCGACACCTCTTGCTTTTATCATCCCTCCACTCCATTCTCTGTCCATCAATATAAGCCCCTGTGTGGGGCAGAGGCACCTTCAGCTAATCTACCTTACTGAATATGCCACATAATCTCCTGAGTGAATAGTATCAAAAGGCTTTCACTCTGACCTGTGGCCAACTCCTCTAGCCCACGGAATCTTGTTGACCTTTTTAAGTTTACTTTGTTTTGATTATCCTGTTCCTGAGTAAGGACAGGGACAGATGTTTCAAGAATATCTCAGAGCCTCATAAAGATACCTCTGGCTTCTTTATGTGTGTCACAGCCTCCAAGGCATAAGGAAGGCCTTCAAGTAGATAAGGATATCTCCCTAAAAGCAGGAGGGGTAGTATGCTCAGGAATTTCCTGGGGAAGCTTAGAAGCAGTACTCCTGGGAGAGTGCACAAATGATTCATATGAAGTTTCTGTCAATCCAGTATCCCCAAATTGTACAAATATTGAAATTCCCCCAAGCATGCAATATGTGGAGATGAAAACCGAAAGTGGCATCACAATATCATTCGGCTCAGCTTTTCTGGGACTTTGTCAAGCAGCTGTGCTGGCTTTATGACTTTTGCTGTTCTCATCAGATATGGCTGGCCCATAAGATTTCTTTTCAGAGTCCTGTCAGGTCCGTGAAAGCAATTCTAAGAGATGAAGACTTTCCCACATTGCTTGCATGTGTGGTTTTTCTCAGTGTGGAATTCTTTCATGTTTTTGAAGGTATTTGGAATGAATGAAGGCGAGCTGGTTAATTTTGTTGATTGCATTTGATTAAAAATGCCTAGAGAATCAGTGAGAAATGCACCTACTGGGAATACCTTTGAATTTCCAAAGAGGTATAACTGAGGAGGGAAGACACACACCGAATGTGAATGGCACTAATTCCATGGGCTGGGGAATTGGATTGAATTAAAAAGGAAAATAGCAGAGAGATGCCACCATTTCCCTTTTTCTGTTTCATGGTCCACCACCAATATGTGAGATATATTAGCCACGTCCTCTCAGTCCCCAGCCCAAGGGATCACTGCCATCACAATATATCACATATAGGGGCTGCTCCTTCAGTCCCAGAAACAAAATGAGTAGTCGTGTGATGATCAACTTCTCTAAAACCCACCATAGTTCTTCCAGAAGATCCTGACAGAATCGAACTAATTCTATAATCGATAATCTATAGCCTTCATATAATGCAAATAAAACAAGTGCCTGCTATTTAACTCATTAAGCATACTGGAGTTATCTGCCACACAGCAAAACAAACAAGCAAGCAAACAAAAAAAAAAAAGACAAAGCCATAAACAAAAAAAATATGGTGGAGTATTTATGTATATAAAGGTTTACAAATGTATCTACCGTGTTTATTTTGCATATATTTATGTACAATATATGTTAAGCAATATTCAGTTTGTGTTTCAATGTTGATACAAATGGTGTGTGTGTATGTGTGTGTGTGTGTGTGTGTGTTCTACATATTTATAATCAAGATTTGGATAGCTTTCCATATGGATATGTCAAGATATAGTTCATTCCCTTTAATAACAGTCAGAAAAATCTTTCTAGATCATACATTTGTTCATACCACATGACTAACCTGTAATGCTGACAGATGAAGGCAGTCACCAAGAGTGCTTCTGGCTGTCACAAGCTCTTCCTAAAAGGAGATCTAGATGGAACATCAGTATCCACCATAACATCTTTGTATACATAGACCCAGCTTCAAATACATTGTGGAAGCATATTCTGCTACTTCTTTGGTGGGGAGGGGAGATCCCAAAAGAGGAAGTAAATAAGATAGGCTACGGCCCATGCTTTTATAGTCTTCATTGAAAACACAACAGATATTTATCGTCTCCCCCATCTACCATCTGTCACAGACTCTTTGCATCCCTGCCAAGTACCTTCTCTGAAAGACCTGACTGGTTAAGAGTGACCCACATATGTACCTTGAGGGCTCTGTGCCCTAGTCAGCATATTCTTTTGGCACTGGGCTTCTTGCATTTGTACTTACTGTCAAAATGGTACAAGTACCAAAGGGCAACCAATTAAATCACCCATGTAACAAATACATTTCCCCCACACACCACATTTTGTTGTGTCGTGTCAAGGGAAAAGTCGGAGCAAATAATAAACCAATTCCCAGTTATACTCTCAGATAGCCAGTCCACTAATCTGATTAGGATTATTTAAAATTCTGGTGTGTGTGTGTGAGAAAGGGGGGGGAGGAAGAGAGGGAGAGGAAGAGAGAGAAGGAGGAGGAGAGGAGAGAGTTTTAAGACAACAGAAATACCAAAGAAAGGACTGTCCACCCCTTACTGGTTGATATGTAGGAATACCACTTACTGGCTTGCTCCTCATGACTTTCTCAGCCTGCTTTCTTACACACTCTAGGACCAACCACCCGAGGGTGGCACCACCTACAGTGGACCAGGTGCTTCTACATCAATCACTCATCAAGAAAAATGCCAACAGGCCAATCTGATGGAGGCATTTCTTCAAGTGAGATTTTCTCTTCTCAGGTGGTTCTAGTTTGTGTGTCACATTGAAAAAAACTAACAGTACAAGATCCCAGACCACACACCTGTGAAGATTCTGTTTATGTCAAGTATCAAAAATAGAACTCTTTTGTGCCCTTAAAAGTAAGATAATACTTAGGGATGGAAAGAGCAGCCACTGGGAGGGATCATGTGGGCCTCCTGAGGCTTTTGTTCGAAAAATCTGGGTATTGATAGCCTTTGTACATTCTATCTCTTTTAGCTAATTGATCAGGAATCTATTAGATTACTAACAAGAAGTAGAAGAAAAGAAATAAACAAGAGTGGCAATGATAATCGAATTAATCCAAACTACTATGAAGAGATTTCATTCCAGCCGGCTTCCATCTATAGAGAAGAAATGGCACGTTTATTGGGCCATTTTGTTTCTATTGTTTTCCCCCAAAGTACCCCTGTGATCACACAAGTGTCATGCTGTGGAATAATTTACGCTTGCTCCAACCTACTTTGGGAAGTTCAGAGCAATGGGCTGCAGGGCACAGTTCTAAGCAGCTTTGAAGTCTGATTGCATTATTTCTATGTAATGCAAATTGACAAGGTCTCTAAATTAGGCAACTAACTAGAAAATGAGGTCTGAAAGCTAGCTTTAGTAGCAGTCGGGATTCTACCTCAAGGACTTATCCATGACTAGGGTGTGGGTCTGGAGTAGCTTCCCTCACAGGGAATGTGGCTGATAACTAGGAGGGAGATCAAGTGGAGGGGACCCCAAATATTATCTAGGGAATTGAGATGGTTGAGGGCTTATTAAGCAAATATTTACATTGTTATTTTTATGTGTCAAACCTTGTAAGTGCTCAGTCCATACATTATGAATAGTTTAACCCTTCTAACAAACCTTCGAAGCAGTCAGAATTACTGTCATCTTGTGTGTGTGTGTGTGTGTGTGTGTGTGTGTGCATACATGCACGTCATGTACATGTGTGATGCATGATATGAGTGTATGTGTACGCTCATATAGAAGCCAGAACAGGATGCAGGGTGCCCCTCCTATAACACTCTTCATAATATTTTGGCCTCTTAGGGAACCTGGAGCTCACTGACTCAGTTAGACGGACAGATCTTCCTGTCTCTGCCTCCCTAGTACTAGGATTGCAGGCATGCATCACCACATCCAACTTTTTATATAGGTGCTGGGATCTGAACCCAGGTCCTCCTGCCTGCATTGCAAGGACCTTGCTGGCTGAGCCATCTCTCCTCTCCCATGGGGCACATTTCTTCATCCATCCTTCCCAAATGTCTGAGTACCTGACAAATGGAAGGCCTCACTCTAGATGATATGTAGATCACTGTTGTCTTTGGGCTGTCTGTTTTAATTCATATCTCACATGACCCTCCCAGTGCTATGACTATTCCCAATTCCCACAAAGTTAGGCTCCAGAAGATTTTGTGAGTTTCTGAGGTCACAAGACTTGTGAGTCTTCAATTAAGTCCAGTAGCAGGGAGAAGAAAGAACTCATTTCACAAATGTTTTTGGTTTTGTGAAATTAACCATAGATTGGGTATGGCACATATACCTGTAATCCTAGCTGCTGAGGAGGCTGAGGCAGGAGAATTATTTGAGCGTCATATGTTCCAGAACACAGTTTACATTTGATCTAAAAGCTCTCTACAGGTAGATTGCAAAGATGAGGGAGAGGAGGAACCTTGTTTCTCAGAGGTGTAGCCACTGTTACGCTCCTCCCCTCATTCTTGAAGTTAAAAAACCTTCAACCCATGCTCATACAGGCAACCCTAATTAATGAACTGGGGCACACACACACACACACACACACACACACACACACACACACACACACACCAAGTAGGGCAGGGGCTTGGGAAGAAGCGATTTTGTGAGAAAGAAGAAAAAAGGGGGAGAATGTTGGGGAGGCTTTAATCAGATAACATTCTATAGATGTATGAAGTTATGAGAATATATTAATTAAAAAAAATAGGCTCATCTGGGTGGTGGTGGTGCATGTCTTTAGTCCCAGCACTCGGGAGTCAGAAGCAGTCAGATCTCTGTGAGTTCGAGACCAGTGGTCTACAAGAGCTAGTTCAAGGACAGCCTCCAAAGCCACAGAGAAACCCTGCCTGGAAAAACCAAAACCAAAACAAAACAAAAAAATATGCTCAAACAAAAAATAGTTTTAAAATACTAAGTGCATATTACCTAAAATTTCTCATCTTAAGTGTTCAATTGGGTAGTATTAATTACATTCATTTTATTGTATAGCCAACTTCCAGAACTCTTCATGACCCCTCTCCCAGGCTCCTGGCAACCAGCATCCTATCTTTGTCTTCATGACTGGTTGCTATGAGTATATAAGTGGTATCATATAGTATAGTATTTGCCTTTTTTGTGAGTTGTTTATTTCATTTAGCTTAGTTTCCAGAAGGCTCATCCATGTTACAGTATGTGTTCGGATTCTCTCCCTCTTTAAGTGTGAATAATAATAAACACTGTGTATATACCATGTTTTGTTTGTCTCTCCACTTGTCAATGGATACTTGGACACTTGACCTTTTTGGTATTCATGAATTTCACCGCCATGGGAACAGAATTGGGCATATAGTTCTTTGAGATACTGCTTTCAATTCTTTTGTGTCAGCAAGTGTCTTATGATCAACCATTAATATGAAACCTGGTGAGTTTATGATGAGAGGAAGCATTGCAAAAGTCAGGGTCAATGTGACTCTACATGATTGAGACTTTAGGGATTAGACTTTGGAATGCAAGGGGAAGTGGGTAGAGAGGGGCACCTTCCTTTTGTACCATTACCACTACCAACAACACAATCCTTACTCTTGGACTTTCTCATAGTTAATTGTTCAGTGCCTCTAACACCTGGGTCAGCATCCTTTCCTATGACTGATTCATCCATTTTAAGATACAGTCCAGAACTCAGTGCTGTGTGGATCCTTGGCTACAACCTGGCCATGAGAACCAGTTCTCAATAACTCATTTTCAACTCAACTGACTGACCCATCCAGTGCCACCATGGCCCCTGACCATCACATGCATGTGGGGTTCATAGCAAGTGACATTTCCAAAGTAAAGCTCTCAAGGCTCAGGCTTCAGATTAGCAATGCTGAAGGGCCACTATCCAAGGGGACAATATTATAGTAAGAATGAGACTGGACGAAACTTAGGTGAAGGCTCAACTCATAGAGTGCTTACCAGAAGAGGGTGAATTCAGATCCCCAGAACCCATGTGCTATGGTTTTATTTCTGATACTATGAATGAATTCTGATGAAAAGCAACATTAGAAAGAAAGGGGAATTATTTCATCTTACAATTCCAGGTTATAATCCATCATTGTGAATAAGTCAAGGCAGCAACTCCAATTAGTCATGCCACATCCAGAGTCAAGAGCAGAGAGAAATGAATGCATACAAACTAGCTTGTTTGTTCTCAGCCTGATTTCTCTCTACTCTTACACAGGATACCGCCCCCATCCCCACCTAGGGAACAGTGCTGCCCATAGTGGGCCGGCTATTCTCATGTCAATTAACTTAAGCTATACCCCCAGAGACATACCCACAGGCTAACCCAATGTAGACAATCCTTCATTGAGACTCTCTTCCCAGGTGATTCTAAACTGTGTGATGATAGCAATTAAAGATTACTACCACGCCTCATAGTAGTGTGCCTCTATAAGATGGGAGGCAGGACAGGAGACACCTTGGAGGCCCAAGGGCCAGCTACCACATTATACACAATGGTAAGAGACCTTGTGTAAGGCAAAGCCTGACACCCAAGACTGTCCTCTGCTTTCCATACATTTGTGGCACATGCATGTGCACAAACACACATATGCACACATATGCCCACATACAAATACACACACTTGATATCATAAAAGGAAGAGAATGAAAATAGCATTTGTTGCCCACACTTATTTACTATGGGAAAATGTTAAGGTTTCCCTTTAACACACTGGGCCCCAAACATGGCTGTTTACAAGCCAAAGTTAATATTGTCTGTTCCTGCTTTGGCCTCTTAGCTTGGCATGGAAGAGCATGCCTTTTGGTCAACACAAACTTACTAGACAAGAAGCCTGTCTGTAATGAAGCAGCCTGGCCAGTGTAGAGCTGGAGAGGGAACAGTGTGAATGGAGAAAACTTAAAGGGCACATTCTGCCCAGAGCCAAGGATGTGTCTGTCACTTTTCCAACATCTCATCTGCTTGGATACATGAATGTGGCTTAATCTGGACTCTTAGAGGGCAGGGGTCATATTATCTCCCTTATTTTATCTTTGGTAGATGCATTCGCTAGTCTTGACTCATGACAAGACCCGTTTTTATATGATCTCAGCATGGTAGATGGTCTCAGAAAGGACTCTATCCGTAGACTGCCCCATTGGTTCAGCAGCCCAAAGCAATCACTTTCAAATAGTTGTATTGATCATGGCTCAGTCTTTGATGTACAAAGGCTGCAAAATTTAGGCCAGTGCTGAAAATTCCAAATGCCTCAGAAGCAGATCATCCTCTACATGTAAAAGGAAGCCTAGGACAATGCCAAGAAACCAAGGGAGGGGTCATTGTATAGTTAGGAATCAAAATCATGAGTGAGGTCCAAGGCTTCAAGCCTTATGAGAGCAGCTGGGCCTTGGCCCTCCTCCTATGGTTTTAGCTTTCCACTGTTCTTTTTGTCATGGAAATGCAGTTCCTTGGAAACAGCAGATAAAATAATGAGCTGAAGATACCAGGTTCCAAGTGGCATCTGTTCTTTAGCACGGGGACCATCACCCCCTCTATGAGATCTCTGGGGCTGCTCCACAGCCCTCTGTCTGCAGCTTTCATTGCTCTTCTAATTTAACACTCGGAGATGGACGGCAGGGAAGTCCATAATGTGCGCAATGGGTGGCTCTCCTCAAGCAAAAGAAAGGTAGCACCAGGTCAAGAGGGAGAGGCAAGGCTGCTACAGAGAGTGAGATTTAAATAAAAAGCGGGGGGGGGGGTTACTTTGAGAAAGAACACTTTATTTTTAGAAAAGAAAAGGAATTAGGAGCAGATAATGGTTGCCATAGCAACAGAGCACTGCCTATATTCCATAGGACCAGCTTTAACAGAATGGATTCCCTGGTGACTTTCTGAGAAAATACAGATGGAAATGAAAAGGCTGTCCAGGAACAATGTCTCACATTAGTCCAGCTGCCATTTCACTGCCATTTTCCAGGCTATCTGCTCCATGGTCATGCAATTTGCTTAAAAGCCAAGCTTCATGTTTTGCACAAAAATCCATGCTAAACGAGGATTTCGTTTTGTCTTCCTTCACCATTCCTAATTGTGCTGTGAAAAATCAAGCAGAGAGCAGCAGACCCAGGTGCATGGCTTTAGAATCTGGAATTCTCTACCAGAAGGGTAAGAGATACTGAAGGTGACATCAACGCTTTTGAAGTAACCTAGAGGGACCCAATGAAGTGGTGGCTAATGGCTGGAGAACAAAATATTCACATTTCTGTGCTCTCTTGAAAGTTTAGCTTTAACTACTCTGTGTGTGTGTGTGTGTGTGTGTGTTAGTCTATATGGGCATGTATAGCATGTATAGTTATAGTTTTGAGCTTGACATCAGGCTGTCTTCTTCAGCCATTTCACCTTATTATATATTTGACACAGCATCTTTCACCGAACTCAGCTCTCCGGCTAGACTAACCTGTCCAGCAAAACCTTCAGATCTACCTGTCTCTGTCCTCTGGTACTGGGGTTGTGAAGGTGTGCCCCCACCACTGAGTCTCCTCATCAGCCCCAAATAAACATTTAATTCTTGAGGACACAGATAATCTGTTATAGTAATCAAAAGCAAATACCCCACACTTTCGGATACTTCTGAAAAAGAGGGCAAGGTGTTTTGAGAAATTATCTTGTAGAATTGTGGAGGTCCATATCCAAAATCTGCCCAACTGCCAGCAGCAGAAAACTTCCTAGGAAGATCCATGGATGTGATAGAAATTTGATTGTGACATGTGACATTTCACTGATCACCAGGTTCAAGTGATAAGATTGGCAAGATGTTGTCCTCTTTCCCCTCTTCTTGACATCTTGACTTTCTGTCCTTGAGAAAAGAGAATAGTCTCTCTGAGTCCTTAAAGAATTCAAGCTCTGAGTCTTCAAGGAATTCAAAGTTTATTTTGGACTGGTGAGATGGCTCAGTGGGTAAAATGCTTGCTACACAAGTGTGAGGACATGAGTGTGGATTCCAAGCACCCTATAACTAAGATAGAAAAGACCCACACTTCAGTTTAGAGGACCCAATGTCTTTTACCCAGCATCTCTAAACTTTCAGAGACCCTCTTTTTCCTTTGAAATCTCCATAAAAGAAGTATGAAGTATCTGTTGACACCTTGGCCACCCCCTAATGAACATCTGGGCAAAACACTGCTCCCCTGGGGACCAGCTATTGCCAACCATGTCTCTCTTTATATCCCTGGTTAATGGGACCGAGAAAATGGGGTTTATAAATATGGGAAGCTAATCACAGGCAAGGCTGATCTGGGGATACAAGGCTCAAGGGAAAAATATTCCCATTTCATGTACTTTGGGGGCACACACACAGGCCTCACAGTTCCAGATAGTTAGTCCATGACCATCATGATGGGGAGACGTGGAAGCAGTCAGGCGGGCACAGTGCAGGAGCAGTAGCCAAGAGCTTACACTCTGGTGCAAAAGTTGGAGAGAGAGAGAGAGACAGAGAGAGACAGAGAGAGACAAAGAGAGACAGAGAGAGACAGAGAGAGATATGATAGATGACAGGTAGGTAGGTAGATGATAGATAGATAGATAGATAGATAGATAGATAGATAGATAGATAGATAGATAGATAACTGGGAATGACATAGGCTTTTGGAACCTCAAAGCCCATCCCTAGTGACATACTACCTCCAACAAGGCCGTACCTCTTGATCCTTCCCAAGCAGTCCCACCAACTGGGGACCAAACATTCCAATACATAAGCCTATGGAGACATTCTCATTCAAGCTACTCAAGTGGTCTTTTCATGGAAGAAGACTATAAAGGGCAAGTTTTAGAACTATTACCACAATTTACTGATTTCCCCTGACTTCTCCACCCTGTTAAGACTCTACCTGTAGTATCATTATCTGCTGTTGGTGGACCGTGATCTATCCCTAAGGCAGCTTCCTATTCATCAGATAGTCCCCCTTCCTTAGCTATATTAGTGGGGCTCTTACCCTCTAGCTCCACAGCTTCATTGAAATTGTCACCAGCTGTCACTGGAGGGAGAGGTGATGGGAAAACATTTACCTCCATACTAACATGGACAGTCAGGGAACACCAGGACAGCTTCTCAGATCTATAACACTCTGATAGCTGTATGAAGGACAGTGAAGAAGCCATGGAGTGGTGTTCCATGCAACAGTACAGAGCAATCTCTTCACATAAGGACAAGCAGAAGCCATCCATGAATATCAGCACACCTGTTCTATTGCCATGTTGTTCAAGAACAGCCTAGGCCATCGAGTAAGTGCAAAGCCAACCTGTACAACTTTAAGGATCTCCTATCTCAAACATGTTTTTAAAGGGCTAGGGCAAAGGGGTTCTGTGATTATAGACACCAGAGTGACAGTTATCTCTAGAGTTGGCTTCTCCAACCTTCACATCTAAAAAGTGCTGCAGGTAGGTGTTTGCTAATGTAGGAGCACTTGGCTTCATAGTCTTCTAGTCTGCCAACTGCAGCAGCTATCACTTTTTAAATTTTTTTATTTTCATATTTTTATTGATTGATACACACACATGTGCATATTGTATAAGTTATATATGTTTGTGTTATATATAATGTTTCTTTTATTTAAATTTTTAATTACTACTCATATTTACATATCCATCCCCCATTCCCTCACCCTCCCATCCTCCCATGTTCCCCCCAAGCCCCTCCAAACCATCCCCCAACTCCTCCCCAGGGATAGTGAGGCCCTCCACCATGGACCTTCAAAGTCTGTCATATCATTTGAGGGAGGGCCTAGGCCCTCCTTGCTGTATCTGGGCTACAATAGTATCCCTCCATAGGGAGTGGGCTCCCAAGACAGTCTATGGACACTCGAACAGTGGAGCCAGTCTTTAACCCTAGAGCACAAATGGACTTTGGGAGCAGCTATCATTTTGAAGCAGAGAGAACTGTTCATACATTTCCAGAGATGCCCAAATGCTTCAGTGGGACACCAAAGCAGCAAGAGGTACCACATCATGAGTTCTATGTAAAAACAAAAATCTGAAAGGTAGGATTAATTTCTGCTGATGAAGCCTCACTGTTCATATTGGACAGGTACAGTCTGAGGGAATGGTAGCCTCTAAGATAATGAATCACTTCTGGATTTGAGCTTGGTCAAGTGTGTCTATTCCTGTATCTTATTCTCTGTTCTCATTCTCATTTGTATCCCCTCCCCCTGAAAAGCCATGTCCTAAAACAAGTTGACTCAAGCTCATAATCCTAGCTATTCTTGAGGCAGAGAGATTACAAATCCAAGGCCAAACCAGGCTACAGAGTTAATTCAAGGCCAACCTATGCAACTTAATGAGCTATTGTCTTAATATTTTTTAAGGAGCTAGAGATATTGCCTAAAGGTCAAGCACCTTTAGGTCAATCATGTATGTAAGATTCTAGACTCAACCCCCAATACTGCATCAGAGAAATAAGAGAGATAGGGAGGACAGACAGACAGACAGACAGACAGACAGACAGACAGACAGACAGAGACAGGGAGATGCAGAGAATATGTAAACTGTCTTTCAGACTCAACCCACTAAGCTTGAGAAAGCTAAGAGGACAAAGTAAATCCTGAGACCTAGAATTTGGCATTTCATTGGAAGTTCAGCTCTATGAACTATTAAAGGGAAGGATGTTGTGTCAATTGCTGCTACTATACAGCCGCTTGGTAATGGGATGACCTGAAGGTGGCCACGGAATGCAGCTTGCACTTGGCCATTGGTGCCAGACTCCTTGATAGTATGTCCTCCTCTCCTCTCAAGACACTGTCTTCATGGCTCTGTGGGAGTGGGTGAGGACTCCTCTTGCATTGAAGGAATACTGAAGATTGCCACTCACTGGACCAGCTCTCATGATAGAAGCATCCACAGCTCTCTTGGCATATCATGGGATGCTAACGTGGTACCATCCACTGCTGCATCTTGCAGGCATTACCATAATCTCCTCTCCACTCACCATAAAATACCCCAAAAGAGAAAAAGGAATCCTAACATCAGGCTTCAAGAAAATGGTGTCCTTGGGAGCCAGCTGGTGCTGGGTTGGCTTCCAGGATCAGAACACAGGCCACTGTGACTGCCTTCCTGATGGTCCCACATGCCAGCCAGGCAGAAGAAAGAGGATGGCCCCGACTGAAATCTGACCTCCTGTCAGCCCTCAGGTTTGGACATAGACTCATCTATTCAGGTAAGAAGGTGGGTGAGGGGACAGACACATAAGCAGACTATCTGTGGAGGAGCCCTGGGGTCAGAGGCAGCTGGGGGCATTCTTGGAAGAGAGGGACTCAAGGTAGTGGAGCCAAGAAACCCCAGGTGCTGTCTGCTTGAGTCAGACTTGAAGGAGAGCTTCCCCTACAAGGTGGGACATTTCCATTTGAAAGTGTAGAGCCTCTTCAAAGCCTGCTGCAGTGGAGTGTTGCTGAGACAAAGTCCTATGATGGAATTTGTGAACACAGCTTCTGTGTTCTGCCTTCATCCGTCCTGTTTCCTGTGACATGATGAATGGGGCACCTTGAATAAAGTCCAACAGGCAGACTAGCTCTAGGTATAGAGACAAACCAAGCAGGTCCCATTTTATGTTTGCAGATGAGTCCATGGCTGTTCACATCCTGGACAGTCCTGACCCCCAATACTTAGGAACGTGACTTTCTCTGAGAAAGGGTTGCTATAGATGTAATTAGTGAAGATGAGTCATAGTAGTGCAGGGCAAGTCCTTAATTCTATGTGCCAGGCAATTCCATTGTCTTAGTCTGCTTTCTGTTGCTATAACACATCACTGAAGATTTTTGGTGGTTCATTTTTTTTTTAAAAAAAATGGCTTATGGTTCTAGAGTCTGGGAAGTGTAACATCAAAGAACTGCAAGTGTTCAATATCTGGTGAGCATTTCCTTGTTACCATCTCACGTGACAGGAGGCATCTTATGACCAGACAGAGCAAAGAGGCCTCTCTTCTTACAAAGCACCAATGCCATCATGGAGACCTCACATCTTGATCTCATCCAGTTCTAATTGCCTCCTGAAGAGCTCCACCTCTGAATGCCACTAACTTACAACTTGGAGGCTTTAGTTTCCAGCACCTGATTTCTGGAGAACAAGCCTTCAAACGTCAGTACCATAAAAAGAGGAGGTTAGGAGGTAGAATTCCCACTATCTTAGGTCTCTAGGTGCAGACAGTTATCTAATCCAAACAAAAATGTAGTTATTGTAATATTCTTTTTCCACACAATATTTATTATAGTCAGACAGGAAAATATGAAAACACAAAAAATGCACTTTATTCATATTCCCCCTGATTAGATTTTTAATGTTTTTGTTTCATTTATTTTGATTTTATGTGTATGAATGTTTGTTCATTTATGTATACATGCACTGAATGTGTGCCATGTCCATGAAGACCAGATGAGGGCTTTGGATGCCCTAGACCTGGGGGTCACAGATGGTTGTGAGCCATCTGATGTTGGTACTTGAAACCAGGCAATACTCTTAACTGCTGAGCCATCTCTCCAGCCCCTAAAATTGTAGTTTTTATTTTGGCATAAGTATTTTTGGCATGAATGGAATTACACTGTGCATATTTTAAACATGATTTTTATTGCAATGATACGCTGCGAAGGACTTTTAAATGAAAATATTCTGCACTTTCCTTTTTGAACAGCAGAAGAGCTCTTTCCACAGACGAACATTACTCTGCATCACTAATAGAAAACCAATGAGATAGTGACACTCTGGAATATTCTACGCACATTGCCTTTTGGATTTTAGTTCAAAGGACACACACACACACACACACACACACACACACACACACACACACACGTACATATATATGAAGTCACAAATCCTTTCATAGCAAGAGCTTTCTTCGTGTGTGTGTGTGTGTGTGTGTGTGTGTGTGTGTGTGTGTGTGTGATGTAAACATACGTTGAATGCTTTCTTTCCTCTATCACTGAAACAGGGTCTCTCACTAAACCTAGTGCTCACCTATCTGGGCCAGTAAGGGCCCAGATTCCTCCAGCCTCCTCATCCCCAGCACTGGAATTATAGGTATGAATCACCATGCTTGGACTTTTTCATGAGTGCTGGGGATCTGAACTCAACCCCCATGCTTGCCTATTTAATGCTTTACCTATACTGAGCCATTGTCTTGGTCTTTTCTTTTTTTCAAAGAATGTTCTTTAAGATTGTGTCAGCTAGATGTTCAGCCTTTTGTTTTACTTAAACCACACCCATTTTCTTTCTTTCTTTCTTTCTTTCTTTCTTTCTTTCTTTCTTTCTTTCTTTCTTTCTTTCTTTCTTTCTTTTTGTCTTCAACAAGAAATGAGAACTTATGAATCAGCCAAGCAATCCTGGGAGAAATCTTCCATGGTTGTCTCACCCAAATCTCATTGAGCAGATTCTTTACCAGCTTTCCCTTTAATTCCATCTAGAAAGTTCTTCCTAGACACTTAACATGGTTCTTAAAGAAACACTTCCTCTGCCCGAGGCTTGCCTCAGTTTGCGTAATATTTAGTCATTAATGGACCCAAAGGCATAGATCACTTTAGAATCAATCCCAACTGACTCTTCAGCCTTGTGATAGAAGAATTTGGTGGTTTCCTATTTGACTTTATTGGTTTTTTTTTGTGAACACCAAACCTTCAAGGTGTTTGTTACCAAAACCCAAGACTACAGATAATAGGCCAATCTAACCTAGACTGATTTGTGGTGTATGTACAATAAAGCGAACTGTGTCCTCAAAATGAGGGTTTAGGAGAAAGTCCTGTTTTTCATCTTTTGCCTGTGTATAATTGCGTGTACATATGGTTAGAACCATATGCATCATGGGAAATCATATGCTTAGTGAACAAAGACTTCTATAACTGAAGCCTATCAATTAAAACAGAAACCCATGCACATTCTATTTAGCAACCAATTCCCCTTCATCCTAGACGCTGAGTAGTAAATAAGGGTTATTGTTTAACAATCCTTCCACAAGTAAGCAAGCATACACAGAGTTTTAATTCAAACCTGTCTTCAACTGCTTTTCCAACCAGTTGGAAAATGGTGTGTCAGATTTACTGAGAGGAGAAGCAGTGATGAACCTGGGCAGTTCCCACTAAAGTGTCCCTGTTCCTGTCTGCAGAGGTACTTTGGATCTGAGAACTCTCTCCACAACAATAGGGTCACAAACCTGCCATCTTCTCTCCGAGGTCCTGTGTATCTACCAGGAAGCTGATAGTTGGGCCCCTTGTTTAAGAACCATCTAGAATCTAGAAGTGACACATGGCACTTCTCTGTCTTTCCTTCCTACTGTATAATTCTTGATCCGTCTTTAGATAAACTTCTTTTAAAATTTGGTCAGATCTTCATTAACATCCTTCTTGCTAAGACTTCAGGATTTTAAGGACCAACTCTAGCCCTACTGGAAGCACCTAGACAATTGAATGAGAAGGGCAATGAAAGAAACTGTCAAGGAAAAGAAAGTTATTAAGACAAAATTGCTCTGCCCTACATCTGGTGGCTCACAGCATGTTGCAGATGTACTGCACTCCTTGAGAACATTTAGCCTTTTCATGGGAGGTCACAGTGTTAACTAAATTATCACTTGAAACCTATTATATTCAATGCCTAAAATAAATTTAGAATAGGATGTAAAGCGATCTTACATTTAGATAATTATTACCCAGCAAATTATGTTATCTATGGATGGGCTTTACTGATTTGAATTTGTGATAAATTTAAACACAAAATCTTAGTGATTAAAATGTCTCATTAGGAAGCTGAGTAAAAAACTATTTGATTCAACAAGATTCTACAGTCAGGGGCTGGAGCCATGGAAGAGTGATTAAGTACACTGGTTGCTTTTACAGAGGACCAGGATTCAGTTCCTAGCAGCCACAGGGTAGCTCACCAGCTCTGTAATCCCAGCTCTAAGGGATCTGACGTCCTCTTCTGGCCTCTGTAGGCACTGCAGGCCTGTGGTGCATAGACACACAAGCAGACAAGATACTCATACACATAAAATAAAATAAAAATTTAAAAACATTCTACTGTCACCAACTCTATTCAGAAATCTGGGCCAGACCAGCTGGGGCTGCTGAGAGGAAAAAGACATCACCTTTATCCTAAACAGCATACAAATCCATTTTATTAATGAGATTGAGAAAATAATTTATAACCATTAAATGATACCACATGAAGTTTGAGGAGAAAATGATTAATTAAAATACTTTAAAAAGAAATACAGAAAGTGTGGCCATTTGATTGTCTGTTTCTGCCATTATGGAGATAGCCACCTAACCTGTAGAACCTTCTAGGAGGGGATCTTTAAATGGTTTGTTTGTTTGTTTGTTTGTTTGTTTCACTTTGTCTTCCATCTGTAGCAGCCAGATGAGACAGGTGATATGTCAGAATGGAAGACTCAGACAAAGGCTGTATCCACCCCTCAAAGCCTCAGAAGTTCAGACTAGGACAAGGTCAGACCATCTAGGGGAACTCTTCTACCTCATTAGTTTTGTTCTTGCCCAAATGTCTTCATGGAATGGAAAGAACATTGGGAGTGGTGCTGGAGTTGGGCTAGCCTGATCTCTAACTCCATCTTCTCTACAGTCTAAGACAAAAAAACTCAATACCACCTTGTGAAAACATCCCCAAGTCTCATCTCTGCCCAAAATGAGCCCTCCCTCCTTGTTGACATTTGTGTTACTGCAGTGTGTTGTAGCAAGCTTTCTTGTTGGACTATCTTTGGACTTCCAGGCTGCAAATGAAGACCCAGAGACCTATTATTGAGAAAGTTTGATCTTAGCTTAGTCTTTTCCCCAACTAGCTCTTATAACTTAATTAACCCATATATTTTTATTCTCTGTTCTGCCACGTGGATTGGTTACCTCTTCTTAGTGTGGCACATCCGTCCTGCTCTGAATCTGCTGGTAAAATTGTATGCCTAGATTCCTCCTCCCAGTTCTCTTTCTGCCTGGAAGTCCCGCCTATTCTCTCCCGCCTAGCTATTGGCAATTTAGGTCTTTATTAATAAACCAATCAGAAGGCACCTTAGGCAGAGACACATCTTTACAGTGTAAGCAAATATTTAACAACTGTGTATGTGTCTTATCGGGCTCTGCTGTGTCATCACCAGCTTGCTATCTCTCTGGCACTTTGGCTGTGGATAGTATGACTGCATTGTTCCTGGTGTTTAGTGGATGTGTCAGGAGACACAGCTGGTACTCTGCAACAGTCATCACATCTGCCAGACAACACTCTCCCTGGGCCCCCAGACTATGGCATGGTTGCTCGTGGTATCAGACCACACTGCAGATAGATGCTGAAGCGATGGAAAGCTAGTGAAGCAGAACTAGCTTCTAGTCTTAACTGTATCATCCAGAGAGATGCTTTGCATCTACCTTCCTTTAACTCATTCATGGTATGATTCTCAGTGTTAAGTTCTGCCTTGTCCCTCCAAAGACAATCTACCCAGGTATAGGGCGTTAGAGTAAACTATTCATTGGCCTTCCTCTGTATTTTATCAGTGGGACAATGCTTCAAGTATGTTAGCAGAGGTACATGGCTGAGTTTGTGTGAGGCTCTGCCCTATTTTTAAGACTTGTGAGCCTCCTCTATAAATAACGGAAGCCGTCCTTCACATCCCCATCCATGCCCATGCAGTGACACCCCCAGACTGTGACATATAATCTCTCTGTAGTGGATAGAACAGTGTGTCCCAAACTATAGGTCCATATTCTAATCTAGAACCTGTGAACGAGGCCTCATTCAGACAATGGATCTTGGGAGTTATAATTAAAGTTCTTGAGATGAGACCACCCTAGACTAAGTATTCCCTAGATCCAATGACAGGTGCCTTGCTAACAGAAAAGGGTGGAGAGGATGGCATAAAACTGGAGACAAACTGGAATGGTACAGCTGCACCAGAAACTGCAAGAGACAGAAAATAGTCCGGAGAAGCTGTGGAGGTAGCACAGCCCTGCCAGTGCCTTGTGCTGGACTGCTGGCCTCCATCGTGGTGAGATAATACAGTTCTGTTCTTAATCTGCCAAGTTCATAGTTATTCGGCTATGGCAAACCCAGGAATACACTTTGCAAGACTGTTTTCTTATCTGTAAAACAGGAATAGCAATTTCCCAACACATACTACATGGATTTAATGAGAAACTGTAGGGAGTTCATATTAGCACTCAGCAAGTGGTAAGTACTAGATTCACACCCTGTGCTTTTGGCCAGTGTGGAAGGTCATTTGAAGACCTACACTGTCAAGATGCCTCCATGGCAACTTGGATGACCTTCTTAGAGTTCAGATTGGAGTGAAACACTTGAAGAAGGACCAAGAAGTGAAAGGTCACCTAAGAGACAACTTTCTTAGATAAGCAGGATGTGTTGTGATGATTGATGGTAGTAACATCACTAAAGATCAGCATGACACAATGGGCTAGAGAGATGGTCCAATGGACAAAGGGAGCACATGGGTTCGGATCCTCAGCACCTGCATAAAAACTGGGCATGGCTGCATGAATCTGTAGCCCTAGTGCTGTGGAGCAGCGAGAGGCAGGTCCTGGGGCTTTGTTGGCCAGTCAGAATAGCTGAAATGGCAGGTTCCAAGTTTGGTGAGAGACTCTGCTGTCAGTCCTCAAAAGATGCCTTGGGGAGCAATAGTGGAAGGGCATCCACTTGTACCTGTGTGTGTGTACACATTCGTGTAACACATAAACACACAGAGGAAGAAAAGGAGGGAGGGAGGGACAGACAGACAGACAGACAGTCAGACACACACACACACACACACACACACAGAAGAGTATCTTACAAAACAGGTGTAGGTTGCCAAAATAATATAGAAAAATGGAAATGGAGTAGGAAGATGTTGAGCACATCCATTATACATCTGGGGAGAAGGATCTCAGCCAAATTATTCCCCTGCCTCCCAATCTCTAGTTATACTATCTCATCTGTATGGCAATAAGTTAACATGATGCCATCGATGTGTAGTGTGTCTTGCTCTGTTGGACTTGTTGTGACAAACTCTCTGAGAAAACTAAATAAAGGAGGAGTGGTTTGTTTTGGCTCATGATTTCAGAGCTTTTGGTCTATGGTTGGGTGACTCCATCCCTTGGGCCAGAGATGAACTAAAACATCGTGACAGTGGGAGCATATGTAGAGTTCATCTCATGGTGGACAGTAAGCATGGGAGAGGCTGGTGACAAAGTCTCCTCAAAAGTGCATCTCCAGAGATCTACCTCCTCCACCTAGACCCACCTCTGAAAGTTCCCAACATGTTAAAATAATGCCATGAGACCTGGAGCAAGCTGACACTGCATGAGCTTCTAGAGGCATTTCATAGTCAAGTTGTAGCATGTTCCCCCTGGTCCCTTGTTTTCATAGCATACTTTGGATTTTCAGGTAGATCTGCCTGCAGAGGAAAACAAACTCCCTATGATGGTTTTGACCCTGTCTTAGAGATTTTTATGACCAACCCAAAGTACAGCATCTGTGTAAGGTTAGTCTTTCCCATCTGAACTAGGGAGACAGTAAACACAAACAGAGCCAATGAAAGCACCTATATCTTCCTAACAGTCACTCTGTCACGGATGCACAATTCATCTTGTGTCTCCCAGGACTTAGTCAGGCATGGCATTGACAAGGTCTCCAAATCTCCTACACAAAGGTAACAAGGATGACACCACTAAGACATTTCTGCCTCATCCCTTCTCTTCATTCCCTCAAAACCACTTTTTATATTCCCTGAAAAACAATCTTTATCAAGAACATTTCATTTATACCTCCTTTTGTTTTCCATACCCTTGTCGATTCTGTATTCTGAGATGGAAATTGGACATGCATGGGTGAGCATGTATCAGAAAAAGGGCCCAGAATATTCAATGATGAAAGTAATTTTTAAGATTCAGAACACATGACTGTCACATAGTACTTGTGTGAGAAACAACAAAGAATTTAATTCTGGGATGAGCTGGGGCCCTCCTGAGGAACTGATAGATTTGGTTCTTTTGTAACAGTAATTCTTTCTTTTCTGCCCTGGTTATCAAGAAGCTCATTGTCAATCTGTTATTCAATCATAGTAACTGAATGCATTCTTTTGCTTCTTTAGCTTCTGATTGTCCATGTGTTCATGGACAATGTTCAGCTGTGCTGGAGAGTGGCTGTCTACCATATCAGGCACTGGTTGGTGCCACCTCCAATGAGTCTCCTCTTTTGCATATTAACAGAAACACCCTTGAGGAACAGTGTGACTGTGTGAGTTTGGATCAAAGAGATTGTTGTGGCTTGGAAAAAAATGGACCCCAAAGGGAGTGGCACTATTAGGAAGTGTGGCCTTGCTGCAGTCGGTGTGGTTTTGTTGGAGGAAGTGTGTCACTGTGGGGGTAGGCTCTGAGGTCTTTTTCTCAAGCTTCACTCAACATGACAGTCAGTCAACTTCCTGTTGCCTACAAGATATAGCACTCTCAGCTCCAGCCCCACGCTTGCCTGCACACTACCGTGCTTCCCTTTATGATCACAATGGATGGAACCTCTGAAACCGTAAGCTAGCCACCCTCAGTTAAACATCTTCTTTGTAAGAGTTGCTGTGGTCAAGGTGTCTCTTCACAGCAATAGTGGACCATAACTGAGACAGACATGTAGATTTTTGTCTGGGATTTCTAAGAGTTGCTGAAGTGTGCTGACCCATGCACTGGAGGAGGTCTCTGGCCCTTCCTCTTTTCTTCTTATCTACTGGCTGCATGGGGTACCATTCTGGCATATGGTGGTTACCTTGAACCATCAAGTGTCCTAAAGATAGAAGAAAAAAGACGAGCTCACTGGAAAGAGCCCCTAATCAGCTATAGACTGCATAGCTGGAGGTTTCTCTTAGGTTAGTCAGAAATAAATGTTTGCATTTTTGAAGTCGCTGTTATTTTGGGATTTCTAGTAAAATTGCTTCACTATCTTTTTACAATACTTCTCTGAGCTCTTCAAAAATGAATTTCACATTTATCGCATATTTTTTAGATAGACTCCCTTCAAAATAGTTTCTGAGTTTAGTTAAAATCTGTTTTTACATTTTGTGTGATTTGTTAATCAGAAAAAAAAACCACTCAGCCTTACCTATAAAAATAATCCCTTTGCCTTAAGATGACTTGGGTTCCTTCTGCAATTGGCTAGAGAACAAATACATAAACAACAATAGTAAGCAAACTAGAGCTGCACTATCAAGTAGGAAACTTCATTGAGTTAAGCAAACTATTAGAAAATGTGAAATCAACAGAGTGCGTGTGTGTAAAAAAAGTGACTATTAATGATTGTGCATTACATCATGTGAGCAGATTCTTCCCATACAACATTTTTCATATCATTCACCTGCAGAGAAAAATCACTTTTGCATAGATTAAACCAAGATAAATACCAGCCCACTCTCTGACATAGTGCCATAAATCCTGTGTTAGTGAACTAATGAGGTTTAATGAAGTCTAAATTAAGTCTTCCAGTACTTTGGAAAGAATCTTTCTTTCCTCTCAACCCTAGGTCTTTCCACTCATCTTCAAAGGCAACATTAACAAGAAGCAATAAATCTCAGTGTGATCCTGATTAAATTTCATGAATTAAATAGAGGTATTTTTGAAAAATGGTAAATTCAATCAGCAGAATAGATAGTTTTCTTTCTTAGCCAAATTAAGGGACATGTTTCACCCAGTCTTGGCATAGATAACATTCTCTGAGTATACGAGTGGGTACCGGGCTTTTAAATACCTGCAAATTCGAATTGTGTAACTCTTGCTTTTAAAGGCAGGATCCAGTCCTTCCTTCCCAGTGTCTACTCTCATCAACTCGGTGGCTATTTGGGCATCACTAACCAATAATTATGACACAGTATAAAAATGGCAGAACGCAGCTTTTCAAAGTCTGGATTCCCTGTTTTACATGAGAAGCAGTAGCCCGGAAACAATTCCTCCTTGTCCTGATAGGTTTTCCAGTGTCTCGGCAATCAGGGGTGGCATTTTAAGTGACCTACATTTGTGTGGTCAGCCACGTGATCCTGCCCAGTGGGATTAGTGAGGGGGAAGACATTCTGGTGCTGACCGCCCATCAGGACAAGCAGGCTCCAGTTCCTACTTGGCTTCTCCAGCTCACCATCTGCGTGACTCTGATTCATTAGGCAGGTGTCCCTCCTTCTGCTGGAGAGGACATTTGTTCCCCATAATTTGCCACTTTTCCAAGCGGTTAAGGGAAATTGGATTCACTGCAGCATGCCAGAAGCAAGCAAGCCTGGGAACGATGTGTATGAGTCAATGCCAATACCTATGTCAATACCATTCATAAGGTCAGGTCTCAAATGGTGACTGTTTCCCAGATGACTTGGCGTGGAGTGACACCAAAATTTGTCATTAAATTTTGGGAACAAATTTAACTTGAACAGCACATCCTGTCACCCCCATATTTGTCAAGCTGTGCGTTTTGAATTTTGGTTCGAGAATATTATCACTGTAGAAATATAGTACCCAGAGAATGTACCTTAGAAGTATGTCCAGCAGGGTGGTGGTGGTGGCACAAGTCTTTAATCCCAGCACTGGGGAAACAGAGACAGGTGGATCTCTGTGAGTTTGAGGCCAGCTTGGTCTACAAAGCTAGTTCCAGGACAGGCTCCAAAGCTACAGAGAAACCCTGTCTCAAAACACAAAAAGCAAAAACAAAAACAAAAACAAAAACAAAAACAGATGTAATCTATACACTGGGATGGCAGAGTACCCACATATTCCAGGGATAGCTGGTATCTTAGGGTACCTTGCCTTCTGTAGGTACTGAGAGATTACTTGCTAGGTCCCTTTTGCTCCTCTTGATGGCCTGCTCATGGACTGATGGTCCCTTTTTCAGTGGTAGTCTTTCTCGGTAATTCCTCCCAGCACAGAAAGAAGAGCAACTCAATACGAACCAGGGACCAAACTGGCATAGAGAATTTGCTGATAGCATCAAGAGGCATTCGTTCATTCACAAAGTATGCCTAAAGTATCGTCCTAGGACAAAGCCCCATTCCTGGTGCTGGTGAAGAAGCAATGAAGAAGACAAGTGTAGAAATTCACTATAAGGAGCTTTCACAAGAAGGTGTGAGATAAGAGACAGGTAACAATCAAGCAAGAACACATTATGATTCCCAAAAGTGTTATGCATTGTATTAGATACTTTTCTCGTTGTTGTGAAACAATATCTGACAAAGTAACAAGAATGAAAGAATTTAATTTGGCTCCAAGTTTTAGGGGATACAGTCCTCCTTAGTGGGGAAACCATAGCAACAGAAGCATCTAGTGTCTGGTAACATTGTGTCTTCAGCTAGAGCATGAATGTCTGGTGCTTTCCTATTGATTATCTCAGTCCCTAGCCCATAGGCTGGTACTATTCCACCAGGCCCCGACCCTATGATACAGTGCCAACTGTGATACAGTAGTAATATTGAAACCCCCACATCCGTGGTGGATCTTCACATACTAGTGGAAACACTCACACAGACACCCAGAGACTTCTTTACTGATCTCCTAAATGCATCTCTGTCCAAACAAGTTGATAACAAAGATTAAGGATCACACACACCATCCCTGTGTCTGTATTTCCTTCCTTCTCATCTAGATGGGAGAAAAAAAAAAAACATTACAAATAGGCAAATAGTGGCCACTCTCCTAGTGGAAGAATTGTGTTAATTAAATCGGATATTGAATTAACAAAAACCGTTTGCGGTTTTCACAATAGGCAAATCATTAGGAAGAAGTTCCCAGTTGGCAGGTGGATAATTACCAGGGATGTAGCATCAAGACCATGGTGATGTGGATTATAGGTACACTTGTTCGTGCTTTGTGTCCTTTTGCTTACCGTGTGTTCAGAATTGTGATGCCAGCAACGTTGGAGGCTCAAGGCCATAGATAACCTGGATGGTTCATGGGTATGTGGTTTCTGAGGTGGTTTTTCTAGATCAAGGAGTTTGATATTTTAGTGTGCATTGGAATACTTTGGGAGCTCCAAAGGACTGTAGTATTGAAACCCCACAGGAAAGCTAATGCTATTACCGTGAACCCTGAACACACTAACTTCGACCTGTTTATTTCTCCCTCCAGATGGCTTTATAACTCAATTTTGATAAAGCAAGTTTCCTTGGGAGCCCAATTATCTCTTTGTAGCATGTGAGACTGTATAAATACACAAGCAGGAGCTGCTGCACCAGGGCAATGCAGAACACCGGATGGTAACCCAAAATGTTTCTGTGTGGGAGGATGGTTGAGTTTCAGACAGGCTATGGGGGGGGGAAAGCTGATGTGGGAGCAGATTCAGCAACAACACCCCTTCCTTCAAGTGTCTGGAGCAGGAAAAGCAATCTGGCAAGGGGTTTGGATGTACAAAATATGTACAAGGGGGAAGTGTAAGTGTGGATTCCATGGGAGAAGGAGTGACTGGCGTGGCTGGGTAACATTTGCTGGAGAAATGACCCAGATGTGTGTCAGATGCTGTGGTGGGCAGTGGCCACTGGCTGTGAGGAACAGAGGTGACGAGGGAAGCAAGGCTGGAGCCAGGACAGTGCCTGGAAGGGTTGTATCATTGTGTTTGAGATGGCCTGTGTTTCTAAAGACAGAGTGGAGTTCACTGCGGCTCTGATAGTTAAACACAGGGATTGTGGAGATGCAAACAGAACTATAGAGGGCATATTAAAGATAGGACTGCCTTGAAGGTCCTTGAGTTGTGCTGGATGGGAATAGCTGGAAGTGGGAGACAGTTGGGGAAAGCTTGGTGCTGTCTGATTTAAAGGAACCCCGCTGACGTATCTGGCCCCGTTTCTTGGCACTCACAGGATCTCTTCCCCCAGGTTCCCAGATCTTCGTGTCATCATATACTCTAATTTGCAAGAAACTGAAAAACAAAAAAAAAAAAAAAAAAAAAAGCTTAGATTAGACTCTTGGAGTTAAAATTACTTTAGCAAAGATAATAGCTTCTTTTAGTTTTCAGGGTGTCATCTTTTCTTCCAAAGGTTAAAAATAGAAAATAGATTAAAACTGAATCCTAAAAAGGATTTCCATTTCCTCCCCATGTAGTGAAAAATTTAAAGAGCCCTGGGGTGTAGAGACTGCCAGAGGAATGCCTGGGGTCCAGAAATGGCCCAAGTAATGCCTGGGATCTAGAAACTGCCAGAGTAGCCCTGGGCTTCGGCTGCCGGGTCTTTTTTTTATTTTATTTTTTTAGTGGTGCCAACAGGCAAACGTGTGGCCACACAGCCATGTGCCCTTTTGTATCATGGGTCATGGCTGCTCAGCAGATCCATTCTATTCTGTGGAGAAGATGCGCTTTTAATCATTTCTACAATTAGTTCAGGTTATCTGGGGATGGGGATAGGGAGAAATGAGAAGAGACGTCTAAGTAAGACATTGCACCCAAGTTAGCTTGGATTCTAGTAAAGTTGCCACCCTGGCAGCTTCATTCCCTTGGGGGCATGTTTGGAATGGCAGTGTCTTCTTCCCACTGTTGGGAATATTTGCAGCCTCCTGTGTGCTGCTGTCCCCATCTTGCTGGACCCACTCTATTGGATTCCACCTGGCAGGGGCTCCCCTAGTCTCACTCAAGACACCAAGAGCCCCTGGTTGGAGGCTCCCAGTGAGCCATTAAGCTTATATGGCTGGGGGAATAATCCTGCCTGGATAAAATGAAACTTGGCTCCTGTGAGTCATCTAAAAATCTCCCCTAAGCCTTCTTAGCTCTGGACCCACAGATATTAACCGGCCGGTTAGTCTCAGTGGTTATGTAAATTAGAAAGGAAAGCAGTCCAGCATTCTCCGTGGCTGGCAGAAGGAGTTGGGGGCTCATGGGAGGGGGCTCTGCTTCTCTGATACCCATGAGAAATCTCATCTACACCACTACTTTATGCTGCAAAGCTCCTATCAGCTTGCTTGAAAGCTCTTTGCATCCTTTCTGAAACTGCTGATGAAATCACAAGTTGTCATTGTCTGTTATCTCGGGAAGATGTTATCCTAAATATATATATATATATATATATATATATATATATATATATATATATATTGACTTTGCTTTCTGAAACCCCTTTGAGGCATCTATTATTACTTCAAGTCTAGACACAGCTTTTCCCCTTAGGATCCAAAACCATTTAGATCCAGAAATAGACTATTTTGGATCACGATCACAAACTGTTGTTTCCTGTTACTTGGGCATCCTTTCCTATCTCTTGTCATTGATAACCTGCATCCCTCTGGAAAGCAGCATCACCCTGCATATCCCTATGATCAACGGCTACATCTCAGTTCTGTTTGGAAGACAACAGACAAGAAGATAGTAGGTTTCCCAGCCTTCTTTCCAGCCGGAGAAGGGTATTCGACACCATTCCACTCCTTCAGATCTAAAAGGAAGTTGGCTGGAGACTTCTGGGAGATGTTTGGAAGTATATAATGAGAGGGGACACATGAGCTGATGCACCTGGTGATATGTGCCTGTGATCCTAAAACTTGGAGACAGCCTAGGACAAAGAATGAGTTCAAGGTCAGGCTGGTATTCACAAGATCCTGTCACAAAAACAAAGGAGGAGGTGCATGGCCTGGAGCTGGTACTCCCCCCTCACTCATCCCTTGAACATAGACATGATGGCTGGAGTTGCAGCCAACGGAACCACAGTATGGAGGAGACACTTGATTTCCTTGAGTCACCAATTTTAAGTAGATGACTGTATCTCCAGATTCAAAATGTGTGAGAGAAATGAGCTCATGCTTTCCTAAGCCATTGTTAGCCGGGTAATATTAATTTCAGGTGAGTGCTTTTCTGATACCCACAGTGCATCACCAACAGGAAGTAATCTCCTAAGGAACTGTGCTCCTAGAGGGCAATCCACCCTATACCTCTCCCTCTCCTCCATCAACGGAGGGCAGCAAGAAGAAAGTCCAAGAAATCTGAGTTGGCTGGATGAAAGCTTTATCCTACCGTCAAGAACAGGTAGCTTCCCAACCTACCTAACAGCATAGAGCAGACATGTGGACGCTTACCCAATACTTCTGCTTCTCCCTTTTCTCAAGTGTTTTAACGGCAAGTGTCTTGTATATTGGTAAATGTGCTGGATGCCATTTACTAAAAGATGACAGATCATGAAGAGCCATGATCAGTCGAAAATTGTTGGGGAATATGTATCTGAGTGAAGCCTGGGCTTATGGGATGCAGTAATGAGACAAGATTTGAGGCTCTTGCTCTCACGTTAGCTCTCTCAATATCGAGGTCACTGTATTTAGTGCTGCATGATGGGTAGTTACATCATGCTGGCATGGTATTTCTGCATATGGGTTATGGGAAGGCATTCGTATTGAAGAAGAGAATCCAATGGGATCGACTATAGTAGATGTGCCTACTTTTATATTCTCAGAGTCCATAGTCCATTCCTATGATGTAATAATATTCAGACTTTCCAAAGGAGAAAATTCTTCCCCTCTCAACCAATATACTTTGGGGGATGCTAATCGGAACTCCAGAACCACAGAGGGTGAGCTAAGGAAGAGGGACCAGAAGGAAACTCAGAAGTCCGGGCTAGAGGGAACTGGGGACAGAAGAAAGTAGTAATGTACCATTTAACAGAGGACTGGAGATACATATCTATGGGGTTTGAAGGAAAAGGCCCCCAAAGGGAGTGACACTATTAGAAGGTGTGGCTGTGAAGGCGGCTTTGAGGCTGCATATATGTTCAAGCAAGTCTCAGAACACTTCCTGTTGCCTGTGGGATCAAGAGGTAAGAATCCTCAGCTCCTTCTTCAGCACCATGTCCATGACACCATGCTTCCTGCCATGTTGATAATGGACTAAACCTCTGAACTGTAAGTCATGCCAATTGAATGTTTTCCTTTATAAGAGTTGTCGGGTCATGGTGTCTCTTCACAGCAATAGGAACCCTAACTAGGATAATATCCAAGACTATTTTCTAGCACTCACTGCATCTATCTATTACCATATTTAAATGATTGCATCTTTAAGCCAGCACATTTATAGGTTGTGTGTCACAGCAGTAGATAACGATAACAGAACCTCACCAGACAGTGAGGGCTCTGCTGGAGAGGAGACAGAGCGGAAACCTTTGAGGCGTGTCTTTATGTGAGAGGAGAGATGTCAACCTCCTCCTTGAATAGTCACAGAACCAAAGGCATGTAAGAAAGGTGTAATTAGAGCCTTCTCCTCCTCCCACCCTCACATCCAACCACACAGAGGAACAGGGAAGGGAGGCGCCTAGTTGCAGGTGTCCTTGACTTGAGCAGCGTGGGCTGCATGAACTTCTTGCCTCAGTTGAAAAGGTCTTCTCCCTCAGCACCATGGGAATGGCTGGATGGAGTACTCATCCAATCCGGCATCTCAGTCCTGTGAGTAGGGCAGCCGTGGGGGTCTCATTGTCCCATTTGATGAATAGGATCCATTTTTCCCCAGGTCTTCATCACCTGCAAAAAGTATTCAAGAAAGATTTGGGTGGGGATGCAGCAACCAAGGAAAAAGAGAAATCCTTTTTATTATGGAAAGTGCATTGAAGTCTTGAGCAAAGAAGGAAAAGTCATGTTGTTCCTACATGGCTGGCTAAATGTGTGCACTGGTTATTTCCACAAATGTATCATGAAGGACTTCTTAGGTGTCAGAATATTCTGTGTGTTGTTGTTTTTTTTTTAATAAGCCCTGAGGATAGGAAGATTGCTCAGTGGGAGAAAGTGCTAGTCACACAAGCCTGAGTTTGATACCTAGGACCCATGCAAAAGTTGAATGTGGTGGCATGTATCTGTAATGCCAGCACTCCTCTGGTGAGCTAGGAGGTGGAGACAGAATTGCCTGGAAGTCTGTGGACCAGCTGACCTGGAATACTCAGTGCTGCAACAGAGACAGGGAGACTCTGCCTCAACAGGGTGGACAGTGAGCGCTGACTTTTAGTTGTCCTCTACCTTTATCTTCTTTTTTTACTTTGTTATTAGAGTGTGTGTTTGTACGTGTATATGTGTGCACTGGCCTGGGCACTCACTCCTGTGTGCTTATTATTATACACTCCTGTGTATAATTATGGATGCACACATGCTATAGTGTGTGTGTGAAAGTCAGAGGACAACCTTGTGGGGTAGACAGAAGGATGGTCCCAGTGATGTACACATCCTAACCCTCTGAAGACTGTGTCTTATATGATAGAGATGGTGCTCAAAGGTTGCGATTTAGGGCAAGATTCTGGGTTAAGGAGATATTCCTGGATCCAGATAACATTGGTGGGCCCAGTATTATCACAAAGATCCCTATAAATGGCAGCTGGAGAGTCAGGGTCTGAGAAAACGTGGCAGTGGCAGCAGAGGCATTGACAGCTTTGGAGATGGGAAGAGTCAAGAAACACAGTGGCCTTGGGATGCTGGAAAACAATAAGCAACAAAGCCTCCCCTACAATCCCCAGAGAAGGTGCAGTCATGTCCAAACTTTGCTTTCAGCCCATTGAGACTGTTAGACTCCTCACATCCAGAACTGTAATAGAGTAAACCTGTGTTGTTCTAAGTGCTGATTTGTTATAGCAGCTATGGATTACTAATAAGTTGAGGAAGACTTCCTGACCCCTGGTCCCCCTTCCAAACACAGATAAGAAGAATTTCCCATACCTAGTCATAACCTTTGCAACTGTACAATAATATCCCAGGGTAGTGATTTGTGTGGCCCTTTATATAGAGATAGGTATTACTATTTATTTCAGACAGCCTGGGACTCTATGACGTTTGGATTGTTCGCAATATCACAATTTTCCTCTCTGTCTCCCGAGTTCTAAGATTATGGATGTGTACCATTATGCCTGGCTCCATGACACACTTTCCCCTACTAGACCTAACCTGAGCTTTAGGAGAGCAGGCCCTTTGGTGAGAGGGTCACCACTAAGTCCTAAGGGTGAGGGAGCTTGGGGACAGCTTGTAACCCCCTTTATAAATGAACAAGCTGAGCACAAGGGGTGGTGTAGACCTGTAGGAATTTGGGCTTTCGCAGAATTTGCTTGATGATGTGAAATCACTAAGTTTTCTATCAGGGGACAGATAATTGGTTGCTTTTCATCATAATACAAGAAACCCAAGAAAAGAACTTCAAGAGGAAGGCTTTATTTGGGCTCATGGTTTCAGGGGGTTCAGCACATGGGTCAGCTAGTTCCATTGTTATGAGTCTACAATGAGGCAGAGCATCATGACAGGGAGAGCATATGGAGGCAGAGTAGAGTAGAGCTGTTACTCATGATGCCTAAAAAGAGGAGAGAGAGAACAGGGACAAGATGTATACTCTAAAAGCATATGACTCCAATGACCTAATTCCTCCAGCCAGCCTCCATATCCCAATCCATTCAGTATGAACTCACCAATGGATTTACCCATCAATGAAGTGAATACCTTCATAAAGTAATGTTTTCTCAATAACACCACCCCCTGGGGACCAAACCTCCACAACAAGCTCTTTGAGAGGACCCTTCATATCCAAACCACAGAAGACATCACTGAACTTACACCTTAGGAGGATTAATCTGTGTGGAGACTAGCTTGGAGGCTGGGAGGGGCCAGAGGTAGAGAAAGCCTCTGAGAACCGCAGCAATGCTATTGACTAAAACAGAGGTACAGTTTGAGGCCCAGGAGCTGGAGGGGAGAGGCCTTAAGGACCTATTTAAAATGCACAGAGTAGCGCTTGACAGGGGCTTGGAAATGAAGTTCCTAATGGACTAACAAAAGAATAATGAGAGGTACCCTTAGAGGAAGGGAATAAAGTTTGCCACTAGCTTCCCTGAGTGAATGCTGAGGACCAGGAGGGCAGCTAGCCCTACTGTGACAGCCAGAGGGGAGCGGAGCACACAGGCACTGTGTGGCGCTTGTTTAATAAGAAAGGAAGACAGGTCCTCATTTTCTAAGTGAGCAGCACACCTGAGCAAGATGACATCACTGAGTGAAATACAAACTCCCGTTGGCTAGGACTGCCTTTGATCTCCCTTTACTGTTTCTTCCTTGATGAGCTCATCCTAGCCATGCCAGCCTCTTGCTGCTTTTTAAAATCCAGACTCACTCCGTCCTTAGAGCCTGCGAATCAACAGTTCCCTCTGCCAGGGACACCTTGTCCTCATATTTGTCCTTGCATCTGAAGTATTGTGCTTCCTCACTTCAGACAGTCCCTCTGAGAGGCCTCTTATCTTCTCAGAAACAAACCATGGCATCCAGTGTAGCTCTGTCCTTTTGTATCTGTTCCCTGTGACGGTTCACCTTGATTGTCAGCTTGCCAGGAACTAGAATCACTGAAGAGGCAAGCCTCTGATGTGTCTATGAGGTATTATCTAGATTACGTTAACTTGGGTTGGAAAGCCCACTTTAAATCTGGAGTGGATAAAATAGAGAAAGATAAACGTTAGCTCTCTCTGCTTCCTGACAGCTGACACAATGTGACCAGGCACTCCAGGTTCCTGCTATCACGAGGAACTATATTCCCTAGAACTATAAGCCAATAAACTTCTTTTCCTGAGCTGGTTAATAAGGACATGTGATGAAGCTTTGTGAAAGCCCACTAGCTTATAAGCTAATTTAAAATGTAATTTCAAACTAAGGGGCAGGGAGGAATTTGAACAGAGGTACCTTTGTATGGGTAGATATCAATGGTCACAGAAGACACGGGTTAATAATCACAAGTCTCAGTGCCAGGAGCAGATTCCTTCCCTATGAGCTTTGCTCTGAGAGAGGTCCCAGAACACCCAGAACAACACAGCCATCGCTCTTGCTCTTGGTTGTCCTCAATAAGGACATGGGAAGAGCCATTGCTGAAGATGTCACAAACTTTGGTGGCAAGACACAGGGAGATGAGTCTTGAGCTGACCGGGATGCTCTCTTCCTGCTCACTAGCTTATACAGCGCCAGGAGTTACTAAGCAGGCTGGCTGTGCTTGCTGGCAAAAATCAAGCTGGCTTGAAAGTCCAGTGTGGATAGGGAAGAACTACCCTCACGGCTAGCAGAGGAGTTGTTGGCAGTTGATGGCTCCTGTGGGAATGAGTCACTTTTCTTTTGAGGTGTGTGTAGACAGAGTTTTTGTCTTGCCTGATCCCGCGGCCATTTAGTCCCAAATAAATACACAGAGGCTTATATTAATTATAATCTGTTTGGCCAATGGCTCACGTTTCTTATTGGCTAGTTCTCGCCTAATTATTAACCCATAATTATGAATCTTTGCATTTCTACATGGCCTTATCTTACCAGAGAATGCCCAGACCTGTTACTCCTTTGACAGCAGCTACATGACTTTGGCAGCTCATTCTCTGCTTCCTCTACCTAGAATTCTCCTTGTCTCGTAGCCCCGCCTATAGGTGTGGACACTGGCGGGCTGCCCATGCCCCACTGGATAGCTCCGCAGCCATGTGTGTATGGATAGCACTAATTGAACTCTCAATTAGTTGTTTTAAAGGAGACAAGAAGTTGGGAGGGAGATGTGTTGGGGACACAGAGGGAGTTGGAGGAGGAGTGTAGGAATTGGATATGATAAGATACATTGTTTACAGGTACAGAATCTTCAAATAATAAATTGAAAATACTATTTTTTAAGTGTTTAAGAGTACTCGTTGCTCTTGCAGAAGATTCAGGTCCAGTTCCCAGCACCCGTGTGGTGGCTCACAACCATCTGTGACTTCAGTTCCATGGGATCTGATGCCCTCTCCTGAGTGTTCCACAGTTATCAGGCATGCCCGTGGTGCACAGATATGCACACAGGCAAAACACTCAACACATAAAATAAAATTTTAAAAAAAACCAACAACCTTCCTTCCTCAGGTACTTTTGTTGCAGCAAGGCGAGTAACTACTAGACTCCTCAAAGAGTATTACAGTCATTGTTTAGTGGCAAGAATCTGTTCTGAAATGTACTTCATACAAGCATAGATAGGTCAGTCTCTGGGAAAGAGCCTCTTGTGTAATCAAGAGATGCAGAAATGGGCGAGACTGTTGATGATGTAACACAGTGGACTTTTATAAGAAAACATCGTTTTTAATAGGAGCACATTTTAGGGGCTGGGAAGATGGCTCAGTGGGTAAAGCACTTACTACGTAAGCAGGAGAAATGGAGTTCAATCTCCAGAACACATGTAAACTCAGGACAGGCACATTGTCTTGCCTGTAATCCCTGAACTTGGGAGGTGGAGGTAAGGGATTTCCCCAAGTGAGCTGGCTAGCTAGACTAGTCAGATTGGTAAGCTTTGGGTTCAGTTATAGACCCTGCTTGAAAATGTAAGATGGCTAACAATTTAGGAAAGCACACAGTATCAACCTTTGGCCTCAACATGTATGTGCCCACACACATGCAAACATCCATGCACACACATGTGCACTACACGCAAAACATACACCCAAAAAATAAAACACATTTTAAAATGACAGTTTAAAAGATAGCATAATGAATGAGGCTGGAGAGATGGCTCAGCCCTTAAAAGCTCATACTGTTCTTGAGCTTTTAAACCCATGTTTTGTCCCCAGAATCCATGTAGGGTAGCTCAAAACAACTTACAGTTTCAGATCCTGTGAATGTAAAGCCTCTGACTTCTCAGGGTACTGCACTCATGTGCACATACCCTACCATGGGCAAAACAGTTAAAAAATAAAAATAAAAAGGATAATATGGTTAGTATGAAACCAGGAACAGGGCTTCTTGTCACCAGCATGTCTTAGGTGCTGTGCGTCATTGTATTCTTGTACTTTTATGCAACTGGAGGCAGTAACGGGTGGTTGGCTCTATACCACCACAAACTTGTGAGCAAAGTGGAGTTCTATTATGATGTCACTCGGTGGTAGGAAAGGTTCAGCCCATTCAAGTTTTATGGGGCCATCATTATACATAAGTGTGTCGTTGTCCGAAAAAGTGGTGCATGGATGCCCTTCTTGATCACTGTATTGTCTGCCTCTCCTCCTTCTTCTAAACCCCATGCAGGGGCCGCTTGCTTTGATTTCTGTTGTACTTCCAGGACTGGGGTGCAGAGGAGTGCAGTGAAAATATTGATTGAAGGAATGAGTTGGCAGGTTGATCAGACACTCTTTTCTTGCTTCTCCACTTCCCACAGTGCTGCTGACCTGGAGGCCTTCAAATATTTGTTAAATTAACCGAGGGCTAAATTCTCCATGCTGAAAATCTGAAATGGAACCTGTAAGCTTGCATTAGCCCCCTGTGTAGTGGTTTGCTGTTTCTCTTTATTCCCAAATAGCCCCTTTCTTCTGCACTCTGCACGAAGTCCCTTCAGAATTTGTCACAGAGCCTGGCTGAACAGCCAAACACTTCTTGCCAGTGGCAGTCAGGCCTGGGAACCCATGTCTGAAGGTTGAGGAGAGCGGAGGGTTTACTTGGGCTCGGCCATGGCCACAGCCACCAGTTCAGGCCTTAAGCTGGTAGACCCCTGTGTTTGTCTTTGCTTTCATCATCTTCTAAGACTCTCATCACCATATCCATGACCTTCACCCTTTCCCCAAGCCCTTGACCTTTTCTGACCTGTCTGGCTTGTAAATCTACCCTGCATATTTTAGATGGAATTCTGTCACTAAAAAACTGAGTCCCAGTTATATCAGATTGTGTCAGGCACTTGGCAGCCATTCTATATGTGGTTTCTTGATTCAATAGATCATTTTTAGAGGAAATATAGTAAGAGATCATAGGGCAAACTTTGGGGGCAGTGAGACCTGAATGACAATCTGACTCTGGTACTTTCTGTGTGGCTTTGGCTAAACGAAGAATCCTATCTGATGCCAGTTCTTGTCAAATGTGATTTTAAAAGTCTGACTCTTTAATCCCAGCATTCAAGAGACAGAGGCAAGAGTGTTTCAAGTCCAAAGTCATCCAGGGCTACATAATGAGACCATGTATAAAAACCATTTTGGGGCTTTGAGATAGTTCACTAGGGGAAAGCACTTACTGCACAAGCCTGTCAAACTGAATCTGATCACCAGAACCTGTGGTGAAAGGAGAGAACCAGCTCCTGAAAGTGATCTCTGACCTCCACATGCTCATCATGTCATGCATGTGACCTCACACACACATCGCACTCAAATATCACTGCCATCATCATCGTCATCACCACCATCATTTCATTACTGTCATCATCATCATCATCATCATCATCATCATCATCATTGTCAGCTTCTAAAAAAGATTCTCACGAGACAACCTATAGAACAAATATCTAAGACTTATTCAACTTACTAAGGAAGGAATTTGGAGAATGGAGGAGTCCCATTCAAATAGCATTAACAAACAGGCATTTATCCAAAATATTTAGCAACAGATATGAAATCTTTTACAGAAGGATATTGCCAAGAGTCCTACTAAGTGAGATATAAAACTGATGAGTGTCATATAAGGCAACCAAACTGTAATTTGGAGTGCTATCTTTTCCATTTATATCTTCTTTGAACAAAATCGCTTGCCACCTATGAATAGTTCCACCGATCCCAATTCATAATAGAAGGCAAAAGGTTATTTTAAGCAAAGTACCTCTTTCCTAGAGTTGTTGGCACTCCATTTGGGGATGTCTGTTAGACAGTGCTCCGATTAAATACTAAAGGATGCCTAATATTCTTTGCCTTTTCTCCAATTCTGAATAATCTTTCTTGTTTTCTTGCACAAAAGAATGCTATAGAGGCACACATGGCATAGTACACAGCAGGGGGAATATTGAGTCATGAGGCCCTCTTTCCATGTTGAATTAGACAGATAGTTTACCATGCTATTTCTACACAATTTTATCTTGATTCTTAACAGCATCATGTATGTGGGGATGAACCATTCCTATCCTTCATGGCTTTGGAGACATGGACCTCTTTTCCTTTTTGATCCAGCCCTGGGGTTTGGTAGATGCTTTCTGCCATTACTGTCTGTCTTAGTCAGGGTTTCTATTACTGCAACAAAACACCATGACCAAAGGAACTTGGTGGGGGGAAAGGGCTTATTTGGATTATACTTCCATATCACTATCCTTCACCAAAGGAAGTCAGGACAGGAACTCCAAACAGAGCAGGAATTTGAAGGCAGGAGCTGATGCAGAGGCCATGGAGGAGTGCTGCTTACTGGTTTGCTCCTCATGGTTTGCTCAGCCTGCTTTCTTACAGAACCCAGGACCACCAGTGCAGGAATAGCACCACCCACAATGGGCTGGGCCCTCCGCTATCAATCACTAATTAAGAAAATGCCTTACAGCTAGATCTTATGGAGACATTTCCTTAATGGAGGTTCTCTTCTTTCAGATAACTTTAGCTTGTGTCAAGTTGATATAAAACTGTCCAGCACACTGTCTCAGAGTCATTTCAAATTTGTCCTTTTAGTTTCCTGTTTCATAAACTTATATATGACATCACCACTAAAATACTAACTCTGGCTTGACCCAAACAATTTCATTGAGTATATTTCATTTGTTTATTAAAAAGTATTTACTTTATTGTTTGTGTGTGTGTGTGTACCCATATGCATACAAGTACCCATGCAGGCCAGACAAGGGCATCAGAGCCCTTGGATCTTGAGTTATAGGCAGTTGTGAGCTGCTAACTGGATGCTTGAAACCAAATTCCAGTTCTCTGCAAGATTAGCAAGTGCTCTTAACTGCTGAGCCATCTTTTTAGCCCATTCCTTGCTTTTTCAATGGCTAGGAAGTTGGCTATTGAAAATAGGATGATGATTCCTAAAGTTATGCTAATTATTATACCCCAAACCATTACCATTACTACTTCTGGAATGCATTGTCATTTTTCCCCTACTAACAACAGTCTTCAGGCTCTTTGCATGGACTGCCTTGTTTTAACAGTAAAGTAATCCTACAAGCTCTTTCTTTAAAATGAAGACAGTAAAGTCAGAGAGGCTGAGTGATGATCCCCCAAACCCCCGCCACCAAGATCATACTAGCAAATGGTGGGTCTGAGAGTCAAACCTAGGCTGCCAAATCCATTCTCCTTCATGCACTGTGATGCACAAGTCCTGTGGCTTATTTGTGTTGTAGCTGTATTAAAAGCTAGGGAAACTTTACCCATATGAAAGGGAAAACCTAAGTAGTTCTGTGCATTAAAAAGAATTGCTGGGGACCCAGTTAAAGGCCACACAATGAGTGGGTTACCTCACTCTGGATGGTTTCTTCTAGTTCCATCCATTTGCCTGTGAATTTCAAGACTCCATTGCTTTTTTCTGCTGAGTAGTACTCCATTGTATAAATGTACCATATTTTCTCTATCCATTCTTCAATTGAGGGGCATCTAGGTTGCTTCCAGGTTCTGGCTATTACAAACAATGCTGCTATGAACATGGTTGAACATATGTCCTTGTTGTATGAACATGCACTATTTGGGTATATACCCAAGAGAGGAATGGCTGGATCTTGAGGTAGACTGATTCCCATTTTTCTGAGCAACCGCCATACTGATTTCCAGAGTGGTCTTACAAGTTCGCACTCCCACCAGCAATGGAGGAGTGTTCCTTTTTCTCCATATCCTCTCCAGCATAGATTGTCATTGGTATTTTTGATTTTAGCCATTCTGACAGGTGTGAGGTGGTATCTCAGAGTTGTTTTGAGTTGCATTCTCTGAAACCATCCTGAGTGAGGTGATCCAGTCACAAAAAGACAAACATGGTATGTACTCACCCATATATGAATTTTAGACATAGAGCAGAGGATTACCAGCCTATAATCCTCTTCGCCAAAGAAACTAGGAAACATGAAGGACTCTAAGGGATAAATGGACCCCAGGAATGGGAAGTGGCATGAACTCCTGAGCTAATTGGGAACATGAGGGTAGGGGAGAGGGTACTGCCACAATAAGAGCAAGAGAAGAGGAGTAGAGGAGAGGAAATGGAGGAGCAGAAATATTGAGTTGGGGGAAAAATAGAGGAGAGAGAGCAGGATGAGAGATACCATATTAGAGGGAGCCATTATAGGTCTGAGAAGAGATCTGGGACTAGGGAGATCTCCAGAGACCTACAAGGATGACACGATCTGACAATCCAGGCAATGGTGGAGAGGATAACCTAAAAGCCCTTCCCCTAAAGTGAGATTGATGACTACTCTTTATGCCATCCTAGAGCCCTCATCCAGTGGCTGATGGAAGCAGAGACAGACATCCACAGATATACACTGAGCTGAAATCTGGAATTTAGTTGAAGAGAGGGAGGAATGAAGATCGAAGTAGTCTGTACCAGGTTGAAGAAACCCACAGAAACAGTTGGCCTGAACAAGGGAGAGCACATCGACCCCAGATGCTGTCTGGGAGGCCAGTACAGGACTGATTCAGACCCCTGAACATGGATGTCAATAAGGAGGCCTCTGCACTCCAGGAAGCCTCTGGTAGTGGATTAGTATCTTTCCCTGGTGTAAGAAGGGACTTTGAGAGCCCATCCCACATGAAGGGATACACTCTGGCCCTGGACACATGGGGAAGGGCCCAGGCCCAGCACAGGAAGATTTGGTGGACTTTGCAGAGTTGAGGGCCCTACCCTGCCTGGGGGGGGGTGGTGGGGTGGGGGGGGGGAGGGAGGGAGGAAGAGGGAGAGGGGAGGGAGAGGAGAAGTTAATGTTCCCTTGAACAAAAAAAAAAAAAAAAAAAAAAAAAAAAAAAAAGTCACACAATGGTATAGCTGCATGATCAGGACCATGGACAGCAAACCACCACCGTAAGCCTACCATGACCATCACCAATTGCAATCTCCAAGACCATGCTCAGCACCTTTCCTAGTGTGAATTCTGCTTGGTACCATGTGGTAGGTCATGGCCTGTAGAAGGGGAGGTGGGTAGGCTTTGACTGCCAAGCTGAGCAGTTTGGTGCAGGGAGGGGACAACCTGGTTCCTTTAAGCCATGGTCAGAAGTTTCAAAATGACTCAAGATGTCAGCAGCTACAGACTGGATACGGCAGGAATGAGAGACACAGCCTGGCTAGGTCCTGATTTCTTTATGAAGTTATTATGAGGATGGAGTGAAATAATCAAGGACACTGACTTTATTATGCAAAATGCTAAATAGTAACAGTCATGATGCGAACTGATCAGTTCCTGGTTTTAGCTGTGAAAGTTAGGCATATGTTGGGATCCACATAATGCGATTTTTGGAAACAGGAGTAGATTAAGAAGACTGCCAAGAAGCAGAAATTCACAGCTAAGCACTGAGCCGAACTCCTGGAACCGGTTGTAGAGAGGGAGGAGTGATGAACAAAGGGGTCATGACCAGCATAGGACAGAACCAGGCCACCTGAATGTGAGTGTCAGTCTATGGGGCCTCTGGTATTGGAATCAGTATTTATGCTTAGTACATGAATGGGCTTTAGGAGCTAATTCCCTATGGAGGGATACTCTGTTAGCCTAGATACACGGGGAGGGCCTAGGTCCTGCCCCAAATGATGTGACAGACTTTAATGATCGTCTTGGGAGGCCTCACCCTCCCTGGGGAGTGGATGGGGGTGGGATGGGGGGATGGTGGGGAGAATGGGAGGATGGGAGGGAGAAGGAACTGGGATTGGTATGTAAAAATAAGATTGTTTTAGTTTAAATAAAAATTAATTAAAAATAAAAATTAAATTAAAAACTGCCAATAAAATGCTGTATGATCCCAGAATTCTATACCAACTCCCCACCAAAAAAACCAAACAGGATTCATGAAAAATCCCTTTCTTTTTAATATTTCTGTGAAGTCCTTAGAATAAAATAATTAGTGACAGGTAAACAAATTTCATTTTAGAAGCACACTGTTTAACAGTGACTACAACCTGTATGCTTCTAGAAGGAAAGCTTTTTTTTCCTCCTAGATTATACGTGTACTCATGTGTGTGCTTGTATGTGAACATGCCCATGTGTGGAGGCCAGAGTTCAACCCAGGGAGATTTATTTCTCTGAAGCCATCTCCTTCGTCTTTTGAGGCAGGGTCTCTCAGTAGGACGAGGACCTTGCCTGTTAGGCTTGGCTGGCTGGCTAGACAGCTTTAGGGATCCTGCTGTCTCTCCCTCCCCAGAGCTGAGGTGATATAAGCACACATCTTCATTCCCACTTCTTAACCTGAGTGCTGGGGAGCAAACCGAGGTCCCCATGCTTGTGTGACAAGCACTTTAGTCAGATCCTCTCCCCAGCTCCTGGATTTTCCTTGTGTTTGGAAACTCAACAGTTGGCACCACTTTAAAATCAAGCATTCTAACGACCCCATCAGACCCTACTAGGAGAAATCCCCTGCTCTTCAAATCCAGGCAAAGATATTCAAAAGATGCTGAAGTCATTTCAAAGTTGTGTGGTGATGTTGAGATATATAATGTCTGATGAGGAGCTGGGGGGGGAGAGGAATAGGAGGGAGACATTGGGAAATTTAGAGGCTTTTGCTCATTTCGGGACAACAGCTACTTAAGACTAAAATAACCGCTTTGAGGTTTTAAATAGATGAGCACAAAGTGACCTCACTGATGTCAGTCTGGAAAACATGGATCCATTAGGGTGACTCTTCACAACACGCTCTCCAAAGACATAAATATAACTTGTTTCAGACAAGGGAAGGAGCAACATCTGCCTGAATCACATTCCCCAGCTATGCTTTCGATGGCACAAATTAATGATGTTGCAGTTTGCACAGACAAATACTCAAAGGTGTTTAATCAGCTGTCTCTCAGAAAATACGGCATTTTCTTGGCTGTCGAATTTACAAATAAAGAAGAAACACAGCCCGTAATTCCTCATCAAGTGGAGCCACTGTTCAGCTCCATTCCATGAGATAATGTTCCCGAGTACCGCCTCCTGAATGCGTAAACAGGGCACGGCTTGGGATGTCCAGACACGCACAGAGCATAAATGCTGCATGAGATACATTATCCAGGCCCCAGGAGGAAGGGAATCTCAACATCCCACTCCAGAGAAAAGGATGAGGACAGGGTAATGGCAGCCAAGGTGAAAGGTCACCTGCTGGCTTCTGATGAGCCTGGATTGTGTGATCAGGAAGTGTTGAGCCCAAGCAGAGGAATCAGGGTGGGGCAGTGGGGGAATGGAGCCAGCTTCTTTTGTGCATAGAGGAACGTCATGCAGACCAGGCACAGATAATTATTATTTAGCCCAGTTGTTTCTTCTATGCATGAAATTGAGTAAAAATGTTAGTGTTTATAATGCCTCCTCCACCCTGCCTCCAATATTATTGATAGCCCACATACCAGTAAAATGATTAGTGAACAATCAGTTTGCCAGAAGTAGCTCCGGGACTACAAACCCAAAAACAGTGAAGATATTTCTGCCACTGAGGAGCTCACATTCTCAGTGAGTATAAATGTGGTTTGAATTCTTGGTGGCAACTACACCCACTTCAGGCTGAGTTAAACAAAGCGATGTTGGCTGGTAGTGGATCCGTGAAGTGTAATAGCCCCAGATGATGGAATATTATTTAACAAAAACAAAGAACAGGCCCTGATCCATGAAATGACATCTCTGAACGTAAAAACATCAATGAAATGTTGTAGGAAACTGCAGACAGACAAGAGCACTTTGTGATTGAGGATACTTGGGATGAGGAAACAGACAATAGTTATTTAGGATTAGACATGAAACGAAGTTCAGCAACCAGTAGCAAAAATGAATGTCTTTGGGTGGCTGAATGGTGGTGATGACTGCACACTTTCATTAATTTGCTAGAACTGTATGCTCGTGACAGGTAAACTTTATAGTATGCAAATTTTATCATATTACAGATACAACATTATACAATAAGGCTATTTCCCCAAAAATGTGTATACAAATTATGTATTGATTTTTAAAAGACACTAGGGTGGGTTGTGCAATCAGGGACAGAAACTGAGTGAGTGGGCTGAGAAATATGCACAGCTGATCTACTGTGTTTTACACAGCTTATACCACTGGCGTCACTATTGTGGTTCCCCACTCTCGGGCACCAAAATAGATGCAACCGCTTTAGTCACCCTCTTCAAATTGAGCCCACAGCATCCCTTACTTGACCCAGAGCATCTTTCTGGGAGAGAATATCAGCAGCTCTTGCTTTAAATAGAAGGAGACTGGAAGAGAGGGCAGCTGGCATTTTCCATTTGCCATGAAGAAAGCAGGCACTGCTTATAAAGCACACAGGGTATCTCGTGTATAGGAAGGGAATTCAGATGCTAGGTATCTCCAGAGGAAAAAATGAATAGTCACTGTAGACCAATTCCCAGCCCTGTTTCAGAGATGTACCCCATAGAGACAGACATGGGCAGTTTCAGGGACTCTCTGTAGAAAGGGGGATTTAGGAAGACGGGAGCTGAAGCAACAACATCTTGGAAAGAAATGTGAGTTGAGGTGTCCACTGTAGACAGCGGTGTGCAGCATCTCCAGGATTGGGACAAGGCACTGTAGACAGCGGTGTGCAGCATCTCCAGGCTTGGGACAAGGCACTGTAGACAGCGGTGTGCAGCATCTTCTGTCTCCAGAGTATGGAAGGTGGGGTGGGAACTGATGAGCTTTGCTTCAATAGCAGGTACTGCTTGTTTTGCTGGAACCAGATATTACTGGAGTGCTTTAAGTTGGGGGATGAGCTGGGGAAATTTGCATATTTGAAGGCCAAGTTCAGCAATGATATGCATGATTGGACAGAAGCAGACCTAAGTGCAGGAAAACTGCAGGAAGCTACTCCAATTGTTAGGTCTGGCTGAAGTGGAGAGGAGGGGTTGGAATTGGGAATCGTGCATGAAATCAAGGGAGCAAGAACCAACTCTTGAGTTGTTGGGGAGGCAAGCTAAGATCTAGGAGTGCTCTGAAATCAAAAAAAAAAGAATTCCTCATTGCTTTCTCATTTGATGTTTGCTGTGTTGTTCAATAAATACAGAGCAAAGCCCTTTGTTGATGATAGATGATGGGAAGAGACAGACTTCAGACACACACAGCAAGAAAAATAACTGACAGATAGAAGGCACAAAAAGAGAAGTAGAGCATTCTAATTTGGACTTTCTCCTGGTCTAAACTACTCCATGGGGAAGGCTTTAGTTTTTTAATTTGGTACCAACAAAACTGGTTCAATTTCGTACAGGTTTAGTGGCAGGTGCCCACAGGATATTCAAGACGTCAGTTGGATAATTCATGACAAGGATTAGAGGATATGATTTGGCATGTCATCCTATATTCCAGACTACAAAAGGATAATTGGTCCATCCAGATGGGGTCTGTGAATGGAGAAGGATAAGAGCAGAATCTCTGATATGAAACACTTATGTTTAGGAAGGAGACAGTGGGACGGTTGCGAAGGGAGAGGCCAGAGCACAGTCCAGAACAGTGGCTCCTTCCAATGATATGTGGTCCATCACATTATCACAGATGGGAGGATAAGGAAAAACTAGGCCAAATACCCCCCCATTTGTTTTACATCTATGGATGCACCCAGAATCTCTAGTAAAAGCAACCATAGAAGAATGTTTAGCTGCCTTAGGGCTGCCAATAGCGCTACAAGAGTCTGTCTCAAGCCAAGCCTTAAACGGGCTCTGCCTTGAGACTCTGAGGGATTCTATGGAAGGCAGCCTCTGGGTAGAAGCTAGGAATCTTAGGCTTGTCCTGTCACAGCCAAGGCATGGTATGGACAAGTCTTGATGGCTCTCTCTCCCAAAGTCTAGCACTCTGGGCTTCCAGGGAACCGTTGTGTAAGGAGGACCTTCATGACATCCTTTGGGCAGGCACTGTAGGTCTATGTGGGCAGTACATACACAGAGTACTTACAGTATTGCTGCTGTGTGCCCTGCCCCTCCCAAATCATATAACATGGCTCTCTAGCTAAGGAAAGTAGTTTTACAACTGGGATCTTTAGGTCTCCCTAATTCTACTATGGAGGCAGATGCACAATCCATGCAGCTGGGTCCTTAGCAGATACTGAGTGCATTCAGAGAGCAACAGTGCTTGTCAAAGTCACTGGCAGCTTGCTCCATGAGCCTGGATCTAGTCTTCCATCCCTTTCAAATTTACCTGTGTGCAAACAGCTGGAATTCAGAGCTCCAGAGAAAAGACTGCACATAATCACAGCCTAGAGCAGTGGTTCTCCGCATGTAGGTCACAACACCTTTAGGGGGTTACCTAAGATGGTTGGAAAACATAGATATCTACATTATGATTCATAACAGTAGGAAAATTACAGTTATGAAGTAGCAACAAAAATAATTATATGGTTGGGGGGTCACCACAGCATGAGGAACTGTATTAAAGGGTCCCAGAATTAGGAAGGCTGAGAACTATTGGGTTAGAGAGTTTTTGGAACAGAGGCATGTTTCCTTGCTGGGGCCTTGCGCTACCAGACTGGTGGGCCCCAGCTTCACCCATCAACACTAGTCCATCCATTCATTAGAAAAGTCTAATGATTCCTGACTTGTTTTACAAATGTTGATTTAAAAATACTGAGACCCACTTAGACCTCACAGTGGGGCTTGAAGTTCATCCCTATACATCCTCATTGTCCAGCATCTCATCCAGTTTTGTAAATCTACCATACATCAGCAACAACAAGCCTGCCTCTTCACTGCTGGCAAGAGTACAGACTAGCATAGCCATTATGGAAATCAGACTTTTCAAAAAATCCAAAGCAGAAATACCATATGAGCCAGCGAGACCACTCCTGGGCATAGGCCCAAAGCATTTCATATCCTACAACAGAGACACTTGCACATCCGTGTTTATTGCTGCTCTATTCACAACAGCTAGGAAATGGAACCAGCAAAGATGTCCATCAACAGATGATCCCATAATGAAAACACGGTACCCATACACAGTGGAATTCCACTCCTCTGTAAAGAAAAATAGAATTGTGAAGTTTACAAGAAACCATGTGGCTTTGGAAAGAATAATACTAAGCAAGGTGGCTCAAACTGAGAAAGATAAAAACCATGTGTTCTGTCTTAAATGCAGATCCTAGCTTGTGATGATGGGTATATATGTATAAAATGGGTATAAAGGTGAGTAAAAATAGTTTTTAAAAACCTAGAAAGAGACCAAAAGAGGGTAAGAAGGTGCTGTGACTAGCGGACACCTGTGACATCAGAATGGACACTGTGGAAGGTGCTTATAAGGTTATAAGGATCGAGTGGTATTGGGGGGTAATTTTATTAAAACTTACTTTATTTGAAAATTCTGTAGTGGTATCTAATACCTGTATGATGATTTAACGAATAAAAACACATTTAGAAAAAATACCTCTTTGGTCTACTTGTTGAACTCGAAGCTAAATTGGCCTTGATTGGGAATTGTTATGGTTTTTCTCCTTCTAATAAAAAAATTACAGTTTTGGTTTGGTTTGTTTTTTGAGACAGTATCTCATTTATATTTGACGTTGACCAGGAACTTTCCATCTTGCCTCCTGAGTGCTGGAATGACATGCCTATCCCTGCCCCTCACTCCCTGTCACTCTCCACCCCCACCCCTGCTTGTCTTGAGAGTCACCGTTTTGGTTTACAAAAACTTCTTCGCTAACATTTAGTAAATTCATACCCAATTAACCTTGATCTTCTGATTTGTCTTAGTTAGGATTCTATTGCTGTGAAGAGACACCATGACCAAGGCAACTCTTGCCCAGGAAAAACATTTAACTGGGGCTGGCTTTCAGTTCAGAGGTTCAGTCCGTTATCATGTCGAGAAGCATAGTGGCAGCGCACAGGTAGTCTTAATGCTGGAAAAAGAGCTGAGAGTTCTACATCCTGATTGGCGAGCAGCAGGAAGTGGATTGGCAAGCAACAGGAAGTGAACTGGCTGGACCTTCTGAGACCTCAAAGTCCACCCCCTAGTGACACACTCCCTCCAACAAAGCCACACCTTCTAATAATGCCACACCCTATGAAACAAGCATTCAAATGAATGACTCTGTGGGGGCTATTCCTATTTAAACCACCACACAATCCTTTTGCCTCTTTCTCCTGAGTGTTGGGGTTAGAGGTGATGCCGCCACACCCAGTTTATGCCGTGCTGGGGATTGGTCATGCTAGGCATGTACCTTTTCCACTGAGCTACGTCCCTGAGCACTTAAGAAAACCAATATAAACAAATTATTTTGGTAAGCACACTATATGAATCCTCAAGTCTTTTGCTTTTACTACTCAATTCTTTTGAATGAGGGCAGGAAGGCAAA